>NW_024884800.1:8874965-8926317 GCF_019232065.1 Centrocercus urophasianus | reverse complement strand
GAACCCAAAGCCGAAGGAAGCAGAGGGCCCAGCGGTGCGGGGCCGCACACGGGGCAGTCGCTGTACGGGTGGTGCTCGGCCGGGCTCGGGCGGAGGGGTTTCTACCGACGCAATATTTTGTTGTTGTAAAAGGAAAAATTAAAAAAAAAATCAACATTAAAAAAAAAAAGTTTAAATAAACGTTTTTACAAAAAGCACGGACGCGTGGTGCGGTGCGTGCTTTGTGCGCGGGCGGACCCCGGCCTCGCCGCCTCCCTTCCCGCTGCCGGCCGCTCCCGCTCCGGGCTGCGGGGTCGCGGCGCTGCCGCCGGGCGGTCATACCGAATGCCGGCCGCGCGGTGAGCGGTGCCCGCGAGAAGGGGTGCGGGCACGGAGCGAGCGCGGCCGGCACTCCGCCCCGCCGCCGCCGAGGAAACTGCGGTGCGCGCCCGTAACCGGGGGGGGCCGAACGCTGCGCGCCGGGCCCGGCCGGGCCGGGGGGGGTCGCGGCCTCGCGGGTGTCGCCCCGCCGCCCGCGGGAGCGAGGCGGGAGAAAAGGACGGCGGGAGGAGGAAGCGGCCCCGGCCCCCCGCGTATCAATCGACGCAACGAGACGGCCGCGTCGAGCCGCGAGCTGACGGCAGCGGGTCGCGAACGGCCCCTGCTGTGGCCGCACGCCGCTCAGCTCTGGAGGGGAGCGGGGCCGAAGGCCGGAGGGGTCCCGCCGCAACGAAGTCCCTCCGAGCCGCGGGGTTGCTCCGCGCCCGGCACGGGGAGCGCTGCCTCTTCCAGCCATGTGCCCGCAGCCAAAAAAGGGGCGATGAAAGAAGTAAAGTTCATCAGCAAAAGAACTTCAAGGACTACTTGAAAGCCGGAGAAGGAAAAAAAAAAAAAAAACAACCCAACATCAAAATCAAGGAAGGAGAAATTCATTTTAAAAAGACAATTTTCGTCTCACTATTCCCTGTGCATCAGCGTTCCGGCGAGCAGAAGGAAACTCGTTTGTGCCACCTAATGTCAAGCACCGAGCACTGTGCCGTGCCCCACGCGGCCGGCACCCCGAGCACAAAGCGGCACCAGAGCGGGGAGGGAGGGAACTTGGACACTCACGGGTCAGGGCTTCCTCTGAATTTAGGAGATTATTTAAAAAGCACAATAACAACAATCATCACCGAGGCCTGGCACGGCCATGAGGAGGACTGGTGTTGCACACCCACAGCCACTCGCAGTGATGGAGATGCTGATTTAGTGCTGGGATGTCACACCCGCTCCTGCAATAAGGGGCTGGAAGAAGCATTGCTGGTAGCAATGAATTCCACTGCTTTGGGATTCTGATGAACCGTTCAGTACGTTTAACAATTTTTGAGGCTGAAGCACCTTTGCTGGGTAGGGTATTAGAAAAGAAGAGGATGTGAGGCTTACTCCATATGCAGTGTCCAAATGCAGCCAAAAGCTGTGCTCTCCTGCAGCAGAACAGGGCCACAGGAGGGTGTACTCGTGGAAGCAAAGTTACGGAACCGCACAGCACCACGGTCTCATATGGCCCAGCATAGGGATGGTGGTCCCACAACCAGCTGCCTCTGACCAAGGCTTAAATTCTTTCCTTTGAAGGGTTTTTCAAGCTTGTCTCTCTTTGCTTTTAAGAGCGGCTTTATAGCATGGAGCCAAGCGGCCCCCAGCATGCAGCCACATGGGTCCTTCAGCACTGGGTCTGATCCCACGGGCACAACTCATCCCCTCACACACCAGGGCAGCTTCCACTTAATGCAGGGAGATGGCTGTGCACGTAAGTCCTTCGTTGTGCCTTCGTACATCCCAGAACATGCAGCCTCAGGCACGGCCCTGCTGCACGTCCCCAAACCCAGGGTCAACCCCATGCTGCACCGCTTTCCCCTTTCCCTACACCGTGGCCTGCAACCAGCAGACCAGAAAGGCTCCACAGCAATTACAGAGTTAGGAGACGTGAGAGCTGCAGTTAAGATCTTGAGGGCTGATTGCAGGATAAAATTTACTTCCAATGTGCAAGAGCCCATTTTTAAACCACGGCCTTTCAGCTGGTTTCCATTACATATATTCTGAAGTATCAAAAGCAATTAGGGTAGACAAAGTCTAAATGGTAAATAATTTCCAAATCGGACTGTTGTTAGAGCAAGCAGCATCTATTTTTGTTAGCAGTAATATACGGAGGGGGCCAAACTAAATAACTTTTGCTTTCATATCATGAAAAAAAAGCAAGGCTTCTGCTTCCACCCTGAGAGCAGAGATACAGGATTTCAAGCAAGAAAAGAAGAGCTTCAAAAGCCCAAATACAGTGGTGAGCTGTAGTGCTGTGCTCCCACCTGACCCCAGGCTCTGCAGGTCTGCCCCGCTCAGCGCTGTGCCACAAAGTAGCACTGCAAATGCTCTGCAAAGCACAGTTTGTCAGAACACCCGTCTTGCAGCAGCAGTGAGAAGCAGGCAGCAGTCTCTGGCCACTGCTGGGCACTGCTGAGGAACCCAACGTGACCCCACGTTCCTGCCCCTGGATTTTTTTCCTCAGTTGTGCCATTCCTCAGCATCTGCAGCTCAAGTACAAATAATATTTACCCGGACTCCAAACACCATTTTTGCGCGGATGTTGTTTTCTTTTTTGGCTGAGGCGTGAAATTCTGTTTTGCATCTCTATCTTTGGGAAGGAAAATAATAATAATAATAATAATTAACAAAACAGCCTGCAGATCTCATTAACCAGAACGTGGCTATGGCTAATGGCAGTGCCTGAGCTCCTCTGGCCATGGCTCTGCCTGGAGGATGGGATCTGTGTCACACCGCTGCTCTCAGGACCCTGCGATCCGCCTCAACCAGACTGAGCACTGCCCGCTGGTGCTGGGAGCTCTGTGCAAAGGCTGTGCTGGAGGGGGGGAACGAAGTCAAAATCCAGACAAAAACACAATTGCAGGAGGGACAAAGTCAGCCACAGCTTTTTCCAGCTCCTGCAAATGGAGTTGCTAACACAGAATTACAAACACTGTTGAGATGTTGTGCTTTGCGCTGGGCTTCACACGCATTGTATGGACACAGCGGGTCCTTCCGACCTAAGAAATGCTAATTCAGGGCTAGAACGTGGAGTTTGCAGAAACCATCCTGCGAGTGTCATGGGGGGATTACCGACCCGACAGGAAGATTACAGCTCTGCATACGTTTAGACTCCATTGATTTAAAACTTTATTACCTTTGATGTAGGGAAGCAGCCCAGCAGCAGGAGCCCAGCCTAAGGACGGGGACTGCAGGCTGATCCTCCCCGTGGGCAATGCTGCACCGTGTGCGTGCAGCTCCCACTCCCTGCCCTGCACATAGCCGCGGCAGAGAGAACGCGGTGCACCCCAAATTATACAGCCATGATACATTTTAACAAAAAAAATCACGGAGTAAGTGATACTGTCGTATAGCACCCATGCTGTAGTAGAGCTGTAGCAGAAAACTGCCTGGGCTCTTTCTTCTTGGCAGACTACTACTGGGCTGCTCCAAATGCTGTGCCAGGGACAGAAGGGGAGAACAGAGCAATTTAATCTCAACTCGGCAAAGCAGTGCCTGTTGCATCCATCCTAAATCGAGATTAAAAAGTAAAGCCTGCCTTGTCTGATATATTAAGGCCACTCACTGTGCTGCACACAAATTTCAGCTGATTTCCAACCGTACCACATTTGTGGCACCCCTGCGTACAAACTCTGTAGCGTTCTTCACCCTTGATGACAAAAACACTTCTTGTTATTTCATGCCAAATATCCTGGGCATTTTCCCAGCCCAAGCCCCAGCACGGCGGTAGCACATTGTGTGCCCCCCCCCAGGGAGGTGGCAGCTGGCTGCAATGCTCCAACCTTTTGGACATTGGTGCTGGTGGGTGCCCTTTGCTGTGGCCATGCCTCTTGCTGGCAACAGTACCCTGGGGGACATGATGTGGTGAGGGCCCGTCAGGTGCCAAATATTGAAAAGGTTAAAGCCTGTGTTTATGGGTCTATTAAATGTTTACAGTCTTTCACAGACTATACTGGGCATTAAAATTACCGTATCCCATTCTTGTAACAAACACTGTAAAGAGAACAGAAAATGGCAAAGCATGAAGCTTGACAAAATTTGCAAAGGGAATGCAATGACAGCATAGTATTAATTCTCCCCTTTGAAACAGCCAGAACAGATGATGCCAGCAACCCAACCACACAGCTCGGCAAGGAGTCAGTGTAGAACTCACCAACATCACACCTCTGGCACACACAAGCAGCAGCTGCCCACAGGGAAATTAGGAGACCTGAGCAGAGACTGGAGCTTTCCTTCAGTCCTCAGAGTTAGTAAGCTAAAATGTAGAAAATAAAACTTTTGGGAGACCCCTGACACACAGCAGGGACAATGCTCCCGGTCCCACAGTCTCAGCCCGCTTGGACCACTATAGACTATCCATCCCACTTGTACATGACAATGGGGTTTATAAGCCGATTAAACACTGTGCATGTATATATATTTTTTCTTTTTTTCTAAATATTCTTCACAAGTCAGCTACAGTACATTAACAAGTGCCCGTGGAGATGGACAATGTGTAGTCAAGCTGCCAAAGCATCGGTCTTTTCTGGACCTGGTTGTATGAATCCACAGGAAGAACCCTTCCATGAAGGAAGAGACCCTACCACAAGCACTGTTTTGGCAACCCAAGATGAAGCAGGTGCTCCTGGGTCTTTGTTTTTCCTGAGGGATTTTAGCTGGGGAGTGATGGACCATGGCCATTTTGGATCAGTTTTCCAGTCCTACAGTGTATAGATAGTGTAGTGTAGTGTAGATAGTAGTCCTACAGTGTATAGAGTCTTGGCTAGGGCAATGGCTAGGTGATGGGCACCAGCTACAACATCCCACCAGTTTAATCCTGAACAATTTTATCCAGGAACCACAAAGGTGAATTTTAAGGCAAAATTTGAAGATGCTGATAAAGATGAAGATTTCCTCAGTATGAGGAGCAATACAGAAGGAAGTAATGGAGAGGGATTTGTTCTTTGAACTGCCAAGGGTGGTGATATCAAAACATACATAGATGGATTTAAACACAGAGAGAATCAAAGGAGCTAACAGGGTGCAGAGGCTGTGCCAGGTCTGGAAAAGGTCCCTAAAAGTGAGAGACCAGTAGACACCCCATACATCATCAGAGTTTGATGACCAGGGAGTGGCCAGAAACTGTAATGGAGGAAGAAGAAAAATCCCTCTGTCCTGGTAGAGGGTTGTATGTTTCAATGTTTCTATCAGCAACAGGAGGGCTCAAAGGGAAACTGCAATGGGTATTATTGTATAATCCACAAAATCACAGAGAGCTGCGGGTTTGGTGTTACTGTGGCTGTCTTCCCTTCTCCAAAAGTTCTGTGTTATGAAACAATCAGCTATGAATGTGAAAACCAAACATCTTCAACAGCCTGTAACTTATGTACACCTGTGGTAACACCTCTAATGCCCTCAAACACCATCACAATGCAACTGGTTCCCTGCTGCTGCCAATACGCACTTTAGAACAAATGTAAGATGAGGGTTAAAACATAGAGAAGTCAAGGTACCTGCATGATCCTGGTATTTGCGTGGCTGAGGTTGCACCAAGAAATCAGAGCGCTGGCCACAACTCTGCAAACTTCCCAATGGCTGCTGGTACTTGCAGTGGTGATGGAGAGTTGGCAAAGGTGCCGTCAGAATAGGGGTGAGCTAGCACAAAGCATAGTGAACTCTGAAATAGCCAAGCTGGAAAGAAAGGAAGAGAACTGGCAGTAGGTAAGGGGAAGGTGGGTGCACACAAGGATGGCAGTGCAGAGGGCAAGAGGGATTAATAGGGGTTTGTCACACAAGAGCACTGGCCAGTAACAGCATCAGCATTTTAAGGATAGTCTCCAAAAGGGAAAGAAGCGTTCTGCCAAAGGATCCCCTCAGAAGTAGAATGATGTGCTTAGTAGTTGAGAAAGCAGGTGAAGATCCCTTGCTGTCACTCCTCACCAAGAACTGGATGTGTTACAGAACAAAGAGCAACCATGCCATCAACCCATCAATATGAACCAAATCATGTTGCTTTGGAGCAGCTCTCCATGTATCAAAACAATGTATAGATAAAATTATAGGAACAAGAGTAATTTTCTCTAAAATCCAACTTTTTACTTGCTTTATGTGTGTCAATAGCCCTCTTGCTAGCATCCAGCTTCAAGGCAGTGATCCCAGTAACTTCTGTAGGGAAGGAAGCACATAATAAAAGTTTTGAGTGCATTCAGAAATGGAAGAACCTTAAAAAGTAGTATTTCACAGTGCAGGAACCAGTCCCAACAACTTTTCCCTAAAGATGAACAGCACAGCAGGATCTTGCTGCCCAATGACCTGGGGATCCTGTACCCTGTAAAATCTTTATCACTGCAAGTTGCTGCATTTATACATAAATTCTCCTGGCAAAATAATAAACTTAATGTTCTTTTTAGTCTGTTGTAAGTGACAGAGATATCATGCAGGAAGCAAAAAATTCCCAGTGAAAAAAATATCTTGTGTTCTGCTGAGCTCCTCTGAAACAATGAACTTCCCTGGAGGAGCTTCTGCCTAAAAGGAGCCATGAAAATAAAACATGCAAAATAAGCAGATAAACTATTTCCTAGTATTAACTCAAAAAATTGCTAAGGAAAAATCAAACTTTTTTTTCTTCTTTAAAATCACTTTTGATTCTCATAACTGGTAATGAAAACAACAGGTCCTTCAAGCAGCAATCATTACAAGCGCACAAAAGAGGCTAAAATGACATTAAGTGCAATGATGTCACTGGCATTTGTTTCATCGTCAGCAATAGCACTAATGTGATCTTATTTGTTTTACAATCGAGGATTAAAAACCTATATGTGTAAAATATCATATGTGGTAAAGGATTAAAAATGCAGTGTGGGCACAGTAGGATTAGCATTACTTAAATAGAGTTGCCTGACCTAAGTTAACTAACACACCATACCCAGCAGGGACTGAGGTACTGACATGGGAGCATAGGATGAAGAACTAGGGTTACATGAGGAAATTCACTGAAATGGGCTACTGTGAGCCTGATGTCATGAGCCTTGATGAAAACCAGACAAATTAAGGGATCCCACAAGGTTTCGCAGCCATTTAAGCTCAGTTGCAGGAATTCAACGTTGTTTCTTGGCCTGCCTCTGCTACTTGCACGTTGAGCAGAAATTTTGCAAGATCCCCAATCAGGGCTGGGCTCCCGGCATCCCAGCCCCGTGATGACAAGCCCTGATTGACCTCTGAGAGGAGGAAAAGGGGACGGGACGGAGAAAATGAGCCCTAAAGGCTGCAAGATGGGAGGTTTCCTGCAGGACAGCCTCACTACGGGGAGTAAAAAGGAGGAAAATCCATAACTGGGGCATGGGATGCTGCACATGGGAAGTAGGAATTCATAGAGGAAAATAAAATCCCCAAGTTGGATTTTTTTCCAAAGGGTTTGTTGGAAACAAGCAAAGCTGCTCCTTCCCATGCTCAGAGCAGAGAGCATTTGGGCTCAGTTCGAGAGTATCGTTTTCTTTTTCTGGAAAAAAAAAAGAAAGCATTGAGGACTCAGAGCTCTTTCACAGAGAAGCGCACGCTGACCATTCATTTTTGCCTGCTTGCCTGTGAAAACATTCATGTGACATATTCCCATAGCAAATCTGCAAATATACTGGAGTGAATCAAAGCAACAACGAGAATACAGCAGGGTCCTGAAAACGAAGGGCTGCTGAGCTGAGCCGCCAAGCCCACGACTAGACAGAAATTGCACTTCGTAGCGGTGCTCGACTCTGCACAACGCATCTGAGCACTGCATTGTGCAAACACCTGGCGCTCAGCAGCACGACGGTGGCGGGGACGCGCGATCAAACGGCGCGTCCTGCGGCCCTGCACGCATCGCTCCTCGCCGCCCATCCGCCGGGCTGGGGCTGCTCCGGTCCCCCCGCGTGCGGCTGCGGCAGAGATGAAGCAACTGGGAAATCAGCAAAGCAGCAAGCTGAGCGATACAAATTGGTAAAAATTATTTAATGCTGGGAGGCTGAGCTAGACACCCCCTGGTAATACTGTCAATTAAGAGTACAAAATTAATATTAATTATCAATAATGAATTGTTTGCAAGTGTAATAATGAATAGAGAAAATACGAAGGAACGCAGCGCATTTCAGATGCAGAACTGTTGGCTGTCTGTGAATATTTCCTCTGAAATCTGTTTTGATTCCATTAAGAAATACATTCATAATTATATTTTCTTAGTATTTGAGTTGCAAATCAGCCTAGACAGATCAGCAAGTGCCATAACGCAAATACATACACTGAAATTCTGTCTGATCCACAAAGTTATATTCATTAAAATTTAAAAAAAAAGTAAATCGGAAAAAAGCCCACAGAGATGCTCAGCAAGAGCAGTCATCTTTGGAAAGGAGGAAGTCAGCAGCACTTGGCAAATATTTTAACAAGAGAAGCACGTGCTGGAATATTGCTCACAGCTCATGCTGATGTGCTGGTGCCTATCAACAGATTGCAATAAATTCCTTCTCAAGCCAAGTTAAAAAGGAAAAAAAGCCAAAAGGAAAAGGTAGACACACCTACAAAGAAAGAAATCCTAGAACCATTTGAGTTGGAAGGGACGCTGAAAGGTCACCTAGCACAGCTCCCCTGCAGTGAGCAGGGACACCTCGATCAGGTGCACATCCACCACCTCTCTGAGCAACCCGTTCCATTGCCTCACCACCTTCACTGTCAAAAACTATTTCCTTACACACATTCATCTCTAGGCCTGCTTCCTTCCACCCTCACCACTCAGAAGCTTCAGACAAAAATCAGTTTACATTAAAAGTAGCCAAAATCCTTTTAGATGTATGGACTGCAAGAAAATAATTCCAAATAACACAAGTCCTTTGACATTCATCTCATTCTTTTTTTTTTTTTTTTTTTTTTTTTTAATAAATTGGTTGTAGTTTTATTCTAAGCCCAAACCTTCTGCAGCTCACACCACTGCCCAAGGGAGAAGAAAGGAAACCTTCAGCTGGTGTAAATGTGGTACACTGGAACGTAAAGGAATTGGGAGCATTTATGCCTAATAAAGGCCCGCTCCAGAGTGCTGCTCCAGATCCTCTGAATCCCTTCTCTTTCAGCAGAGGGGCTGCCTGAACGTCATTCACATTGCCCTTTATTTTTATCCATTAGACAAACAAAATGAATGATCACATTTCTGCTGCGGACAGAAAGCAGACCCCACAGGCTATGTGTGGTTAAAAGAGCTCTTTCTACAGAGCAAGATAATACTTGAAAAGGTGACTGAAAAGACTTCAGCAAGGAGGAAAATGTCCCTGTAGGACCCTTCCTCATTCTGAGCTCTTCAGTAACGTCAGCCTCACTAATCCATACCTAGCTGCGAGTTCAAATGAAAAATTCATTAACTTTGTGTCCTTTAATTTATTAGGTGTAGCAACACTCCTCATCAGTGGAAGGGCTGCAAGGAGGAGGCAATCAGTGCTCTTTTATTCCTTCTGCAGATCTATGGGCTCACAAAGGGGAAGGGCTGGTTCGCAAGGAATTACGCTTGCCTAATTAGAACGGCTGCTGGTTGCTCCGGCAGGCCTGCTGAAGGAAATGCAAAAGCTGCACCAAAGACCCAAAATGGCCACGGGAAAAACCATGCCGGGACCAGCCAGCAGCAGCACCACAGTGAACATTTTACTGCACAGTGGTACGCGCAAAGAGAATACATTAGGAACAAGAATAACAAGTTTTTTTTTACATAGCAAATCGGAACTGAAACCTGGACAGCCTGCACTGCAGCAGGACTAGATGCTGAGTTACGCCTGCTGGATAAAGCTGCCAGATAGCTCTTGCACTCATCCTATGGCACCACAGAACTACAAACTGCTCCCATCCTACCACAGTGCTGATGTGACAGTGTGGTTCTTTTCACATATGTCGTCCTTAGGTGACCTGCACCGGTGTCCTTTCCCTCCCTCTTTGGAAAGGGATAAACAATTATCCCCACTTTGTGCCAGGAAACACAGATAGCGAGCGGGGTGACATGGACTGCAGCCAGGGCAGAGCCCCAAGCACAGCCCTGCCTCCCGCCTGCCAGAACCGGGACCTATTAATGCCTAATTAGTGTTTACATTTTCAAAGCAAAATGTAAACACAAATCTGCACCAGCCAATGCCAGCTGGGACAGGATAGCGATGTTATCCAAAAGCAATTTCCTCTCTTTTCACAGGGGCATCTCCAGGAGGTAGGAGCACAAAGCGGGATCCGGACCGCGACACCGTGCACAGTGCATGCTCAAAGCAGCAGTGCCAGATCTCCAGTTATGAAACGAGACCAGCAACTGCTCAGGCTGACAAATATAAGCTAAGTAATGCAGTAGGAAAAAGTACCCACAAACCAAAAAAAAATACCGAGGGTTCAACAACAGTCAAATACGATTTCAATTATGGAAATATAAACTGTCTTGATAACCATCTGGATAAACTCTTTGAAGAAACAAATTATTGATACCAGAGTTAATTGTTCTTTGGAATACCAGAGAACTCTGAACAGCTGTAAAAAATGTTCACAATGAAATCTGGGTCTGCTTGAGGTTAATCTGGGTTTAAGTTTCTTTACAGATATTAAAGTGGAGTTCAGCTGGACTAGAATTCCATGAGATCAGCCTGTTTCTCATGCCCATATCTTGCTCACAACAGCAGTACAAAGTCTATGGCTTTCAGCCCTCCACTCTCCAAACTCATGCCCTGTTGACCAAAATGCCAAGGATTTCCCTCTCTTACCATTAGTACCTCTTGAAGGCTAGCAGCCAACTTTCCTCATTCCCTGCAGCCAGAGTTCTCCCACTGCAAGGACCACGTAGATAAACAGAGGAGAAATTCACATTACTGAGGATTTTCTGCTGCAATGGCTGATAAAGTAAATCTGCAAATATTCTGTCAGTGATATTCCTAAAACCTCTGTCACATGGATGCTCGTTTAGCAACTGCTCACAGTTTGACAGGGGATGGATATGATTGGAAAAGGCCAGCTTATATTTATCTATGTCTATTCAATGCCTTTGAGGCTTTTTTAAAAAATATTGGAAGTTAGGGAATTGTAACATCACCAAAAGATGGAAAAAGAAGCAGTCTTCCTTCTCTCAGGGTCGCTTTTGGAAGGAAATATTCCAGACCACAGAAGAACAACCATATGCGACATGGGAAATCAAACATAGATGTTATTTTGTGCCATAAGCAGAATCCTTTTGGGGTGGTGTAAAATGGCTATTGAGAAGAGCAGAATCAACGCAGAATATAGCCAACACATATACAGCCATCAGTGCTTGTCTACAAAATCTGTGCAGTGGTGGGCTGCTTACAAGGTACAGTTTCTTCAAGGATGGAGATTTAAACACATCTGACATAGTATCTCTGAAGCTGAAGACAGCTCTCCTATATTTCCCTAAGTGGTCCATATCCTAACACTGTAAAAACTAATCTGGTTTCTTGACAAGAAGAAGAGATCATTCAGGCTCAAGTGAGCATTGCAGGAAGAAAGCTGGCAAGAGACTGTGAGCTATATCAAGAACAGTAAATAACAGTAAAAAAAAATAACAGTAATATCCTTACTACTTCTCATCATATGATGGTGATGAGGTCTCGGTACTGTGACAACAAAACTTCTGAAAGCAAAGGTACTGGGGAATACAGGTGTTGTTGCCTTGGCTTTGGTACTAAGCTGTAGCAACTTCTTGAAATGCAGCCATAACCATACTACATTCTTATGCAATTAAGAACATATTAATGACTCAAATCTATGCTTAATCTTTCTTTGACATCTCCCTTAGTTTTAAACCCTGCTGACCTCTTGAAGCAAGGAGTTCCACACGTTATACAGAACATACGCAATTACACTAGCCTCAAAAAACAACTTCTGATGTTTTTGTGTTTATTGCCTCTCTCTTTCCTCGAGAGTTTTGATATTGTTAAACATGAAACTAACTATATAAAATGATTTTAGAAATTATCAGAAGTTACAAGCTTTCTCAGAGGTGAAAGGCTGGAGTTTAGCTGTAGATTTGCCTCCCAAAGACATGAAGGGCCACATGGCCCCCAAACTAGTCTGCGTCCCAAAAAGTGTTAACCCAATATAGCCAGCATGGTCACCCTTATCACAAACACATGAGCAGGTGCATGACACTGTTCACATCGTTTACAATGCAACTATACTATGCATTTTAATCTGCACTTGTAGTTTTCTCTAAAATTTTCATTTGGAACTCACTTTTGTGGCTGTCCTCCATGCAGGGACAATGGCTGACAATGGAGCATGCTAGAATGACTGGACCAGCTAAAAATCACAAAGAAAGACTTTGCAAAGAATGGCTTAGTGAATGCCTTTGTTCTCTCAGGAGAACAAGACAACACACGGTTATCTTGCACCTGTGAGGAAGGCTTCTGAAAACCTTTGTAGCAGCAGCAATTCTTTTTGGAGATTTATTGCTGTTTGCAGATCTTGCCAGATTATTGAGGGTGCAGTGTCAGTCTTGCTTGCCTGTAGAATTAAATCTCCCAGGTGATCTTCTCAAATACAATTTATTTTGCAGTGTCCCGCAGTGCTGAGGTTGGTGATCAGTGCTTTTTGGAGTGTAGGTCCCACGTAGACAAGTTGCTGTGGGGAGATGATACACACAGAACAGCTCAACAGCACGAGATTCTGTCTCCACCATTGGCTCCACGCTTTGGAGCAAGGTGAAGCACTTATTTATTTGCATGCTGTATCAAGCACAGGAGGTAGATTGTGCATTTGTGAGGGCACAAAGGTGGTAAATTATTTATCAGGAAACAACTTTGCAAAGGCTTACCTAGACACCTCTGATGTTTTTGAAGAGCACCGCCTAAGCTTGTTTTTGGAATAAAGTAGCTAGCTCAATGATATCTTCATTTCTTGAAGACAGTTGTTCAGTCTCTTTTCTATACTGTATGTTCCACATTAAGTCATTATCTATGCTGTTCACTCCATTAATTCTGCTAGTTTTATTAGCAAAGTTCTGCTGCCTGGTCCTGTAGCAGTGACAAGCATTTCTAAAAGCTAATCTGACAGATAATGACTCCATTAAGTGTTGAATACTAATTGGTTTACATCAGGGGCCTGAAATTAATTGATGTAAATAAATTAGCACCTGAGCATGCATCACCCCAGCTTTGGATTTTCCTAAATACCAATGATTTTTAAAGCTTGTATCTTCAGCAAAACGCAATGGAATATAAACAGACAGGATGAGTAATTAAAATGTGGCAACAAAATAAGACTATCAAGATGAGCTTAACAAAGATTGTTTACCTATTGATGGAAAGGGTAGTGCCTGCCTGTACAGTGTGTTTACACTGTTCTGACTTGTACAAAAGATACTTTTCTGACAGCTTCCAAAAGATATAATTATCATTACTATTAATAACAGTGAAACTGACCTCCACACCATTACTAAGATTTAGCAAAGTTACGTGAAGCACAGTGAATGCATGCTATTAATCACAACAAACGCCTTCCCCTCCTTGAAAGTCAAGCCTTCGATTATTATTTCAAGGAATTAATAAAAGTTATTTTGTTTTAAAAGGATAAAACCTCATTACAGAGGAGATTTGTCATAGGAATGACACAAATAATGAATAATTTCTAAAGCTTAACCATGCAGAGCCATCTGGGAGCAGGGCTGTGTGCATTTGGGGCATTTCAAGAGCAGTCAATAGGTTAAAAGACACAACAAATACGGTCTATTTTTATAGAGATATTTACTATATTTATTTTCACCTCTGTAAGGAAAAAATCAAATCCAATATAAAGCAATAAAAATCAGAGAGAATACGCACGACTTGGGAAAGCAGATATCATTTGGTGCAGTAAAGCATGTTCACCTCAGGGCGATGCATGGACAGTACCAGGCACCGTATGGGGACTGGGTCTGCCACCACCAGTGAGATGTCCCCTTCCTGTCTTCATGGCAGACAGCCTGTGGAGAGCTGCTGAGGTTGATTAGGAGACACCCAAGAGCCTCCACTTTGGATCGACTTTCTAATTACTCACACAAATCTCAGATTGAATATGCAGATCATTTCACACGCACCAAAGAGCACGTTGTTTCAACAGTTATCACCACTGTGAAGATATTAAGTGACTTAAGGCTATCTCATAAAGGATACAATCAGAGCTTCTGGAGGCCGGCATCACCTTCCTACCGGAATTAGAAAACACAAGACTGACTAGCACTGTTGAGAAAATAACACCAAAGCAGCAACCATCACCAACAAGCAATCTGAGCACCACCACAAGCTCAGCCTTCGCATCTTTTGCAGTCAGAGCCACGGTGGCTTCGCCCCACATCCCTGGGAGCGATGCACCTGTGCAGTGCCACTGTCACCTACTCTGCTCCCATTCCAGCCTGGAGCACCATGCAGAGCTCAAGGAAATCCCTGCTGCTAAGCCTTTGCTCCCTGCCATTAGCTCCTCTCCCACCCAGAAAACCCTTCTTGGGTTTTCAAGATTTGCCATCAGGAGACTGAAGCTGAACTGCAAGAAACAGGGGTGAGATCATCTCTGGAAAGCAGCTGTAACAGAACCAGCCATTTCTCCACTGTGAAGTCCCTAAAGATTCTTTATTTCAGAGCCATTAACCGTTTTGAGTAATAAGGGTAAAAAATGGGAGTATTAATAACTGTGAGGAAATATAGGAATGAATATCTGTCTCCTTTGACAATTGCAATAATACAACTTAAATATAGCTGTGAGCGATTAGGCAGCTTTTAAACATTGCCTGAAGCTAAATAATACGTCAGAAACATTTAGCAATGCCGTGTTTTCTGGCACATGCCTCCTTCCAAAGCACTCACCCAAGTAGTGCAAAGCTACGCAGAGCATTACACCTCCTGGATAGCTCCAGACAGCTTCTGTCATCATTCAGCCTTTCAGTTTACACCACTTATGTGCAGAATAAAGTTTCACATAACAGAGCAGCTCCAAGGCAGAACCCTTGTGCTGGGCACAAGAGGTGCAGTGGGGTCCATCCCTTTTCTCAGCACGTCACCAAGACAGCTTTAATCTCACTCGTGTAACAATTCTGATTCACTGCACCAGTGCAACATTGGAAAGTCATCAGGAATTAACCAGTGAAAATTAATTACTGGAATAAAACTTGCATAGGTTTCTCCTGTTATCAGCATTTAAGTGTAATGGACAACAGAGCTATTAGGCAGAGTAATAGACAACAGTCGAAAGTGTGCTGTTTTCTGGTAGTCACTGTACATATGCTTAATGAGAATTCAAAGAACATAATGAATTGGGATTCCCCTGTTGGGCACTGAGTATTTCTTCATTAAATTCTAATGAAGTAGGAAGAGCATCAGGTTTACTCACACAGTGTATTTTCCCCCTTTTCTGTGTTTGTGTTTAGATGCATTTAGTTGGCTCTCATCATCCTCCTGAAAAAGCAGCACTGAAAGAACATGTTTGCTAAGAAAAGAAGTATAAATACGTAAGGACAGAAAAGACAGCAGTACAAACTGTCTGAAATAATAGCTGAGGAATTTTTGCCGTGCCACACAGACCCCACATTGCCCCAAACAGCAGTTCGTTTTCTCTTCAGAAATTACAGGAAGAGGTGAAACGTCTAGCAATATGATTATGACAAATCTCACTCAGTTACCATTTCTATCCAGTAAAACTCCTTTTCCCATTCATTTTGTGCACGTCACAAAGTAAGAAACACACTGTAGCTAAAGTGAAGAGTTGAGAGACTTCCCTCTACTTCTTTCAGAATTCTATGACAAATCTGGAAATCAGTTGTTGCCACTCTACCTGCACATGGGTTGGGAGCAAGACACATCACCGTGACGCTGCCTGCAGAGCCGGCACCTCCCGCACTGCTGCCTCCCACGCCGAAGTAAAGGGGATTAAAGCACTTGATGTTCTTATTGGCTGCTGGCAAGACTAGCGAAGCAATTAGGCTGTTATGGCAATTTTATGGTGCTTATAAAATTCATTAGCAGCCAATTAATTACATTTTGTCATTAATAATATAATTATTATCATCATTTCTTTTAATGTTTTTTTCTGCTCAGGCCTCTCTCTTTTTTTTTTTTTTTTCCCACCTCTTGCTTTACCTTTTTGCATTTGCTTCCTGGCCTGGCCCATTCGAAGCAAGATCAGCTCTTAGGGCTCAGCTACTGCACAGCAGCAGCAACAGCTAAGCAGCAGAGAGGGTGCGGAGAACAGGGGCAGTCCAGCAGAGCCAGCAATGCATGGCAGCTCAGGATGCAGAGATTTGTGCCAACAAGAGGAAGGCCCTCCCAGAGATGCTCACCCCTTGCAGCATGGGCCCAAAGTCCTCCAAAAGCAGTTTCTGAAGATCTTTCAAGTGTCCAAATATCTCCAGCTGACCACTCTTGGCAACATACATTTGTCCAATTTCTGGAAGGAAAAATAAAGTTTCTAAACAAAGCCTCCCTTCCATGAAATGGTGTTCTAGGTCAAAGGAGAAATTCTTGTTGTTCTCAGATACCTGTAATGTTTCAAAGCAGCCCTATTTATTTTATTTTCTTTAAACAGACAATGCAGATAAAACCTGCAAAGTGAAATCTACCTAAAGAGTTGAGTTTTGGAGAATTATCATCGTTCAGGGGTTCAGAACCAGACCACTTGTTCTTTGTGGACACCAGCCAGCTTTTCCTTTTTGTTTGAATGTTTGTATTTTAACTCCACATTGGGAATAATCTCTGAGAGACAGTTCCCTAATATTTTACATTAATTTGAGACTGAAGTGTATTTTATTTGTACCGGAGCCAGGATTTTTAAGTCTCCCTCCCAGGCTCCTGTCCTCTTTTGAAACGTCTCCCGAGACTTCTTTGATGCTCCTAGCATGAGATCCCACACCCCACAACGCAAGAGATGGTCGGAGCTGGAAAGTTTCCCAGAACAAGTTTGCTGGTTAAAGGGCTCTGCTTGTGCTGAAATACCTCTCAGTCCACAGCTCTTACCTCCCATTGGTATTCCCAAACCATCATCTAAGACAACATTAACCGGTACCATGCTGGGTGCACTCCTATCTCCTGTATGAGAGGCCAAAAGGCTTTGCTATTTTCGTAAAAGTCTTCATTTTCTGGAGCTGGATCTGGGCACAGTCCTGGTGCAGCACCGCCACCTGCAGCACGGTCGGCAGCACTGCAAAGCAACAATAATAACGCAATGCAGATTTGTGGGTGACACACACGCTCCGTATCAGATGCACCTAAAAGTATACTGGTCAGGTTTGGGGTCTTATAACTCAACCCTTGCTCAAACATTCATCGAGCTATGAAATTTCGTTTAGGTTTTGTTTTTCCATAGTTCAGGCAGGCAGAGTCACTTGCTATAAATTCAGATCGTCTCCCTCAGCACTGATACTCACCAGCTGTATCGTGTGTCTTGTTTGCTGTACACCAAAGCACTGTGTTTCAGTACTGTTTTCAGTACTGTGCAGAAAGCCAATGGAGAAAGACAATGGAGAAAGCCAATGGGATTTCCACCAGGCTGCAGGAATCTCCAGCCTAACTGTCCTGAAGCTCCTACCAAATGAATCAGTTCTCAATTAGTTTTGGAAGCACATTCCACGAGCTGAAGTTGCAGCTGTCGCATCACTGAAGCCAAAGAACTTGGAATGGTCTTATATGGTGGCAGGAAAAAAAAGCTGAAATCAAACTCAAATGTACTATTTGGCAAAATCATGTTTAAAAACAGCATTTGGATATGATAAGCCTGGCCTCACTCTTACACAAGTCATCGAGGCGTTTAACACTTAGATGTACAACTTGCCCATGTCCTAGCTCCAACACACTAGCAATGTGTTTTTGGAAGAAAACACTTGGGCAGGATGTGTATATTGAAAAAAAACACAAAAACAAACAAACAAACAAAACCCTGACCTTGTAGATGTTCAGCTTTTATCAGCTGGCACAACTCATACAAACTCTCACCCACAGCAGCCTCCAGAGGATTCTCCTCTCCACCATCAGTCCAGTGATTCAGGAGCCACAACACTGTTAAAGCACAAAACACGTAGCTGTTGCTCTTAGTAATAAAGTGATCTTTTTGACTGAAGTAATTTTAACACAGCATGTTGTTAATTTCAAAAATCATTCCTCTTTGCAAGTGATAACCTTTTTCTCTGTTAAGTCTTCACTGTTTCTAACTTTCTTCAAGATGAAAACTTTGTTGTTGATGGAAACTGCCCAAAGATTGTTACCTTCACCTTCGGCTCTTTCAGGTGACTGAAAACGATTCAACCTAACACTACACACAGACTTCATTGCCCTACATTACTTGCGAAATAAAATTTTTAGGAATCCAAATCAAGACCTGAGTGACCCAAGATCACTGATGGAAGATCTGGATGAGTGTTGGCAGCACCATTCCCAGCCATATTCACCGTAAGGGAACGCTGCAGCCACCTCCATCCTTCATTTTGTGATACCGAATTGCACCAAAGGTGGTAATGCAATAAGCCTTCACTGTTATAGGAGAAAAATTAAATTTGCCATTATAATGCATTCACACAAATCCTCGTGGAAAAGTTAGCTTCTATTTGCATTAAGCAACTATATTTCATATTGCATTGGTTAATGCCAATGTCTTTAGAGGTCATCAAACTCAACAGTTAAAAAAGTTAATCTGAGAATTTACAGCGGTTAAATACAGCTAAATAATTAATGATGAGGAAATTGAACTTCCCATTGAGATTGGATTAGGAGCCAATGTGGGACACCACTGCTGTAGAGCCTCTTTCCCCAGGGAACCTCCCAGCAAAAATCAGCCTCTTTATTGCTTTCCATATCACTAATAAAATATGAAAGCAGAGAATACAATAAGATTTTCATATCATATTAATGACCTTCAGAATGCAATCAGACTAGCAGCTCTCGCTGAGCAATTTGCTAACATAATATAAAACTGTTAATATGATATGAAGGTCACTAAGACAGTACAAAAATTAGTGTAATGACACCAACTAACCCAGGCCTTTCAGCAAGGAGAACAATTAACTGGCAACTTCATTTTTGCAACCCATATCTCATATGCATGCGACAGACACAACAGCAGCACTAAGTAACGTGGAGTTGTCGGGTCTGGGGGACTTCAGCTCTGCAAGCTTTAGCTTTGCTGGCTCCAATCCAGCGATGCAGGGGCACGTCATGATGGTCCTCTGCTGAGTGCCAGGGAGCAAATGCAGAAGGTGAGATTGATTGTAGGTCTTGTCTCTCCTTCTGCAGAACAGAAAATACATTTCTCACAGGGCCTGTCATGCTGACCAGATGCCCTGAGGCCCTGGGAGAAGCAGTGCTTCAATAGTGTAGAAGAACTTTTGGAAGGAAAGCTTTGATACAAGGGGATTTACGGGAAATAAAAGAACAGTGGTGATGTTAATAGAAGGATGCACTCGAAAATGAAAATATTTTAAAACTGTATAAATAATTTTCCTCCTGTATAAACCAATATTTAAACTCCATTTTTTATTATGTTAAACTTAAGAACAGCCTGCAAAAAATGATCTGAAAATATTTCATAAAAAATCCTTGATTTTAATCTCTTCACTTTTAAGGCACTGAAGTTGGATAATTTTGCTTTCCACCATGTAAACACTGCTGAAGTACCACAGAGCACGGAGAGCAGCATGCATCTTAAAATCAGTCATATTAAGTCCTCCTGAGAAGCAGACTCGGTCAGAATAGAAACTTCACCTTGACTCACTGCATAACTCTAAGAGCAGGAACTCCACATATCCTCTGAAATTCCAGCATTAACACCAGCTGTATCCCATGACAGAAGCTGCAGAGGGTCGGGCCAACATCCCACCGTGCTCTGAACATCCTCTATTCTACCAATAGCACCGTGACAAAGAAATGGTGATGACCATCCCAGCGGCAGATGGAAAAGGGAAATCTCTAAGCAGCAAAGGGAAAGGATAAAGGAGAAATCTCTAAGCAGTAAGAACATCAGGTCAGAGTCCTGCTTCCACCAACTGTTTTTATACAGGTACTTCAGTATTTTGACCGCCAAATGCAGCGGGAAGTCATTTCTCAGTTGCTCAGTGTGGAAGAGGAGAATCTCCTCTTGGAAATTCATTTTATGTTCTGAGTCAAAGCCCTTTTATATGTATTTTATATAGAAATTGATTGGTATTTAATTAAACTACACTTTATGCCATAGTCAATCTTTAATTAAATGCATCTTTAAGCATAGAATTTAGAGCACTACCAGAATGACTTTAAGTGCACTAAGCATTTTTATGTTTTCCTCATAAACGAGAAACGAGGAAAGAAGCAAATAGCTGCTCAAACCAGGGAGTCTCTCCAGCCAAATGCAAAATGTTTGCAGGAAGCCATCCACCTACAGAAAGCAACTTCTGAATATTTCCTCTTGGGGATGTAGATTTACAGAAGGCAAACCTAAAACAGCAGCAATACTTTGAAAGAAGATCCTTTAGCTGCTATGATCTCTGTGAACATCAAAGGCTTGTGCAGCCTTTGAAGAAGGAATTTCATTAAAAAAAAATTAAAAATAGGTATTACCAAAAACTTCCTAACAAAATATCATGATTAACTGTAATATCTTAAGTAGCTAAATACTGTCCAAATAATACCCAACTATGAAAAATCATCAGTATTTTATACTGTACAACTATATATGTATATTGTACAAAACTAAAGCCTCTCTCCATGCAAGCCTGAGCATGCTTTCTCTGAAAAATCCTGAGCCTTCTTATAGAAAAACACTGAGCCTGACTAAATTTGGTGTCAACATCTTTTCCATTGTGTTACAGTAGGTGGCAAAGCCCTTGTGAATTTAAAGAATATCTACGGATCGACGACAGCTCTCTAAAACCCAGAAAAATTACCTGCCTTGTCATAATACCAACGCTTTGTCATGTAATGATGCAATAATGCTGCACATCCAATCACAACTCTCTTGGCTTCAAGTCTGCAGGATAGAATTCTGTTGACTGAACAAAACGCTTACATGATGGAGGATCTAAAAAAGTAAGTTACAGCAAGAAATAACTTTCCTCACTCTGCTTATAGGTCTAAGTTTGCGCCTAGGAAAATAAAAGGTAAGAAAACACGTCCATATGCTGCGATTATTTTTTCAAAAACTTTCAGGAAAGGTTAGGTAGGCATCCTCCCCTCTGAGCTGTGTGCATATCCCTTAGGACTCTGCTACTGCTTCAGTAATGAACTGAATCATGGAATCCTAGAGACGGCTTAGGTTGGAAAGGACTTAAAGACCACAGAGACCCAACATCTTGCTGTGGGCAGGGACATCTCCCACCAGACCAGGCTGCCCAAAGCCTCATACAATCCTGCCTTGAACGCATCCACAGATGGGGAATCCATAACTTCAGTCACAGTCTACGCTTCTTTCTGCACAGATTTGATGAGGAAATTTATGAAACTTTTCCAGAAGACACAATGCTGGATGAAGCAATGGAAAAAGACGAAAAAGCAGAGAAGGAACTTGACGACTTAGATGCTGGCAGTAATTCACCTTCTGCAGGCAAGAGCAATTACATATTCTGGAGAGCAAACCATACAGCAGGGAATGGCAGAAAAAAAGTCATGTAATGCACTATAACTAACATATTACAGTCTGACCTAAAATGCAAGAAATAGAATCTGGACTCTTTCAGAGATCAGATCAATTCTATTGCAAAGCACTGAGAAAGCAGTATAGGTTTAGACCACGTGAGACAGAATACATTCTGCATACATATTTTATACAATTATCTGTATAAAATAACATCCTATTTTGTTAAATCTTCTGTTATTTATCAGAATTACCCAACATGCAATAAATCCTTGTAACTTCTCCCACTGGGCTGCCCCAGTATCTTGGGGTAACTGGCTCAAAACTCAACATGGGTAAATAAGAACCCAACAAATTTATCTTGGCAGTAACACTGGCATTTTATATAAGCCACTTTTTCTACTTTAGTTTTGCTAATAACTGACTTTTTATCACCATTTTAATGATTTATAACCAGTGCAATTAGAACATATAACTCCAAGCACAGGGGCAGGTAAATTAATATAAATAAGGCAAAACCATTCTAGATTTCCCTTTCTCAGTTTTCTCCCTTTCCACAGCCTGAAGCAAAAGGCTCTTTCGGTTGAATTACTGGGAAAAATCTATGGTGAAGAAAAAATGAAAGAGGAGATGGAGTGCAGAGATGCATTACAGAAAAGACCACAAATGAGTCTGGTTTTGCTCTTTGTTTGAAATGATTACTTTTGTCTCAGTTATAAATCTGAACTTCCAAGAGTGAGCGTTCAAATTCCAGCCCCAAAACCATCTCAGTACAGACTTAGGGCTGCTATGGGACAAATTCCTTCTGGATTTCTCTGGGGCTTTTAAATCCGTTCTCTGCAACGCAGCATGGAATTTTCTCTAATAATTAACACTCACTATAAGCCTCTCAAATTGAGATGTATTTTATAAAAAGGCAGTCAAGCAGTGACAGCAAAACAAATGCAGACATTTTCTCTTTTCTAGACCTAGATTCAATTTTTGGGAAGTTGCCACCAAAGTCACTGATCAAGACTAAGCTCCTCTTCCCAAAGCCTCCTTGTCCCATGACATCGTACAAGGCATCAGGAAGACATCACCCCCATTCTATTAACAAACAGGTAGGCATCCAACATAGCCCTGGCATAGTATGCAGAGGAATGCTATTTGGGTTTGCTTGTTTTATTTTCCTCTAAAGCTGATCTTGATGTGCAAATCAGCAGAAGGATTAAATAAAATACACGAGTAGTTTTAAAATCACTATCAAGCCTCTCCCTCTGCCATGGAGAAATACCTTCAGAAAAATCACTCTCATTTGCAGCTTTCAAATAAGCACTGAGGACAATCAGAAAAATCAATAATGGAAATCCAGGTCTCCTGCTATAACATAAGAAACACCAAAGATGCATTTTCAAGTATATAACACAATACCATAACTTTGACGTGAGAGAACATATCTCAGGGCAAATGGCTATTTGCATAGAAATAGCTATCCCCTTTTCCTGCAATAAATGTAACTGAACATGTACATTTTCCTAAACAGCAATGTCTTACCAAACAAAAACTCTATTTGTTACTAAAAAAGTAAAATACAATCAAAATCGTGTGGACAAAATTGTACTGGAAAGTCTTGTAAAGACTGCTGCTCACCGAAGACAGCAAAGAAAAGAGCAACGAAGCTGTGAGAGGTATGGAGCACAAGTCTGATGAGGAGCAGCTGAGGGAACAAGGATTGTTTAGTCTGGAGAAGAGGAGGCTCAGGGAGAAGTCATCACTTTCTACAACTCCCTGAAAGGAGGTTGCAGTGAGCTGGGGGTCAGCCTCTTCTGCTTAAGTAGCAACAGGACTAAAGGGAGCGGCCTCAAGTTACACCAGGAGAGGTTCAGGTTGGACATTAGGGTAAATCTCTTCTCTGAAAGGATGGTCAGGTGCTGGAACAGGCTGCCCAGGCAGGTGGTGGTCACTCTCCCTGGAGGTGTTCAAGAAACTTGTTGATGTTGTTCTGAGAGTCATACTGGGGAAATATAGCTGGCAGAGGGACAGTTGGGCTGGAGGATTTTGGAGGTCTTTTACAACCTTGTTGATTCTATGAGAGGAGGCAACTGGGGAAAGGGGGACAGCATAGGTAGCTGCCCACAGACCCGTCTCCCACTCTGCACTGTTGAAGGACACGTTTCACTGTGCCCAACACATAAACTCCTTGTGCTGCTGGAATTCTTTCCCTAGCAACAGGCAACAGAGTTTTTGATCCATGAGTCTCGTTAGGCTCATCGTTGTCTCAGACATGTTTAGAGCCTGTGCTTTTGTAGTTGCAGTAAACATTTTGCAACTGTCAGATACTTGATCACTAATGGTGAAAAGAGACTCATTAAACTGTCTTGAGGCACATATCCCAGCAGTCACCGTTCTCTTTAAGTGAAAATATTGTACTAGGAGCCTCCTGGATACCGCTGTGGTCCAATAATATGCATGCATTCTTATCTCTGCATTCGTATCTCTGCAATTTTCTTTGTATGGCAATAGAAAAGTAATCCCTCGAATTTTAAATTCATGACAGTGCAAGTTTCAATATAACACTCATGACAGACCTGTATTTTCTGAAATTGAAGATTGTTGTGGCTGGTGAAAAGAGAGACCAGGATGTGACAGTGAGAGCCCTGAAATCTCCCAAGAAGAGCCATCTGGCACAGAAACACACAGTGAGTCACTGGAATGCTCCTTCCTCCAGCACCAGCTCAAGAGCTGCTCTTCACAACCACAAAATCATTTGTGATAGCACACAGGCTGAGCAACAATAGCCAGGAGGAGAACATTAACTGTATTGCACTGTTTCACTGCTGCAGACTTCCAGAAATACCACTTGCTGGGATACCCTGATGAGAATTCTACCAAAGTGTCTGAATAAAGGAAATAATCCTCCTTTGTGAATGATATTTTTGTGCTCTGATGGCGAGTGTTAACTGCATGTGGCTTTATACAAGGTATATGAGATTTGCATACAATACCAATAAGCAGTGCCAGCAGTGTGCAGGTAATCTCTTCCAGCTTGATCCTTGCTGGGGAGGGATGATTGCTACCCACATGGATTACAGCTATTTGATGAACGGAAACTTCTATTTGTGTTCACTGAGTGGCCAGCAGTGGAGGAAGCAAGAAACACCTACTGTCAACATAAAATGGTTGGAACTACCTCAATCTGCCTAAACTCTGCATTTAAATGCAGGCAGCTTTCACCTTCTCTCTTCAGTGGATGAGGGAAGGAAACATGACTAAATGATATTCTACTCTACAAACCCAAATAAGGCACTTTCTAAGTAGGTCCAGTCATTTCTGGAAAAAATAACCAACACATTATCTCACACAGAAAAGAGCCTTCTATATAAAAGCAGTGTATTTCCTGCATTTTCATACACATTTTCTTGAAAAGCCATTTCTCAGACATCCCATGGGCAACTGTTCAACCCTTTCCCCAGCTGCAACCTCGCATACAAATCAGGGCAGCCTCAGTGTACAGGATGTTGTCAAAGAGGCTTGGCTGCCTGGCAGCAGCAGCATCTCAGCACCAGGCAATCCAACGTCCATCTCCCCTTCATTCATTTCTGTCAACAGAACACAAACACAAATTCATTGGGAAAAAAATGTAAAGTCCATCACTAAATTAAGATGAAGCAAAATACCCATTTTCTCACATTGTACATATCGATATAAGATAAATAAGTGAATATGTGTATATAAATCTCCCCATGCTGAATATTTCACCTGTTAACAAAATACTGTATTATGGAAGAACCTATTTAAATGGTGGTTTGTCTTTAAATTGTTTCACATCCCCTAATAGGCAGCATTTAATAAATATGATGCCCAAGCACTCTGTTCTGCACGTATGTTCTCTTTATGATGTCACCTGCCATGACAACACTGTGACATCACAGGCACCTGCATGTTGAGAAGCAACGCTGAAAGTGTCCACAGAAGGAGAGTAAGTACTCATGAGCACTCAGTGGTGCCCTGCTTTAGGAGAAAAGGAGAAAGAAACAAGTTGGGGCAAAACAGTAATTACCGAATATTGCAAATGCCAACAGGAATCTTGTTGGCCAAAAATGCACTACTTACTAATCTTAGCACATAGTTCAGTCTATAAATATCATTTTTTTCCCCTTACTAAAACCCAGTTACCACAACTTACTTCTCTACCTTACTGCAAAAGGGAAGATAAATCTGTGTGTACCACAGATTTACCTCAGTAAACTAGCCTTGTCATGGCTCCATACTGAAGGCTTTCTCCTAGGAAAGCATCTCAAGTACAACCATTTATTTTCAAAGCATTATCAAACATTTCTATGGCTCCTAACTTACAGTGGTAGAAGGTTATGGGCTCTGCTTTCTCTATTTGGGTTTCTTTACCACAGATGAAAGGTCTCATTGAAACCTCCTCAGCAAAGCTTAGGAACAGTGCTCCACGAAAAGAGTCATGGCTTTCCTGGAAAATAAAGTCTGTCTGAATCATTTGAGCAGGATAATGCTTCCCTCCTACATGGAAAAAGTGCATCTTTCATGGCATCTTTGTTATGAAAAAAAAACAAAACAAACCAGAAAAAAACACCCTTTCATTTAGGCTGCAGTACAATGATCTCATCCTACCAGTACCAAACATTTTCTCTCCCTGAACCCATGTTTCCTAGCATTGGATCTCCAACATGACCAATTGCTGTGCACAGACCTGGCATGGGCCGAGTGCAGGTTTTCTTGACATCTCTGCATGAAATATAAACTGCTTCTGATGAGCTTAGAATTTTTCATGTTGTAGGTGGCAGAAGCCACATGGGTATTAAGTTAGCAGCAACTTCCTATTGGTAACACACAATCCCGCAGCAAATCTTACTGCCAGGACTCCTCCGTCCTGTGGCAAAGCTCTGACAAGGAACCCAGCAACTGCCCAACATCTCAGCAACCTCCTGTCTATCTGACCTGCAGCCACTTTTATGTGCTGGAAAAAACTCAGATGCTGACACAGTGAATCCAGTTGTGTTCACCATCTCCATCCAATTCAATCCCTAAATTCTTCTTCTGTATTCAGTTTTATGTCTCTTCTCCAAGAGTGGCTACAAAAGAAAGCCGTTTTTTGGCAGAGATAGAAAAAGGAGAATGAAAACAGTTGCTTCAGTGTAAAAAGAAAATAAATCACAGGTTTAAGTCATTTTTAACAGATTACAGATGCTGATTTGCTTGACATAGTACAAGATCTAGACATTCGTGTTTCTAAAATTGATGGTGACTTACCTCCTGTGCACCCCTTGGTATTTTGACATTTGGAAGAGCTTCCCACCTGTCAAACAGCAGGCTGTGTGCCATCACAGCAAGCTTCAGGACAGCCCTGTTGTTTCAGAATCATTCTGCAGCACAACAAAATCTGCCTGCCTGCCTAAAACCAACCTCCCTGATGAGCATCTGTCTCTGCTCATGTTTTCAGTCTCTGCAATATATTTAGTTATTTGCTTTGTTTTCGTGATATTTAGGATTAAGTTATTACATTTCCAGATATTTCCCCATAGACGTTTTCTTAAACAGCTTCCGTTGAAATAGTAATAATCCTTTGGATGGTCCAGCTGATTGTTCACCTTATTTCTTTTCACTAGAGTAGGTCTGTAAATTAGATCTCTCTTCTCCAAAGTTTTCTTGGATGAATAGTTTCATTAATAAGAAAGGAAACAGAAATCGATTCAAGCATTCAAAAGGCTCTGAAGCAAAATAATTTCAAAGTAAAAAGAATTTAGGAAATTTCAAAACACAGAGTGTAAAAGGACTTTTTAAACTAGGATTTATGGAGAACAGATAAGGTATGGAAGAAAATACAGCAGATTAAAGAAACTCGCCAAGAAACTTGCCAAGTTAGATATATTGAAATATATTCTTGCACTGGATTTTTATAGTGTACCCTCCCTGATGATGCCTTTTTCTTCTCTCTGACAGCTTTATCCGACAAGCCATTAAGAAACTGTTTGATCTTCTAAATTAAGTTTCCCTTTCTTAGTTTCATTCAACTACTAAATTGCAACAGCTTTTTATCTTTGCATCCCTAATAATAATCATCTCCCTCCAATGCTCACACCTTTGGACACCTGCTAGCAAGGATAACTTCAACAGACCTCTAGCCTTATTGAGCATCTGCATTTCTCATTCTCAAAGTTTTTCCTCTTCTATTAAGTAGAAAGTGTACCTGTAGCGTGCAAACCAATCCTTATTAATGAGGTAACACCTTGTAGGAGAGATGCTGAGTTTGTACACGCACATCTGTATTTCTGCACACACAAGCAAGGAAAAATTTGGCAGGAATTTGTTTTCTGGGCCCTGACTAGCAGGATGTTCCTATAACAAGATCCGTGAGGAAACACTGTTGTTGAATGTTCTGCAAAACATCACTGGTATCAAACTGTACAACTCCTTAGCTCCACATAATTCGTAAGGACGTTTGAACGAACGTAGCAGGGCACAAATCATTTACAGTACACAATTGATTCATGTGAAATTTAAGTTAGTTCGCTCTGAACTCAAAACAATTACCACTGCAGTGTTTTTATAAAACGCCTCTTCCCTTGGAAAGAAACCATCTAAATCAAGCTTGATTTCAAGCCACAAAAATTAATGATAGGTATTCTCATCTCAAGATGCAGGAAGCTATGCACATAAATCCACATGTCAAGATGAGGTTCATATAATTCTAAGCATTAAATCATTTATCCCTGAAATTGTACTATTCCAGGAAGTGTTCAGTTATATCAGTTTTGAGTTGAGGTGCTACACTAAAAGCTGTCACCCAAGCAGCCAGCTGGGATTCAGCACAAAATTGTATCAGCCTCTGTATTGCTTTCTTCTTCTTTATCTGAAAGATCTGATGAATGAGCTGGTGGCTAAGAGAAGAGACTAGCATCAGAGGAAGCAACGACACCAGCCTGACGTGGGGCAGAGGAGCATCTCGGCTGGCAGCGTGGCCTCACAGAAGCAAGCAGAATGGATGCGGGCAGCCAGACCCAGCTGGCCTCAGCCCAGCAAGGAGGCAGGTGCCTTCCCTCTGCCCATAAACCACCAGTATAAACATTCACTGCAAAGGCTCCTCATCACACCAGGCTGCGCCCTGGGCACTGCTGTTAAATGGTTTGGAGCAGGACAGGGTGATGGCTTAACCAAAAATGCAATTCTAGGCCAACGGAGCACGTTCAAGGGCTGTTAGATTTGTTTACAATATTACGCATGCATAACTGTCATTAGTAACAGTACACGACTTGCCACTTGTTAGAGCATATTAGAAAAGTTTAGATCAAATATTGTTTGGTTGTTTTTTGGGTTTTTTTTTGTCACTGATTTTAAAAGCGACAAGAAACATCACAGCACCCAAACATGCCTAGACCTAATCACTACATGGAAGGCAAGGCTTTCTTCCTCTGTGATTGTCCCTGTCTGAATTTCAGATACCAAAAGTTCTAATGCAACACAACAGATATGGAAGAATTTTTCCCTGAAGTTCCTCAAGCCGCGCCGGCCAGGGACAAAGCCCCGATCGAAGCCGTCAGAACTACAGGCAAATAAGCCCAAGGCTCAGAGCCCAACACCTGCAGAGCCACAAGGAAAGCAGCGGCTCCAGGTGTCCACAGGAAGACCAGAGATGATTGGTAACACAATGATTTCCATCTCCCACCACCAGAAACAGGCTGAGCCTCGGGCCAGCAGAGCAGACCCTGCTGCACCAGCATTCCCATCCCAAGCACAGGGCCTCATAGGCCCACATAGGCCTCTGGCAGAGAGCCCACAGCTAGACCATCCTGATGCTGGTGAACAGCAGCCACTGCTCTTTGTCTTCAAGAAGAAAATGGCCCCCCTTGCCACGGCTGCTCAGGGTCCCGCAGAGCTGAATCATTCGGCGTCTTTAGAAATGGAAATAGTGCCACAGGGTACCCAGCCAGCACCTATCTCCATGCAGCTGACCCCACAAGGGAATTTTGTCCAGCAGCGTTCACAGCCTCCAGCTCTGCACAACAAGGGCAAGTCGGCTCCAGTCACCTGCCAGCCCCCGAAGGTCCGGCAAGCACCAGGGGGAACCAGTGTCTCCCCTCCCTGCCTGGAGATCATCTCGCTGAAGGAAGGCTTTGCCATCAAGACCTTTCCCAGGTGCAGCCAAAGCTCTCTGCCTGCAGACCCCAACAGAGCCCACACTGAACCCCTGCCGAGGGCTGCCAAGGCACAGGGTGTTCCTGTGAGAAGCCGAGCACCGAGGTCTGTGCCCCTGGTAAGGAATTGGGTTGGAATGATATCTGGGTTTCCCCAAGGACGACCCTCACCTACTGCAGTGGTACCTGGGTGGGAGGGTGACATGTGCCCCAACATCCCCTACCCAGGGAACCACATCCCAGAGACCCCCAAATGCCAGCTCCAAGGTTACCCCATATGATATCTTTAAGTGTCATCAAATGTCAGTGTTAATTGAGAGCTGATTCCAAGCTTGGTGAGGTTCAGTTTGTTCTCTCCTTAGCTGGAAGCAAGGGGCAAGAAAAGTGGTGACACTGGGCCATCTAGCTGCTTAAAAACCTGAACACGCTTGTCATTTCTCTTCCACAAACTCCAGCAAGCACTAACAACAGTTAATCCCACAGCACATAATCAATTCTTGAAATAATGCATACGTACCAATCCAAGTATCAATGAGAAAAAACTGGCACTTCTTTTACAGCCTGGAGCCAAGTGGGTACACAGAATCCTATAGTGAGAAATCTTCCCCATGCAGCACCTGGTTCCTGTGAGGATGGCGCAGCCTGAAGCACACAGCAGCTCTGCCCCTCTGAGTTCACATTTTAAGGATGCTTTCCACTCATTCACACCCTCAAACCACATGCAAGAAATTAATAAACACAATGTTCATTCAGTGTAAAGGCTGAAATGTCTTTCTGTCACCTGCTTAAATCCATTTACCCAGACTGTTAAACAGCATCAATGTTGATAGTGCTCCTTCCAGTAGAAATGGCCCAGGTAAGCCAGGAGGAAAAGGAAGAAGGAAGAGCTCCAGCTGTTAAGGTCTGCCCACTGGGGATGAAGTTCTGAGAAATCTGGAAAGAAGTTTTTGTTTGGTTGGGCTTTTGTTGCTGTTTTTATTTTAGAGCACATGCTGCCTTTCCTCTGGATCACATATTGGTTGTTTTCAAGGATATGGTTATTCTGCCTATATCCTCTCCAACAGTCCATCAGAACTCATCAGAATACACTGCACCAAAGTTTGCTACAGGACAGGATTTTAAAATTCATCCTTAATAATACACCTTAAACTGCGCAGCTCCCATTACAGCTAAAAACCATCTCCTCTAACCTGCTTTCAGTGAGTCTCCTACAAATACAGAAGGCTCCTTTTTTGAAAATCTACCAGCACCTAACACAGCGTGAATTGTAAAAATGAGACTCTGGTCATTCAGAGAATAAACGCTAGCATCTTCATATGGTTTGTGCATGGTATTTTGAATACCACATGATGAATATGACATTCTTTATTTGCCCCTCTCCTGACAGCACACAGCACCGGGCAGTTTGGCAGAGGCTCCTGCTTGCTTTCTTTGATGGCTGCTGGTGATGACAGTTAATTCAGAGCTTTGTGAAAAAGAATGGACAGTAAAATACTATTGAAAATGACTGTATTTACTAATAGCAAATGCAAAATGACCGGCAGAAATGATTATTTTCATCCAGTTGCCACAGCTGCTGTCGCTCCCCTTACTGTCCTGGTTCTGCTGTTGCAAGTGACCATGCTGGGACAGATCCAATAGCTGGTAACATTGCTTCCTTAGAGCTCTACAGCTTTGTTTCCTAGTAATAAAGCTTTCAGTAGTTTGCTGAAGAGAAGCCTCAGTACCCATAACATGCCCAGACCATCCAGCAGGGCTGTACAAACCCATGGACTGCTTGTAAACTATGGTTACAAAGACTGATGCTATGGAGGCAACACCTCGCATCGCTCAAATCCAGCTAGGAACAAGGCAAGTGGCTTAAACAACAGGCATGTTTTGCTCAGCTAGCTTCATACTATACGTTATGTATTTAGCATCTGGGATGGGTGTACTGAACATGTACATTTAATTAAAATAAAACCTTAACTTTGATACACTCAGAAAATGAGTCCTGTCTCATCCAGGAGATCTCAAGCCCCTTGCTGTTTAGCTTCTATTATATCAACAACTGCCTGCAAATACTTCTCAAGAACATGGAAAGAGTTTTAAGGGATACTTGCACTCCTTAAAAACAGAAGACACACGGAACAACAATTCATAACTCCACTGAACCAGAACCACTCCTTTAAAGTCATCCCAAATCAGCCTTCCCACAGGCCTCGCTTTTAGCTCAGCTTAAACAACTTTGGAGCCAAACAGCAGTTCCCAACAGCAGGCATAAAACACGCTTGAAAACTAGTTACGTATCAAGCTTATAAAATTAGGAAGTAATTTAATACTGCAATTTAGGTCATGTCCAACTAGTGAGCATCTTACAGTCATTCCTAAAGCAACAGTTCTGAAAATTGAGTGTCCTCCTAAAAGCAGCTGCAGCTGTACTCTCGAGGCTAAGAAATCAGCAACAATAGCCCTTAATAAAAGCAAAATATCTCTAAAACTCCTTCCTGTTAAGCAACAAACACTGCGCAAAGCCCTGGAGGGCAGACTGTGTGTAGGTGCAGGGGCTGAAAGCTCAGCGCTGCGGCAGCGCGGGCAGCCCAGCAAGGGCACAGCAAAGCCATGGAACACAAAGCGATCGATGGGAGTGCTGGCTGCTTCTTTCCAACAATTTAGGGCCATTCTTTTTAATTAAATACAGATGCCTTTTCACGTTTCAGAAAATTAATCACTTTTGGCATTTATTAGTTATTCATTTCTGTTTAAAGCATGTTTTATAATTCATTAAACCACCACAAAAATTAAATTCTTAACAGCCCAAGGCCCAAAATACGCTTAAGTAAGAAAATTAAGCACAGTAATAACTTGCGAAGAATCCTGAAATATTCATTCGGCCCGCAGCACTTCCAATGTTTATCTGTGACGATTAACTTCACACCGCACCCCCGTTGCGCTCGGCAGCCCCACTCGGCGCGCAGCTCAGGTGGAAATGAGGGCAGCAGCCAAGGGGACGAGCGGCCGCCCCGCCACGCGGCACTGCCGCCATCTCGCGGCCGTTACACACGGCGATTCACGCACGGCGATGCGGCGCCTCAGCGATGTGACCGTAGAGCGGAGCGCTGATGTTGCGCAAGCACAGCGCGCGTGAAGGGGGAGATAGCAAGCTACTTTCTTTGCAGTCGCCTGTACTTTGGACACTTAGGAAAGCGTCTTCCTTAAGACAGCCGCGTGCAGGCAGCGCAGACGCCGCAGACGAGGAGCGGTGCACGACGGCAGCTCTCGGTTCAGCGGAGCCGTGCCTTCCCCGCTTACCTCTGCCCGCACGGTCCGGCACTGAGCTCACAGACACGCGTTTCGGTTTTCTCAGCATTCTGGTGCCTCCGTGTCCAGCACCGTGCTAGCTATGACGCCAACTTCCGTGGCCATATAAAGAAACTACTCAGCTAAAGCAAGCTCATATCTTAAGTGCTTCTGAGAGCTTCTTCCCCATCATCTTTCTACCCCATAAGGGAAAGAAGTAGGAAGGTCCCTTATGCAGTCATAAAGCTTCAGATGAGTCACAGGTAGGACTGAGCTCTTTTCTGAGAACCAGTGCTTGTAAGAAAGCAAAACAATACACAACGTGCCTATTTAATTGCAACCCTCGATCTCATCAGCAGTCCAGGTTTTTCTTCATACAGGCCTTGTCTCTTTCCCCAGCAGCAGCCAGTGCCCAGTAAGCGTGCAAGGAACTCATGGCCTGGGGGTTTGGGATCTCTCACTATTGTGCTGTGATGGGGAATATTTGCTGCACAGTGAACTGTTCTACCACCTATAGGGAGGGCATCACTGCTGGGCTATGCAGCGATAGCTCATCTATAGCAGAAAAGAATGTTACTACAGCTTTTTATGACCTCACGTGGTAAATGCTGATGCACTTATTTGACTGCCTGTGCAGGTCACTGCTTTTAAATTTGACTGCTCTCACTTGCACTCTAAATGCCCGTATCTGGAAAGAAAATGATTTCCTCTTTTGCATATAGTCAAAGCTGAATACCTGAAAAACATATGGAAGGTAGATCATCCCACCCTAAATTAATACATCAATCCTATCAATAAATGTATGTTTATTGAAAGTGTGGCATAAAACACTTTGCTGTGAATATAAATTTATAAACAGCTCTTGATGTGAGGCTTTTGGCAGGGCTTACCAAATAACACAATTCACAGTACATTTGATTTACTACGTGTGCTCATTAATTTTTTATATCACTTTTTAAAAAAGTTGTTGAACTTTCAAATCATAAGTGATCATTTTTGTCAATTATAAAAATCATGAATCTGCAACTTTTTCACTCCAGTACTCGAGAAACTGCCAGCTATTTAAAACTGCACCTTTATCATTATTCACAAAGTCTAGCAAAAATAAATACAATTTTGAGGTTGTCTTTGGCATGTTGGAATTCAAGGCAATTGTATCTTTTAGCAGCACAGTGCAAAGAAAAACAACATACCATACAATGCACTACTAGATTCAGCCTTACAAAGAGAAGAGAACGTAGTACAATGCAAACTTTAATGTCAATATATACAGAGCTTTAAAGAAAACTTTTAAAATTAAATGAAATAAATACAATATGATACAAAATCCACAATATGCTCAGAGAAAGAAATGACAGTTACAATATCTGATAACGGGGACCTTTTGTATAGTTTCATCTTTTAAGTACCTCAGAGAGCATGTGATTCATTGCACACCATTTTCAATTAATGCCCTTTCGTATATTGAGATTCATAGCCAGTCACGTGCCAGAATAGTTTTTAGCTCTAATCAGAGTATCAGTGCAAGATGCCAAAGTGCTTGGGATATTATGACAACACAATTACTTAGCCAATGCTGCTTATAAGCTTAATGCAAAACACACAAAATAAGAACATTTTGTCCTGCAAAGGAGATCCACCTTGAGCATTTTCAGTTCTCACACACACACACACACACACACACACACACACACACACACACACACACACACAAAAAAAAAAAAAAAACCCAAACCAGGATCCCATGTTTTTCAAACTCATTACTGGTAGTAAGCTATCTCCCAAATCTTAACCATTAAAGACCATTTAAAGCTTTCAAAAAAAAAGTTGCTTTCTTTACATAGAAAAATCTCAAGAAAGCCAGTCACTGACTAATTGGAGAAGGGACTTCTAGTTACATAAGTTACTACAATATTCAAGTCAACTACAGCTATACCCTAGGATTTTATTTTCTTTAACTTGCTTTCATTCTTTTATTCCCAAAGGAAAATATAGGCATAATAACAAATTAATTCAGGGGAGTACATTTAAGAAAAGACACTGAGGATATGTAACTAACAAGGCATTGATGCAGAAGGATGGTACACGACAGCAGTGTACGTACGTTACCTGCAGGTACCAGTACGTACTCAAGAAAACTGAGCGAGCTGTCATGGAGCAGCGTTAAAAAAAAAAAAAGAGCTCTGATAGCATTACGTAAGGACTCATAATAACTTAAGAAACCATTTGAAAACTTTATGAGAAACCTGCTCCTCCCTTCCCTCCCACAAACGTTAGCAAAGTTTTGGACTAGATAGGTCTAAAAAACTTAAGTGCTACACAAGAACATGAACTCCCCTTAATTGCATTGATGTTCTATTCTAATTGCATTGATACAAACCAATATGCTTGCTATATTACTGTCTATTTAACTCAATCCTCCAAGATCCCCAGCTTTTTCAATTGCAACGTTTGAGGGCAGAGAGAGATGTGTCACTGCACATGACCAGTGCATATTGCAAGTAACTTCCAACTGTTGAAGCAGCTAGATGTAATTTTAATTACTGGACATTTCAGTTGATTTCTCCAATGCATACATGAAAGTTAGCTTTGGAAAGTGAATTAAAATATGGAAGACCACTCAAGCTCTACATGAGTGATGTGTGTGAGGTTTTGGATGCCTTCTCTGAATGCTAGAATAACTTTTAAAACCATAGAACATTGGCCTCAGCTAGATAGTATGCTTAGACCATCTACTTAGGCTTTTTACAGGGTCAGAAACAATTTAGTAGTTTCAGGCATAATAGGAAAATATACACCATGCTAACAACAGCATTTAGGCAAGCCACAAAACAGTGGCTTAAATCAATCTGCCCATGCTGATTCTCTCTGGTTTGGGCATTCTTCATTATGCACCACTGGTGGACGTTGATGCCACTGCACAGCTTTTGAACACAATATAGGAATACAACAGAGTTCCTCACTTTTCATCAAAAGGAAAACTGAAGATAACTGCAATATTGAAGGGGTGAGGTGAAGAGAAGCAGGTACATCAGGTACGTGCTCCAGCTACAGTTTATTTCTGAGGGTTATCTACTCCCTTCAGCAAGAACTGTATCAGACTCTGTGCTCTTGAGATCTAGTACTTAACTGTTATTATCAAAGCCAGAGTAGAAGTTATCTTGCTGGCAGAAAGACACCACACCCAAAATATACGATCACTTGATAGTAATTAGTTCTCCAGAAATTCTTTTAAGTAATATCCATATTTTTTTTTTTAATAAAAAATAAAAAATGTCACTCTTTTACAAAGTCTGTATTAGATCATAAATAGCTTGTAATCTTGAACTGTGCAGAGACCATACAAAACGTTACTGACCTTTCACTCCAAGAGCATGTTCAAGTGTTATTCCATTTCACACTGAACTGACAATGCAGTCTGTTTATGAGCATTAGTAATTGAACCAAAGTTTGAAAAGTATGAAAAATTCCAAAAGAAATATCAAGATTAAACTCTCTTGTATCCCTGCATACCTGACATTTCAAAACTGATATGCTAAAATACTCACAGCAAGTTCCCTTCCCCCTCCCCCCAGAAAATGATTTAAGGATTAAAATCAGCATACTAGAGCACACAGGTCTCATTAAATACAACAAAGATGTTTCTCCACATGATTCCCTTGTGATAAGACAAATTTGTAATGCTGTAGTCACTACTCCTGGGGCAAAAGCAAGTTTTACTGTTAGCACTACAGGCTAGTAATGATTTAAAAAAAAAAAAAAAACACACAAAAAAACTAGAAAGGAGAACCTTACAGATGTTTAAAAATCTTTGCTAAGGATTGGAATATCAACCTCATTTGCACGTTCTTCCTCTTACCACCTTTGTTTTGCACATTGAGAAGAACTTAAATTATCTTCAGCTGCTTACAACTGCTTTTGTGCAAAATGCTTTTAAGGTGCTTATAATGCGGTGCTTCTAAGCAAGCTAAAAGAAAATGCCAATATAAACACTGTTAAATGATTAATGAATAAAGCCATTAAAGACCAGCTGCTACCTTGCAGGAAAGCTGAAGACGATTCAAATTTGACATTTGTGTTCCATTCCTTGTGTTACCCTCTAGACAAACAGTTTTTACTATTGTGTTTCAACCCATAACATACCTGGGCCTCAGCCAAAACAACTTATTTCTACCACTATTCTTCCCCTTCATAGTGTGAACTCAGATTTTTTTTCTGGTAGTCATACGTAAATTTGCAGACAAAAATTACAGGCTGTAGATGAGAATTTCACATGTATTCTTTTGGACAAAGGTCTCTAATAGAGAAAAGGATGAGCCAATTGCACAAGGGACAGATCTGGTACTAAATAATGAACTTTCCAGGAAGCAGTCATGTTCTTTGATAGCTTTCAAGCATTTCAAACAGGCACCTCAAAATCAGGCACAAATGGCCCCAGTAAGCTTCCAACATCAACCAAACGCTCAAGAAGTTTGGTATGGGGTATACTCTGCATGATACAAATAGCACACCTATGTATGCTATATTCATAAAGTCTCAAATCTATGTATACTCATACCTAACAATTGGGCCAGAAAATTTCCATCTTCCCTTACCACATCAGAAGAAAGCAGCTTATCTAATAGTATTTCAATCTCAAGTACTTCACAGGTATAAGCAAATATCAGCCAGCACACTTTGCATTTTAAAATCTGAGTTACTATTGTCACTTTTGGAAGTTAGGCCAGAATTTTCCTGAAAGCTTTTTTTCCACCCCCTCCCCCTTTCTGCCATCACAAATGTCTTATAACTGGCTACCAAAGGCATCTGGAACAAGTAAGTCAACGATGGACAGAAGTGCAATTTTTGGTCACTTGCGTTCTCAGATAGTGAATAGTCCAACTGTTGATCAATAATATGCTTCCTAATATTTAAAATTCATACCATCGTACCTCTGTACAATTTTATTGACATAATGTCTACAATATGTGAAAATATTTTAAGCTTATCATCTTTGAATGTATTAATTCCTATTTTACGAGCAGATGCAAGCCAGCACTGGTTTTGAGTCAGAAAACTCCAAGACAATTCTGGCCCTGAGATTTGTTTCCTTTCTATCACAACATCTTTTAGAAAGAGCTGAAGTTGTAACATGAAGACAGACAGGAAGAGTGAGTGCTGGCAAAAGGATATTGTCAGTAACTTGCCCATAACTGTGAAATTTCTGGTCACTATTTTCTTATCTGGGTACACCGCAAGGCTTATTTATTTTTCCCAAGCTACCCCTACAGTTAGGCAAATTGAATTTTGTTTCTGTAGTATTTGTACATGCAGCTAGAGATTCAGGTAAAAGCAACATTCTATAAGATAAACAAATAAATAAAAAAATCCACATGCCAAGTTCGATATAACAAAGTGTCAGTTTGTCTCATGTGCCAAACAAACTTAAGGTTAGTTATATTCAGTGGAAACAACTGCTAAGGAAACAGAACAGTTGTCGTACAGACAGATATGCAATAATAAAATTTTTTAACAAAACTGGATGACATGATGTTGTAGTACCAATATTATTTCAGTCCTTATTTTTGACAGTTTGTACATGTATTTACCTTCTCCAGCTCAGCACCAGACAACGACGTTCATGGCAATAACCAGAACTGTTCTTTTTCTTATAAGAGGCCATTTTTCATAAGTGAACAAATTAAGTTTCCAGGTAAAGTGCAAATCCTTACCCATTCCTCTTGTTTATATTTTCACAAACTTACCAATTACTGGCACCATGCAAATACAGACCTGCCAAATTAGCACTAATGAATTTAATACTGGCACAATACATTAGTCATTTTTTTAATAAAAAGAATGAACAAGTTAATTGATTCAACTTAATTCATTTAAGTGCCCAATTATAAAATTAAAAATTTGTCCTTCAAAACAGGGTTTAAATGCACAAAGAGAAGGAAAAATGTACACTGACACTTTATGTACAACTTGGTCAGTGGCAACGGTCCCCTAAACCTTTTTTTTTTTTTTTTAAAATGAACCCACCAAACCTATACAGAATGCGAAATATTTGCAACAGATCTCTTAAAGGACAGTGTCAAGAAATTCATCATGGTGCACCTGATGTTTAAATTAACCCTAACAGATACAACCTGTAAAATAACACAGTATGAACCTGTGGCATTTTTTTTTTCTTTTTTAAAAAAAGGACTTCTACAGAATTCAAGTAGTGTAGCAGGAAACCATAGATGCCTTTTGATCACAGGTCAGGCAAAGTAAAGCCACTTATTGGATTTTCTCCTTGCTTCTGTTTGCTAAGGTGTCCCAGTGGATCTATAAGTCTGTTGATGTTAGCTTTTTCATGCTCCGTCGCTGAGCTAAACTTGAGGCTGCAACAGGCTCTAACACTGGCTGAAACGTCTTGTGATTCAGTGCAGAATATGTAGCAGCCATGGCTCCCTGGAGAACAGTGAAATAGATAACAAGTTGTAGAAGTTATTTTTAATCACTAAGTAGAATAATTCAATATTAAGTTCATAAAGAGAAAAATAGGATTTATGTCAGATCACATACATTTTCTAAAGTTTGTGTTGAATGAAGAAAAACATTCACTGCTGATTCCTTCAGCAAGGTACATAACGTTGCTGTTCCTTTGCTGTGTATTTATTTATTTAACATTCCTTAAATATAGTGGTTACCTTTTAATGTGAGTCAGACTTGGTACCTTCCAAGCAACAAATAGCATCAGTTTATGAAATACAGCCCCTTCAGTGGCTATTCAGGTCCTGACTTATGAACACAACACTACTAAGACTGGCTTTCACAGCTCCTTATTCGATTTTGTTAGATTAAAAAGCAAGCTGTATAAGCTGTTTACAGTAGAACATGCTTGTGTGTTGTAAGTCAGAATCACAGATACAAACTGAACACATAAAACAAGCGCAAAAACTGTAGCTTGATAATTTACTTAGGAAACATGATCTGGTCACAGAAACAAATCCCAGATGTCGTCACAGAATACCTGTAGTGGGAAGGAACCCACAAGGACTATTGAATCCAACTCCTGGCTCCACACAGAATTCAAACCCTATGCCTGAGAGCACTGTCCAACTGCTTCCTCAAGCGCCATCAGCTTGATGCTGTGCCCACTGCCCTGGGAAGCCTGTTCCAAGGCCTGAATTTCTCAAATGAGAATGATAGGAGATCTGTGGAAATTTCAGATAACTGAGATATCTGGTTCTTGTAGGGCCAAAAGCTACCTTTATCTATGAAAGCACAAGAAGAATGAACAAATATTTCTTCCCTCACACACAGGTTAAAAAAAATTGTTTGTTTGCTTAAATAATTTAAATGAAGATGTACATACTGGGAAAGAAAAAAACTAAGTTCAAAATCAGTTCTGTCAGTAAACTCTCAAAGTGATACCAAATCATTGCACATCCATTAATTCAAGCAATATACAGTCCTCTGGTTGTTTTACCTTTACTAGATGTGGTGCATCTTGCCTGTTTAGTTGATAATGGGGCAACTGGTCTCTACAGGCTATCCATGAATGCTTTAATACTTGCTCTGCTGTATATCTCTGATGCGGATCTACATGAAGCATATGTGATAACAAGTCCTAAATAAAAATGAAAAAAAGATACATGCTATTTAATTAAAACAATTTTAATGTATATTTTAATTATGGCAGTAATAAAAAAAATGTGGCAGGGATTATCACAATACAAACAAAAACATCAGTAGATCATTTTGTGCCCTGACACTACAGAAGTCTGAAAACAATGTGTTGTACTGTAATCAGTTTAACAAAGCAAGTTTTTATTGTAAAGAAACTTGTTTCTGTGCTTTATATTTCAGTTTGTTCATTACTAATATGCTCTATGAAAGACTAGAAATACTGCTAGAATTTAGCAGAAAGATTTTATGGAAGAAAACTATTGGCAGATATCAATCCACATTCACACTACACACCTGGGATCTGCTGACTATGCATTACAGTTGAATTCATATACAGCTACATATTAGCAAAATAATTTTCTTTCAACAAGGTATGTAAAGAGTAAAATCAAATAAGAATGGACATTTTTCTTTGTTTAGAGGCACTGGTAATAAGCTATGAATTCAATGTTGGTCAAAAGGTGAGCTAAACAGGAAAGGCAGAGGAATAAAGACAGGAAGAACTTAAAGAAAACTGAACATGAACAAGCTGACAGGATGTTCCTTTTGTTTAGGCACAAAATATTAAACATTTATGACTATATACAAATTAATTACTTGTGGATAAGAGAATTAGCAAACAAGTATTCTGAATCACTCCTATTGAAATGCACAAGCTATGCAGTTCCAAAAGATCAGGAAGAGACAGTATTAATGCTAAGATTTATAAAAGGTAAAAAAAAAAAAAAAAAAAAAGGTGACTAAGATACCTACAGAGGCAGGCCAACACTAAACCCCTTGAACACATACTGCAATTGTAATTCAGTCTTCAAATAAGAGGACAGCATCATAATCAAGCTGATAAAGATTTGCAAGATATTCAAACATATTGAAGTATTAGTTTAATATTTGAAAATAAAAGCAAAAGCAGTGAAGACCTGACAAATTCAATGTTGAACAAGTTAAAAGCGTGAACTGAACCTGTACTATAGCAATAAACATATCAGTGCAGAGTAAGTTGCTACTAGAACAAAGATAAATGGAAGAATTACTTTACCATTAAAATACAATTAAAATAAAAACTTAAAATAAAATACAAGCAGTGCCATATACATCTGGTTTTGGTCCAATAAAAACGATGACTAAGAAGATTAGGAAAGTCTCAATTAGATTAAGATAGATCCCAAGTTAGTGACCTGCAGGAAGTAACAGTGTGTAACTCTCAGGCTTTTACTGTATACTTCTAGTTCAGTTCTCACTAAAAGCTGGTAAATTGAAGGGCTGGCAGCTATCCAATGGGATCCAGGCAGGATAGAATTATGAGCCAGCCAGAACCTTACAAAATTCAACAACAACAAATTCAGAGTCCTCTACCTGGGATGGAAGAAATCCTTGCCAAGTACAAGCTGGGGATTGACTATCTGGGGAACTGCTTTGCTGAAGACGACATGGAGGTCTAGATAGGACAGCAAGCTGAACTACAAGCATGACTCAACATCCAAGAAGTCCGACAGCATCTTGGGTTGAAGCATAATAAGTAGATTGAGGGAGGTAACAGAACTCCTTTACCGAGGCCAAAAGAATTAAGGCTGAGAAAAACTAGGAGATGTTCCACAAAAGATGTTACTTGAAACCAAGAGGAGATTTTTCCTCATTTACACAGTAAAAGCTGCCTGGCCAGGTTGTACAAAAACCTTGGAGGTTTTCAAGATCAGATTTAAGCCCTGAGCTACCTACTCTAAGATGATACTGCTTTTGAACATAGAATCACAGAATTCCTTAGGTTGGAAAAAACCTTCAGAAGAATCAAGTCCAACCAGAACCTAACCATACTGCCCTAATTTTAACAAATCACATCCCTGAGCACCACATCCAAACTGTTTTTAAACACATTCAGGGATGGTGACTCAACCACCTTCCTGAAGAGCCCATTCCAGTGCCTAACACCCTTCTTTACAGAAAGTTTTTTCTGATATCTAAACTTAACCTCCCCTGGCACAGCTAGATACCTGCAGACTTTATTGTAAAACTGCTGTTAAGAATAGCAAACTACTGCGTTAGCCTAATACATTTTAGTAAGATCAATAGCTGTTCTTTTAAATACCACAAAGTTACAAAGGGGAAAAAAAAGCATTAAAAAATTTATACCTTTGCTGCATCAGAAACAGTGTCCCAGTTGCCTCCGCTTAATGAGAATTTTCCACTGCCTATCCGTACCAGGATCTCCTCAGGAGTGTCATTAGGACCATTTGCAAACGGAGTATAGCTATTGAAAGGGAGAAACAAAAAACCTCATAGGTAAGAAACTAAGAAATTGATAAAACCTCATAAACCATCCTGAGTAAATATTCCACTGACAGAGATATTACATTCTATCAATACTTAGTTTCAAAGATGAAATGCTACCACATTTTCTTTTGCCCATAATTATAGTTACATTGAATAAATGAGAAATGCAGATTGAAAAGATGCTTTAACTTCTTAACAATGCATTCTAACTGGTGAAGACTTAAAAATTAAACAGAAAGGATTCATAAAAACAAAAAACTATGGTATGCAGTAAGCATTCAAAGCAATTGAAACCCACTAACAGAAAGACTAGTGAGGCTAGAGTAATAGTGTTGGGAATGTGTGTACATTTAGACACAGAGCAAAACACGCACATATCTCCATGGCAAAACTGCAAGAATATTTTTGATTAAAAAAAACAAAAAGCACCAACACTAAAAGTTAGTAAGGCTTACACTACAAGATCATTGGGTTTTGATTTTTTTTTTTTTTTTTTAATAACTTACTGGATTTCTGTAAATTCAGGTTATTTTCCTAAAATTCCTACTGTAAAGAATTCAAAAAATACCTGAATGACTTAAATACACACCTTATGCAAATATCAGAAGTATTATAATGCTTTGGCATCTTCTATGATCACAGGCTAATATGAAGTTAGTTTTAATAATAATAGTCAAATGTTACTCAAGATTAATTATATTTTAATACCTCTTAGATTTCAAATCAGCAAGATGAAGTAATAAAACTTAATGCATCACATCTTAGCACTTTGAAAGCTCTACATAGAAGAAAGGTCAACCAGCATCATCAGCAAATGTTTAGGAAGACTCCCAGCCGGGTTAATTCTGGTACTTCAAATGGTATGATTAAGGGGAACAAAAAAGAAAGCTAGAAAATCATGCTGGACTGTTCTTCTCCTGTTCTTGTTACCTGCCATATCTTCTTGTTCAGACAATGTTTCTTAACTTCACAGGCAGCATACTGCCCAAGATCTGCATGGTTGCACATCAGTCATGCAGTGAGCTGAGCTTGATGACAAAAACCATAGTGGTAGTAGTGATTTTACACAGAAAAGCACAATATGATGAAGAACAGTTCCCAATAGATATTTATCTGTATAACAAAACTTATTTTTATACCTATCAGAAGAGAATTCCTTAGCAAGTTTATAAAAGTTATTAGTTCAAGTGCTTTATAGTGCTTAATGAACGTTTAAAATTACAAGTTTACAAGTCAGAATTCTGTAAAAGGGTCGTGAGCCAAGCTTGCAGAAGATGACACATGAGTTGACTACAAGGGCACTACGGTAGGCAAAAGAAGGGACAGAAGGATTAAAAACAGAATCTAGACATACTTTTACAGACTAAATTATCTCTCATAAACTAGAGCAAGTCTTTGGCATCCTCTGGCCATGTACTAGGAAAGAAAGAAGTCCTGAAACTAACTATAAGATAAACCTAGTTTCTGTATGCCTTTAACTCCCAGCTTCCAGTTCCACTTGAGTGTTTTTCGTTCTGCATTCAAATCAGTGAAGCAATCTCTTAAAATTTTAATAGAAGCAGGGATTTGTGCAGCATGCTGAAGTTGTAGAAAAAAAGAAAAAAACCCTAATATTTCCTCACCCTGCCAACATTGTGTAAAGGAGAACACCCAAGCTCCATATGTCACAAGCAGCATCATATCCCTGCCGCATGAGAACCTTGGGGGAAAAAAAGAAGTGTTGAGACTTTCCATTTATGAAAAACAACAAGAAAAAGCCCCCACATGCAACCCCAAACCACTACCACTACACACACAAGCTATGGATGGATAAGTCAGTCCCAGTATAGGTTGAAGTTTCATCATTAGTTGTTCTGTATACAAGTTACAGTTACTATCTACAATATTTCTTGTTTCCAGAAAATTATCTTAAGATTCAAATCCATCCTTATTTCCTGAAGGTAAATCCTTTTAAAGTTAACCTTTTTAAAGCAGGCTTATTATAAACATATAAGTACTTAAAGTCTGGTGCATAACTATATCTAAGGAAAACTAGCAGTTTGTGTTTTTTTTTTTTTTTTTTTTAATTATTAATAATATTTTTTTTTAAAGTAAATTGATGCATCAAAAACAGCACAGAAGATACATGGCAGTTTAAGATACCTCTGGTGCCACAAAGTTTGCAGTATAGCACGGAGTTAGAAGTAGCCCATTTTCTCCTCGAAGTTGTTTTGCAAATCCAAAATCACAAATCCTGATAGAATCAGCATTATTTGAATCATCCATATATAAAATATTACTAGGTTTAAGGTCTCGATGCACTACCTTTAAACAAGAAATTTTAAAAGCCATCATTTAGATGACAAACAAACACATGGACGTGCAGTTTTGATATTTATAAAATACTCTACATTAGCACACCTATTAACACTTCTACACTATTATCCAAGTTTCAAGTAACAAAAATTTTGTTTAAATTAAACTGAAAGCCTACTGGCTCATAATGCAAATGGAATTAACAGAACCAACTTGCAAACAAGCATAAGTGAACAACTATTGTCTGTTTCATTATCTGCAAAAGTTAAAAAGGCTTGCAGAATAATAATAGGTAGGATGGGTTGCTAATTATTTCTTTTTTAAAAAAATAAAACAAGTCTTCCTTTCTGCCATAAGAAAAGCACTTAAGATATGTTTGTTAACTCAAAGCAACGTGAATGAAGCTGTGACAAAAGAGATCACTCACTCCTTGGCAGTGCAGGTAGTCCACAGTCTTAGTGATAGTATATAATACAGCACTAGCCTCTCGTTCTGAGAAGAACTTTTGTCTAAGAATTCGATCAAGCAGCTCTCCTCCCTTCATCAGCTCAGTGACGAGGTATATGAATCTACCATCATCATACACCTGAAGTTGAACAAGCACATATATACACACACATTCAACTACGTCATCTGTAATTACAGATCCTGGAAAATCTGGAAATTATAGACTATACTGCGCAAACAGCAGGGACTGTCAAATTTAAATCCATAATTCAAAAGCTTTAAAGTCTGAAGAATAAAGCAACCCTATATTCTGTGAGAAGTTGAGATAATAAATCATTAAATCATGACTTAGAATAATACTTCCTCAGTCTAGGAACTTCTGTTTGTAAGAGCTCTACCATTCCCTACTCCTTTTCCCCCTCCCATAGATGGTTTTTTAACTGCTGACACTTTGCATACACGACACATGCAATTGTATTTTCAGATTCAATTACCAAGACGTATTTGAAATAAGAAAAATATGACTTTTAACAGGTACATCATTTCTCATTTTAAGTTCATTAAACAGAAAATATCAGTATCCAGACAATTTAGAAAGAAACAATTATTATACAGACAGATCAACACATATATTTTGCTATGTAAAAAAAGTTTATAAGCCCCAATAAACTCCCTATATCTATGTTTATTTATTGTATATTTTGTAACAAAGTAAGAGACAAAGGTACCTACATCCTTTAAAGTTATAATGTTTGGATGCTGTCCGTAACGCATGAGAATCTCAATTTCTTCTGAGGGATCCCTCTTGCTTTTATCAATTATCTGAAAAATAAAGGTAACAAACAAAAATCTTGGCAAGTTTCAAAAATTGCAAGAGCTTAATGCTTATTTATAGTGATTAATTTCATCTTCCAGCTTCACATCTGTTTACTCAGTTCTTGTTCCATCTCTGCTACCAGTTAAGGTTTGTATCATTGTCTATTCTGCTCCAGTGGGCAAAGAAACTGACTCAACTGTCTGAAGCATCACTTCCCTGCAGCCTAGCCCCAACCTTGTGGATCTCACCTAGTTTACTTCAGATGTGTTCCTCACAATACAACATCCTCAAGCTTCAAAGCTATAATTTCAAAAGCCAATTCCTCAATGCCACAACTTCACCAACAAAAAGAGCTATAGAAGCCTATATATGCAATTTCACTTAATGAAGAACACTCATTGCTCACAGTATACTAACAGCTACAGGAACTGGAGAACCGGCATTTAAATTCATGTCTGCTACAAAAGAAGGCAATGAAGTCTATTCAAAATACCTTTACAGCAAACTCCATGTTGGTAGCTATGTGTACACATCGCTTGCAAACAGAGTAGGAACCAACACCGATATCCTCCTTCAGTTCATATACGTCAGTAAACTGCGCACTGTTCCCATGAAGTTGCTTTAGAAACAAACACATACAAGCCGTCATCTAGAACTCTTTGTAACAGTACTATTTTCAACAGCAAAGGTTTTTTTGTTTTATTTATTTATTTTTAAGCTTGCCAGTGCTTCCTTTTGAATACTCAAACCAGAAAGATTCTCCTCCCCACATCCCCAATTCTGGAGTTAAAATAGGCATTATTAAAATGATTCAACAGAATATTTTATAATAGATTCCACAACACAAAATAACAGACTGCAAATGTTAGGTTCTGGAATTTGAAAAAAGTTTACAAAAAAAAAATTTTACCTGTACTATTGGCAGTATGTTGGTGAGTGGTGATATTTTATGATCTTCTACAGTAGTTGTTGCAACAAAACTAAATCCTTTAAAGAGCTGATGTGCATTCGCACTAGGTGGAACTCCTGGAGAATCTAGTTGCATACACATTTGATTAGTAGGACTAAAAATTAAAGCTACTTTTGACTGTTTGCATGTTAGGAGAAAGATTGAGGAAAGGAAAACAAAAGTAGCACTATGCATTGAATAAGATTCCTATCCTGTTATCTGCCTTGGTTTTTGTCTTTTTTCCTTTCTTTCAGCAAACTAAAGGAAAGGGAAGCCTGGACACATTTAAGATGAAATTAACAGCTATTCTCATTATAACAGAGCTGGTCTTGCCTTCCACCTTCCTTGTCATCACATCTAGAGAAACAGTAATTAAAAGAAAGAACAAAAAAAAATACTATGTTAATAATAAATGCTACAGTGACTTAAGAAGGTATTGAGTTTACTTTTATTTTACATCATGAAATTCATCTCACCAGCTCCAATCTCCTAATTTAGCACACACCACATTAAAAAATTTTATTTGACCCCTATAAACCCATAACACTCACCAACTTAAAAACAGCAGACGCATATTTACCTTTTGGTGTTTTTGCTGTGAATTCTGGATCAAAACAAAAGGTATCTTCTGGTTTTCCAGAAGCAGGTTTAAACGGGGGTTGAATTTCTCTTCTGAACAGTTTCTGTAGTAGGATGACAAAAGTCATAATTAAGAGTAAATGAAACTTTGGTTGCTGTAATTTCACCAAGCTAAAGGCAACTCAAGCATCACCTTGTATTAGAACAGTTTTCTGAAAGAGTGAATAATACAGTAATCAGAAAAAGCACATACACATGCAAAAATGAAGTTATATTTATACGTCTTCAATTTGAAACATTATGGAAACGTTACTCAGCAAGTCAAACAATACTTCTTTTCTTGCTCTTCTGAAGCTGTTTTGTCTACCAAGTCTGCACTTTTCAAACTAGGGCAGCAGGCTGCCCCTTATCCCCTACTTCTTCTCTCGCTTATTCAGATGAACGGTCACAGCGCATCTTCCATCTTCATCTCAGATCTAGTTCATTGCCATTTCACACAGTTGCTACCATCCCAAAATATCCAAACTGGAAAGATGTGGGATACAGTCTTTGCTTTTGTCTTGGACCCAGAATAGAAGCAGCTCTGACAAGTGACAGATATATTCCTTTTAGCAAGGTACGCCAATTCCCAAAGCAACTATTCCAGGTTTTTCCTGACCTACTCAACTAAGCCTAAATGAGAGAAAGAAAAGGCTCCTCATTTTCTTCTTGTTCACTCGATAGGCTTTAGAAAAAATGCTTTGCCAAAGGATAACAAACCAGCAATGTAAGTCTAGTTTACAGTTACAGAAAATTTCACATTAAATGATGTCAAAACCCCATGCTAGGCTCAGGAAGTTCTGAGAACGTTTTTTTCTTGGCATTTGTCTTGCACTGTCAGACCTCTCTGCAGGTAATATTTCAGTAACGAACGTACTTCCCCCTAGCCAAAACCAGGAATATACAAGAAAGAGATCCCAAAGAAAATGAAATAAAACACAGAAGTGTTCATCAGTACCACCATAGCCAAATAAATACAAGAGTTAGAACGGCAGAGTTTTTGAATTTGCTTGCTTGTGTTTATTTCCAGCTCAGCCCTCTCCAAAAAACACTAGCTAACTTAAGACCATATTAAAACAGCCTTCTCTCACTAAGTACATTCACATACAATACTCCCATTACTTAAAACTCTGCTTGCTAATCTGGACTCTCTATGGAGATGCTGCATAAGCACAGCTAGAAAGCCAACTTCTCAGAAGTAAATAAAAGAGAAGGACAATGACAATAGGCTTTAAAACAGTTAAGCACAGTATTGACTAGCATTGCAGGTAGCCTAGTCAGCACAGCTACTGTTCCATCTACCCTTTCAAAGGCATTATAGTAAAGGAATGTTTACAGAGTAGCTTCACTTGTTGAGAATGTTTCTGGGCAACACATCTAAAAAAGGCATCACATCAAGGTGATAAAAACATAAGAAAGCAGCCATGAACTCAAGACAGTAATCTGATCAACTCAGAGCACCACAATCAATACTTCAACTGCGTGGAATATGACTAGTCAGAGCGCAGTGTGCTACAGCTAACTACAGTCAAGCCAAAGAAAACGACAGTCACAGTGAGGTTTCGTGCCTGGCACAGAAGGCATGAGACGTGCTTCAACTGGATGGACACTTATTCCAGAGAATGATTCTTGCACACAGTGAATGCCAACACCCTCTCTACCAAGTACAGATGTTGTAAGAGACAGTTTAAAATTCAGAATGTTGCAACTTTAATTACTGAACAATTAAATGCCCACTTTATAATTAATTACTGAATACCATAAACACTACAGCTCCAGATCCAACCAAGATTACAGCAGAAGCCTGAATGTTAACAGTCAGCAGTACTGCAGTATTTACTGTATCCTATTCAGATACAAATACCTGTAAGCTATAACACATACACAAATTGAAAGATAATTTTGTGTTATCTTTTATTCAGATATTTATTATGTCTATAATTCAGATCATTTTGTACTTACATTCCAGTCGACAGTAGAAAAAAAAGGATGCCTCTTGATTTCTTCAACTCCATCTGAACCGGCTCCTGAACCAAGAAAATACTCAATTAAAAAACTCTTTCTGGGTGAAGTCTTCGAACAAAATTACATGAAAAGATGCTCAGTTGTTTGTTTTGTTTTGTTTTTCAGTCTTGCGTAAGGGTTTTTTTTTTTTTTTTTCATAGGAAGAACTGCTAAAAATCAGAAATATTTCAAGGATACAAAATACTTCACTAAGCATATTTGCCTCCCTGATGAGGTACATGAGAATAAACAAAGCCCATAAATACAGAATGTCAATACTCGGTCAGTTTTATTCTCAATGCTAAAAGAGTCACTGGTTCAAGAAAATAATCATTCATTAGTCAGATGCAAGAACTCATGACCTAAGCTGCCAAGAAATGGACCAGAAGTCAAATTTTACTGATCATCAACACCAAAGCTTGAAAAATCCCCAGCAGCTGTTTTCCTTAACATACTCAGCCCACTGACTTTCATTTCAATGATCCAAACAAGTTGACCCACCTAATCTATTTGATGGGTTCCTTTTAAATAACATCCTCAGAAGACTTTGTGCTTCAGGGCTGAGGAACTGAGGCATACCGAGTTTTGCTCTAGAGGAAAACAGAAAAAGTAAGAAAACAAAATTTATCGTAGTGAGAAGAGTGGTTACAGGCTTCACTGCATTATATCATGCATTAAGGATTTATTCTAAATTCTTGCACAGTATACACATTTAACTCATTAGCTTTTCACTTTCACCTTATACATCAATGGTTACCAAAAGCAAACAAAAACACACTAAAAATAAATAATACTCTCTCCAAGCCCCCTAAACAAGTTTTATGCTAGAACTAAGTAAAACAATTGTCTTGGAACATGTAAGCAGTTCAAAAATATCTTCAAGTCACCAGTATGTTGTCACCAAACTAGACATAAGGTTTGAAGAAACTCAAATTCCAAATCACTTGACTAGCTATTAGCCCCTGAAGTGACTGTGAACCTTTCACAGTAAGCAACACTACAAATGCAAACTACCACGTTGACAGAGCTGCTCCTTCATCCCTTTCTTAACTGTCACCCCCTCAAAAGGCCCAAGGCTCTGCATGTGGTCCAAAGGAAATTCTTTGTTAACTAAGCACAAACAAAGGTGAGAACGTTTGCCTAACAGCTTCCCTTAGAAGTTACCAGCTTACCCAGTTAGTCCTGTTAGACAACTTAAGTGGCAACTGAGGTAATGCAAAATGAAAATGTGAATGCATAAGTGCCTCGTACATATATATATATATATATATATATATATATATATATATATAT
>NW_024884800.1:8793549-8874952 GCF_019232065.1 Centrocercus urophasianus | reverse complement strand
TGTGCATGAGGGTGCAGGGAGCTTAAGTTTCTGTTCCAGTTTTAATACTCTCAAGCAAGAGCTGTTACACGTGTTTAAGTTACTCTTTAGAAATTCAAAAAGTGTAATAAAATATACTTACTTCAGTATCATATTCATAGTTTCATTTCGATCTTTACCTTGAAATGGTAGTGTACCAGTAAGCATTTCAAACTGAAAAGAACAAATGTTAATCTAAATCAACACTTTTTCCCCCCAGACGCTTCAAGTGCTAAGTAGTGTACTCTTCCCATTGCTACATTAGGAAAACTGGCATGAACTTTTAAAGATATTTAAAAAATCTATAAATCTCAAAATTGCTATTAATCAGCAGTTTACATGATAGTGGCAAACGTATGGTAACGATAATGTTGGAATATCTTACATAAGCTACTTTAAGTAGAGTAACAAAATGCCTTCTGTAACCTTACTTCAGATGTTGCTGTACCATGAAAGCAGCAAGAAGAACAAGTTCTAAAACAGTACTTTTAATGCCAATGCGTATATTGCACACTGATGCTCTAACACATCACAGCAAACATGTAAGCGCTAGCATTACTGGCTCACTGCTCTGCTGCACTACAATTAGCCTGCTAGGCACTACTCTTACGAAAACACAATTAATAATCCATTTTTACTCTATGCTTTTAAGTAGCATGGAGAATAAATACACAAACTGAAGTTTCACACTATGACAACTGTTGAGCAACTAAATGGACCGTGTACATGATTTTTGGTTCCTAGCAAGTACTCCTTACAGTGCTGTGCAGCTATAAAGTTTTATTCAAATTAGTTTCTATTTCAGTAGCTCTTCAGTTGTCAACTTCTCTCTCCCTCACTTAAGCTTCCTTGAATCTGGACAAATCTATTCTAGGCATTATTTCATTCATTTCAAACATCAGCAGCATATTTATGACCCTTAAGCCAGGCAAGCAGCAAAGCATACAGTACCATAAGAACACCAAAGGACCACCAGTCAGCACTCTGGTTGTGCCCACGCCTGTTTACTACTTCCGGTGCCATGTATTCTACAGTACCACAGAAAGAATAGGCCTTCTTCTCTTGATCTACTGATTCTTTGCTGAGTCCAAAATCTACAACAACAGCATTACAAGAACACAGCCAGTAAAGAACTTTAAGAGAAAGCAATACTGTAAATAGCTTATCAAAATAAAAGCGTTGACAGATTCTGTTTGCTTGCTTATAAGAACATTGTGTCATTATCCTAATCCTTCATGAAACAAGACACTGCAGATATCCAGAGACATCAGAAATTTAGTTTACCATATGCCAGAGACATTCTACAAAGTAGTGATTAGCCATCAGTGTTACCACTCAAAATATTAGTAACTCAGTATTTTGAACATTACATACTCAGAGCCTTACAATAAACAGAAATTTTCACTTCCTACTTACTACCTGCTTAATTCATACACAAAAATATTACAAATAAATGCATTTTGTAGAAGGTAGACTGTATTACTGAATGATGGAAAAAGTCCCTGACGCTAGTTCAATTCTCAAGACAAGGCTCTCAGCGTTCCCTTCTCTGAAGAGGGAAAGAATTCCTAATAAGCCTTTGCTTTCAAAAGGAAGAATTAAGATTGAATTTAAGTATATTGTGTAGAATTTAAAAAATGTTGCCTTTTATAATTTTCCATCACCATTAAGTCTTTGAGAATTTAAAGTTTTTTTCACTCAGAATCTAACAGCAGTATCTACACACCAAAACATAAAATGAAATTTACTACATTTAAAGTGAAACAGTATATTTAGAAATGCATAGTCATTTATATTTTCCATATATTCAAATCCTTCAGTTCTAGATAATATATTTCCATTGTTCCTTGTAAAGCACATTACTGCAATTCCCCCCCCCGACAGTGATAAGCCCAAAACATAGTAACAATAAAAGCCTTTTTACACCAAGAGCACAAAAAGGAAAAAAGTCTCCACCAGCAACTTTTAACCAGACTGGCCTCATTTATTACTTATACATCTCTTGGGTTCTTAATTAAGCTTACACACACACACACACACACACACACACACACACACACAGAGAAAGTGCTGTACTAATAAATGTTACCTACCTGTTAGCTTGATATGTCCTGCTTCATCAAGCAAAATGCTGAAAATTAAAATTCACATTCACCAATAGACATAAACAAAAATATTTCATGTAACATTTAAAATGTAGTAGTTCATAATTTTTATCTCCTCCAACATCCATCATTAAATTAACAAGTCAATATTACATTTAAGTTACAGATGTATTTTATTTAAAAAAAATTACCAAAATATTTTCAAATTTTTACATTACTATAGCAGAAAATGCAAAGCAAACAAGCGAAATACATGTAAGAGTGGTAAAATACATTTTACTTTACTTTTCTGGCTTCAGGTCCCTGTATACAATTCCCAAGCTGTGAAGGTGATCCAAAGCAAGGGCCAGTTCTGCGAGGTAGAATTTCACATCTTCCTCTGTAAACATAACCTAATAAGAACTGTATAGATTTACCTTCTGATCTTGTCTTCAATTTTTAAAACTGCAATCTAAAAAAAAAAAATTCTCCTATCTGCCTTAACTTCAAAACAAGATTTAACAGTAACTTATAAAATGATAATTCAGAAATTTACCTAACAGATATTATATGATAACACACACTAATCATCATGATAACCATCAAGTAAAAGAACTATCTGCAATATTTAAAAATAACTGCAGTTACCACGGAGCATTGGCTAATTTTCAAGGTAATTAACTTAATTGTTGCATTTGGTATTACTGACCTCTAGGATTCCTTCAGCCACAATCCTACACAGTTGCCTACCACTGCATCCTAAGTTTTTATGTAAGCAGCCATTTTTCTGCCTTTATCACCAGGTGTCTCAACTGCCATTAAAAGCATTCAGAAAAAAGTTAGATGTAAAGTAAAACATCTTGTGAAAATAATGCATGAGAAAATTAGCAGTAGGATCTGAAGAGCCTAATCCCCTCTTAAAATTTAAAAGGCCCTACCAAGACACTGAACAACCAACTGAACTTGCATACCCAACATTTTATAGGGATGCTTTTTTTCTGTCCAAAACACTCAGCTGGTTGTTACTAATTTTCATATACAATAACTGTGTCTGCTTTGGCTTTTGTCAAGTTCTAGATATTATGAGATAAACTAATAATCTTCAAGCTTAAAACCTCAAATTCAATTCCAAAAATTAAGTCAACTATTCTCTATTTCTCAAAAGAACTAGCAACAAAAATAGCCATCTCAACTGCACAGTAACTAATAAGACTTAATATTACAGTCATTGGACTTACTGATTTAGTAGTACACTGATCAGTACTTTGAATTGCACAATAAATAATCTGTTGCACTAGCAATGTTTCCAATTTCCAGTGTCGGTTATTCATATTGTATGAATGATAAAGTTGTTACATGACAAAAACAGCACACAAGAAATTTCACTTTTTTTTTTTTTTTTTTTTTTTAAGAGCAATGTTGACTCTTTCATTTGTATCCAAAAAGGAAAGATAACATTATTCTTTGGAACAGTCAAAATGCAAATCTCAAAATATAACAATGCTAAGTGGTAATCCACAGCCTTGGAATAATAATTTCATTTAAAAACTACTTTACGTTAAATTAAATATAATGCAAGTCAATGTCATTAAATTTTACCAACGAAAACCTCATTAACTACTCATTTAATTTCCACAGTTGAAACTCCCATACCCGCATTAGAACTTAGAACACCAACAAAAGCATTTTAATAACCTCATACTAAACCCAATTAACTTAAAATAATCCTCACATAGAAAGTATGAAATGCTGTGGAGAATTTACATTTGTATCTGTCTTTGCATTACAGGCATTTTTGAAAACATCCTTTCCTCATAACAGAAAACAGGCACCATCTCCTCTTACACATAGATATAGCAAACATTTAGAAGCTATCTTAACACGTAACTGAAGTCCTCAAAAAAGCATAAAGTTAGTAAGAATAACCTCACAATCATTAATTCTTTATACCTGAGGGGATTACACAGCTGATTCAGCCGTCTAGTTATCTTTATTACAGATAAACTTGCATCCCTTAATTAAAGTATAGTCAGTAATCCTAGCTGTGTTAGTGCAGAAGAACAGTTCTTCATACTCTACTAGAACATCCTCTGTAATCAGACAGTCTATGTCAAAGCAGAGACAGACCCCTTTCCTACCTAGAGTTCCAATAATCCTTTCTACAGTATGTCTATTCCCTTAACAGAGTTTATAATCTTTATTTTTAGAACTTTAAATTAATAGAGCTCATTTCTTAGAGATGATCAATGTTCTACCAAGGTCAATTTTCTTAAAAAAAAAAAAAAAAAAAAAAAAAAAAAAAAAAAAAATTTACATTTAGTAAAACTTGATTTATTTTTTTTTCAAATAGGAAGAGGGTAGAGGAGTTCATGGATTTAGGTACTGAGGATACAACCACCTCCACCTCTATGCCATTAAAGAAAACAAATCAGATAGATACTTTCCTAAATGAGGAAAAAGTGGATAACTTCTTCCATATTTACATTTTTAAAAAATGCTGGAAAAGTTCTTTAAATGCAAAGTTGTTGGAAAATTTTCCATTAAAGATTTAGAGCTTTATATATGGTTTGTAGAAAGAAATCTTAAATATGGTAATACAAATACATACAATACAAAAAATATTTTATGACAAATCTAAGGAAGAGGCAGGCTGTGTCACATTTCCTCCTCCGTAACTCTTTCCCAAGAAAGCAACATAAATGAAAAGTTACAGCTCCAGTTACGTGCCAAAGTTAGATGGCAGAGGAGTGCCTTCAAAAATGCTCAAACTTTGAGAGATTAAACTCTGGGATTTATTTCACAATGCAGAAGAAGTCTCTTAGAGATGCAGGTTTCAAGGAACATCTACACTGACTACAAGCACAAGAACTATATAACTGCTTGTTGAATTTTAACTTACTTCAGTTGGGTTTCCAAGCAACAAAACATTTTTAGACAAAAGAACTGGCCCTTGTAGATACCAGAGAAAAGCTCAGGCTGCTAGCTAACAAACATTTAAGGTTACAGCTTGTTATTCTGCAATATGCAAGGAAAATCCAACGAAGTTCTTCAAAACTTGACCATGACCAGAATAATGAGGGCAACCAGCAAGGAAAAAAAAAAAAAAGAACCCTAATACTGTCAAAGGCAACTTCTATAAGACTGAATTAAGATAAAATTGTAGGTACTTACCTCTTTGGATAATCGCGTGAATACATCTCCTCCCCTGAGAAAATCCAATATTAAATATAGCTTCCCTTCAGTCTGAAAGGCTTTCAAAAAAATAAAAATCAACAGTTGTGTGTGACGAAGGTGATCTACCAAACAAACCTGAATGTTTTTACAACAAGGAGACTTCGATGAAACAATGTTTTGTTTTGGAGCTGACAATTCAGTAGCCAACATGAAATTTACATAAGTTGCTAATCAAGGCTTAATTTTAATCAATGACTCCTTGCTTGCTTCTTCACAAGAACACAATCTTAGTCATAAGAGATTGTTAAAACAATATTGTTTAATTTCTCCTTTGCCAAACAGGGAAACTAAGTACGTTAATGGCTGTTTTGGTCTAACTCAAATGTAGAAGTCTCTGCAGAACTCTTAAGAAGAGCTTTCAAAAGTACCTTATTGAAAATTTAATAAGGCTCTTGTTTCACCTGCGATAGAGTTAATTTTCTTCCTAGTGTCGTGTTGCTGATTTAGGATGAAAATAAAGTTGACAATGCATTTCTGTTTAGCTGCTGCTGAGCAGTGCTTGCACAGGCCAAGGGTGCTCCAGCTTCTCATGTGGCCCTACAGGCAAGGATTCTCTGAGGGCAGAAGGAGCTGGGAGGGCATAGAGCTAGAACAGCTAACCTAAACTGGCCAAAGCGATATTCCATGGCACATGGAGTCATGCTGAATAGTAAGACTGGCGGAATTGGCCAAGAGGGGGGCTGCCATTGCTTAGGGACTAGTTGGGCACTAGTCACCAGGTGGTGAGCAATTGATGCACAACCTAATTGCTTTGTTTGTTCTTTTTGCTTTTAAAGTTTTGGTGGTTTTTTTTTTTTTTTTATTTTTTAAGCAATTCACTGGGATAAACCACAATACATACTCACACACACACACACACACACGTTCTTTTCTCAGCCTTGCTACTTAAGATTGCTAAAACCACTTCAAGTAATGAAAAAATTGAAGCAAAATACCAACCATAGTGCAGTTTGACGATAAATGGGTGATTTACTTCTACTAATATATCTCTCTCCATTTTCGTACGAACTCTATCCCGAACTGAGGAAAAAAAAAGAGCACCAGTAACAAAATTTAATAGGTGTAATACAAACAGAACAGAAATCTGGAACATCTTTACTGTCCAAAATACTTATACCTTTTTAACAGCACAAAGCACTGTTACCTAGCATATCTAACTTTTAAGTCTTCCATGGAACATGTTTTCAGACATCAAAACTGACTTTTCTTCCTTACCTGTCTCAGCTTCCTGTTATAACTAAGTTTAACTTCTGAACTATTTGTACTAAATACATATGTTCCACCTGTTAAGATTACTTTATCCCCCTTCAAGTACTGACGCATCCCATTTGTTTGGGATTGCCTCCATTAAAGTACCTCCTGAAAGCCACAAATCTCTAAGTTACCTCACTAGGGCACCTATGAAAATTAATGACTTGAATTTCAGCCAGAACAGAGTTTAACTTGAATGTTTAAGCTCACTTACTCAGTTCACTAATACAAAAAAAAAAAAAAAAACCAACCCCAAAACTAAGCAGAATTACATAATACAGTTTGAAAATCTGAAAAAAGGACATTTTACTACATAATTAAGTCATCTGGTCAGATTTGAGCTCACATTTTTGTTCTTAAGTATTTTATCAAAGAACTATTTTTTAAGACACATTTAAAACCAACTTTATGAAGTTTAAATAAAACAGACAAACCTTTTAAAGAAGCTTTTTTCAATACTTTCATTGCATAAAGTTGTCCAGCATCAGGACCAATTATTTTCCTTACAAGGAAGACCTAGTAATATAAACATTGCCTTTAAAATCACAACTTGAAATATTTTACATGTATATTAAAATCAACCTTTTCTCTCTCTCTCTCTTTTTTTTTTTTTTTTTTTTTAAACACTTACTTTTAACTTCATCAGTACTGACAGAGAACAGAGAACATACCCCTAGCCACCATCCCACTCCTCAAGAACACCATAAAACGAAAAGATGAAACATTTGCAACAAGACCTTTTGCGTAAGCAAGATTGATAAGCAACTACAAAACTACCACAAAGCATTTGCAGGCCTCTTACTACTTTCAGACAACTTTTGGTATTCTTCCCTAAGCATTCACTTCTAAGGAAAAGACAAAATTGCACTACCTTGGTCAAGTTAAAGGCACATACACTACCAAGTTCTTTTAAGCACACAGACCTTTCTTCAATAGTACATTCTTTCCTATAGCCAGTAGATGTTTATCAAATAGAATACCTGGATAGCATGAGGTTTTCTTACTTCCTTGAAAACAACTATAGCAGGACTATCTGGTCTGCCATTGCTTAGTCTAAGATTTTTGAGGCTTAAGACTTGAGATCCAAGTACACATCAGGTTACGTTAATCAGTTTTGTAAGAATGGTGAGAGAAAGGCAAGGAAACCTTACTATTTGTGATCAAAGCAATCCCTCCCTCTGAAAAAGATAAAGCAACGGATTTTCCCACTCTTACCAAAGGGGTTTTTACACTATAGGGTATATAACCTAACACTAAGAAACTTATAATGTTAATTAGAAAATGCAGCACGAATACATGCATCTCCACCAACTAATATTCTAACGACTAGGTCTTTCAGTTTTATAAATTGATTAGTAAGTGCTTCTGTTCTTAATAATTGCTGCTATAATAACAATTTAGTTCTGAGCAACTTTACCCCTTCTTAGTTTTTATATTCAAATAACAAGAGAATATGAAGAACTACCTCAAATTGTCTCTGGTATTACTTAGATTTTCCTTGATATTTGATTTATTTACACATATGCTTCTTTAGAAGTGATTAAATATCTAGAAATTATTAAGAGACGCGCTTGTAAGCTCATTCTGGTATCAGAATCTCATACACTGACTACATAACTGACAAAGTCATGTAGGGCTGGAAGAAATGGTTTTTTTTCTACTGAGAGCCTGAAATAAGAAGTCATATCATATTTCCTGGTTATCAAGCTTTTATTAATGTTTTGCCTAATGATTGATCTACAGCACTGCTCCATGTTGATGCTCAAATAGTCAAGGCAGTAACTCAAACATCAGATAAGATTACTATACTCACAATACATTACAAATTAAAACATCAATAAGCCTGAACAAATATTCTAATGCTTAATATCTAGCAGTTTCTGATCACGTAAGGAATTCATGTTCTAGTTGCAAATAATAGCTAATAAGGACCTAAAATAGATGCCGTTGTGAAAATTCCTTCAGCACCATTTAATTCACAGACAAATTCACCTAATCCCACATCTCACAGAGGTGCAATGGCTGCCTGTCCAACTGTAAAGTGCAAATTAAAACAGACATGTTGCACAAAGCAATGCGCATAAGCTAATCAAAGACCGTCTTCAGCAGACTGGACACTGAAGTCTCAGAACATTATCAGAAGTTGAACTGAGAAGCTCAGTAAGAGACATGAGGTTTAATCCTTCATTTCAGATGCTGTAGCAGTACACTGGGCCAGAGGAAATAAGCCTTGTGTTTGCTGAATCCGAAAGAAAAGGCCTGGGAGGTATGAACTGCAGAGAGAAACCTCGTATCGCCAAGGCAGCAGGCACCTATCTTCATTGGTTTCTCTTCTAAACAGAAAGCAACAAACACTAGATAAAACTAGTCCTGTTCTGAAACGTGACAATAACCACCTGGTTCTTAAAACTGGTTCCTGAACCAACTACTGCCAGGCTTTAAAAAGCTTCCAAACAGACATCTCACCAAGCTCACCAGGCTCTGAGCAAGAGCATTCCTAAAGCTATCAGAACTCTGAGAACTGTAAAATGAGAAACTCCCCGAGTCAGGGATAGGATGTCTGGTACCAAGTGTGCTGAACCCTGAGATAGCTTGGATGTCTTAAGTTCAGAGGAATAAGAGCATGGAGCCACAATGTCTAAAGAGTCAAAAACAGGAGGGATTTGAATATACCAACTCTCTCAGGTAAAGAAATGTTTGACAGCTTAAGAAATATTAAGAAACTACTTTAAAGGCTATTTTCTAACCTCTTACTTATTCAAAGGACGCCTTCCTAATTATTTGAATTACTTTTCACCTCTCACGCAACTCAGAGGTTTGTTCTTGCCACAAGACAAAAACAAAAAACAAAACCAGCAAAAGAGCAATCATCTTTATGTATTTTTCCAAAGAAGAAAATACAATTTACAAGCGTTGCAGAAATCTAGTTTAAAAGTCTGGTTTTAAAATAAATTAGCTATTTATATAATAGGATTAATAGTGTAACTAGTGTTTCAAATTAGCATTTGAGCCACTTTTAATTTCATGTCTGCAATGTAACAGCAAGAAGTACATTACAAAAAATTACAGTAGGAGAATTGCCACATTTCTTCTATAATCTATTTAAATAACTTCTCACATAGTGCCTGTAACTGAAGGTCTCTTGACAAATACAGCAAAATAAAGAAAATGAAACACCTCCAAGGTTATTTACTTTATTGTTACTTCAGTTCAAGTTCCAAATTCCCACAATCATTCCTCTGTATCTACATCAATACAGCCTTCTCATTTCTGGAAGAACCAAACATTTACACTTGTACAGAGATGATTTATCTTTTAGTGAAGCTATTTGGTACATGTCCATCAATGCTTCTTGCACCACTAGTGCCTCCCAAGCATCAAATAGAACTACAGAGAACATGAGACCACTGAACAGATTAAATCCAGTCCACACCACACAAGAGCCCCAAGACAGCTGAAGATAGCATGATTTTATTTCAAATAACCATGGCGCTGGGCAAACAGAACGCCTCAGAGCCGTTGCATAAAAAACACCCCTTAGCCTTCAAACCAAGTGCTAAAATCTTTTGCTATGGTGTCATAGCTTCCATGTAGCTGCAGACATCAGTTGAGATGAACGGAGGCATGTCTGTGGCTCAGTCAAAGCAAGCCATAACTTTTCAAGGCAGACTTCCTACGGATTTGCTACTTGTCCTTCTGCCTAGAGACTGATGCTGTTGCCTATCTGGATCTGACAAGATAGGATGTCCTGCTATAAATAGTGCTCCCTTTACACCTTCAGACTGGAAAAATATGCGCTTTGTCAGTTTCTTTTCAAATATTATCAGTGACTCAGCTATAGCACTGTCATTCTTCCTCAAGAACTGTACTTGATCTCATTCTTCCCAGGTTCAAAGTCTGGACAGGTCTGGAGAAAGATTCTTTCTTTTCTAGTAACATACACTCCTACCAGCATTACCACTAACAAGACAAAGCTGGTTTCAAAGTGGGCATCAGATGAGAACAAGATTTGTTGTCTTACCTTTCCAAACGATCCCTGACCAAGGACCTTTAGTAGTTCAAACTGTGCTGGATCTGCTTTTTCACATCCTTCTTTCACATGATGGGTAATGGGAATCTCTTTCACACTTCCTTCATCCTATTATTTCAAAGTAAACAAGACACAACAATGAAAAGTCCTAAATTAATCAACTCTTATTAGAACTGCAAGTAAATGCTTACTTTTCTTTTATTAAAATATTTGAAGTTGTAATAAGGCCTAAAAGAAAGCCATTCAAATGGGAAGGTTTCCATCTATACTTTCTGAAAAAAATGCAAGTTTAAAATTTCTAAACTGAAATCAAATTCTCACCCAGTTGAATAGCAGCTGAATCCTCTAGTCATAGATGTTACAACTAGAGCAACATGAGTTTTCCTACATGAAAAGAATAAATGCACAGATTTTTAAACTGAGCCTGAGATGATCCTTCTGTGCTTTACCTTTGCTTTAGCTGCCTTTCATTTTCCCAGCGATTGCTCTTCCCATCCTTTCCTTTCCTGAAATAGCCTTAATGAAAGCTAAATTGAATTTCGTCATTTTACATAATTATTGCTTTTTGCAGCAGCAAGTAATAAATATGGTCATCCACTACTCTAGCTAAAGGACTCCATGTTGTTTGAAGAGCATAAATAATACATGAATCATGTATTCTCACGTACAGATGAAAGGATTCTCAACAGATGAAGTGCTCGCTAAGGTACAGGGCTCATGGAAAAGCTTCTGTGTGGCATCCTCCCTCAGAAAGCTGAGGGCAATGCTGAGAGGTAGGGACAGATTTAGCATTCTGTTGACCTTTTCTGTGCTGCCTTAGTCTTTAGCAAAGTAAGGCATAGCAGCTACAAACATGAAGAGACAATCACCCAGGATGAAAATAGGTATTGCAGCTCTGTAAAACTTATGGTCTAAGAAGTTTCTGGAAGCCAAACAACTGAGATGTCAAAATAAGCACCCTTCAAATTATATGCCAAAGTCTGCAACAGCAACCTGAGCTTGCAAGCAGAAGGGGCACAAGAGTACCTCTTGGTCCTACAAAAACACCAATACATCTCACGTGCAGCAAATAAAACCCAATTACAAGAGAAAATCCCACAAACAGAGAAACAGTAGTACTTTCATGTCTTGAAGGTATCCAAGAAATTATTAGTTACCTATCTTTTCTTCACCTTAAAATCTTTAAAGTAAAGGCAGACCAGGGGAGAAAAAAGAAATAAACACCCCCCCAATCTACAGCGCATTGCTTTCCTTCAGTGAGGATGCCACCGGACAGAGAACTTCAAATGACTGCTTTAACAAACAACATCTTTCTATGATTGGCTACAGGAAGGCCTGCAGCTTAAGGCCATGCATGAAAGCTTACAATCAACATTATCAGACTGAAACATATCAAGATGCAATTCTCTAGGTCATGTGATACATAAGATCCAGGCAGAAATCTGAACATCCAAATGTGGATGCATTTCCTCCAATGAGAAAAAGTATGGGCAATGTCCTTGTAAATTCACAAACCATAGTGCAGTGCTATTGCTAGAGTCCTTTCCCCTCCCCAGCAGTCCTTGTTTCACTCTATCAGGGAAAAGGCCTGCTTCCCTGGCACAGGTAGGTGTCAGCAGAAGGCACTGCTGCATAACAAAGTGAACTCTCAAATTAACACTCTAAGCTACTTTACTTCCTCATACTTCACAAAAAAAAAAAAAAAAAAAACAGCTGACATACACTGATGTTACAGTGCATACATCCCAACTTTATTCAATCCATCCATCCATCTTGCTGACTGTGCAGATATAGATTTACATTAAAGATTTTTTTTAAATAACCCACAACCTTGGACGTACGGCAGGGAAAAATACTAGCAGTTTGTGTCGCCTGATGACAGAAAGCAGAGGTTCCTCTGTTATACACCAGGCTGAACAAGAATATTAACTGCTAGTTCTTTCTATGAAGCATGTAAACTCTACACAGCAGTCTTTTTACCTCAACATCTCAATTTGTATTGCTTAATACCATGAACTTCCGCATGAGAAAAGAAATTTAAGAGTTCCTCTATTCTTTCATTTATCACCCACCTCCAGTCATTAGCCTGTGATGTCACATTTGGTTGCTGTGGGCACAGTATTTCTAAATGTGACTGAGGAGAAAAATGTTTTCAGTGCAAATAAAGACTAACTTGAGATGTATAAGATGATTTTTATAGTAGTTTTGCCTTTACGAAGGATGTCTATACTATTTCAGCTATTATACTATTTAGCTATTTATCATTAAATCCCTAGAAATTGACATGACTGAGGTTTAAAAAGATCTCTGCTTCATCAATAGCAAATGAGCAGATAATAGTTGAACAAATATACAAGCCAGTTTCACTTCCACTTCTAGTTTGGTCTCTGTCAACTGCAAATTCAGTTCTGATGTGCTCTGCTGCTCAAGTAGCAAATCTGCAGTTTCAGGTACCTGTCCTCTGTGAGCTGCCTTGCAAAAGAGGTATCTATTCCCAGCAGCTTACACAGAAGACAAAGCGCTGAAAGAAATGCCACAGTCAGTTATGGCTTTCTGCCATCTTATTAGTTACAGCTTGACTGGTATGTAGCTCCAAGCACCTAACAAACAAGCTCAGCAACATCCTTTTGGTTCATGTGCAGTGAAAGACTGACACACAGCCCACTGCTCATCTTTCTCTGTTATGTGAAAGATGATGACCAGGCAGAAGGTTTATTTGCTTACTCCATACCAGAAACGTGATGCTTGTTTGTTTCCTATCTCCAAGTTTATTCTCTAAATCATTTAATTAAAAATATATTGCTGCAATACAAAGCAACGTGCAAGATTTACTTGATACCTTCTTCGATAATCCTGTTTAAAAATATCAAGGTGAGTATGCTCAGAAATGGCAGACAGTTTTCCCCTGCAAAGAACAATGATCCTCAGCATCTCCTGAAAATGCAAGTTACTGAGGCACTGGACAGAAGTCCTGCTAAACAAGGATTAGCCAGTATATTTCTACATAAATGTGAAATGAACATATTGTTACAAAAATGAATTGCTGTCTTCAAAATAAACGTTAGCAACCACATTGCAAGAAACACACCATTATCTGTTCTTCCATAGCAAGAGCAGCACTAAACACAGTGTATAAAAGGTTCAAGGTTGGACTGAATATTTCCTGAGCTTGTAAATGCTCTGTAAATGTTCACTTCAGTACAGAGGAACTGCCTTCCATAAAGCACTGCCTCACATTGCCAGCTTTCTCAAACAAGCCATTTAGGCCCCCACACAAATGTGGATTTTCAAAATCTTAGAGACAGAATCTCTTCACACCTGGTCAAATAAAATGACAAGTTCCAAACCCACAGAGCAGACAACATATATATGTTTCTCTTCAAAAGAAAGTTATGCTAACAAGTGTTTAAGCTGAACATCTATCAAATATACTTACATGGTAGGAATATGGTTCACCTTCTTCCATAGGCTCGTCTGCCATTTTAAGGCCATTTAGCTGGAGAGGGAAAGGAGAGGGATAGAGGAAGAAGAAGAAAAATACAGCAAGATGAAATACTTTTGGGAAAAAAAAAAAAACAAAAAAACCAAACAGTTAATGTGACTAGTTTACATTTTAGAACACGTGAAATTTGCTGGTCTCCATTCTGTAATTTAAAACTTTAGTGTTAAACAAGAACTACTACTACTTTTTATAGATCCCTTTGTAGGTGTCACTTCACTGGCATTTAATTTGAATTAGTTTAGAATTCCTTCTCTAAGAACTGCAGATACCATTCATACAAGATGATGCTAACACAAAATTCTTCTATTCTGCACAAAATCTATGTTGCAGATGCTTTTCACATGCATTTCTAAACTCCTGCAGTCTGCTGCTGAAAATTAAGTTCCAGTTTAAACAGAAAAAAAAAAACACCAGAAGCAATTTTAAGGAGCAAGGACATGCACTAGAGAGGGTGGAACGGAATGAGCACCACAGAATTCTGACTTCGCAGAAAAAAGTATTTCATTACCTATTTCTGTAATTAAAAAAAATAAATTGATTCCTCTAAAAATGTAGCAGCAAAGATGATTTAAATACCTAGCAAACAAGGTATTCAAACTCCAGTGGAGTACTTCACAAACTGCAGATCTGTATACTAAAATATTGGTTGATTGATTACCAAAATAATACCTTCAAGAGGCAAAAGGTACAATATGCCTCTGGAGAGAAGCAAATAAGTGGCATGGTCTTAAATGGGAATAATCACAATGCCCCCACTTCAGTCACCAATAAAAAAAAGTTTAATTTATAAATTGAGTTCTTGAGCTTAAGGTCTTCTTAAGTAACAAAGAATTTGATGGTGTTCAACAACTGAAAAAAATATAAAACTCAAAGGACATGCTTTGTTCTAGCACCTGAAGTATTAATTATAAACTGGAAATACCTGATAAAAATAGGTGAAGCCAGCTATGGATTTTGCTAGTGATAATTGCTGATTTGTTTATGCTAAATGCTCAGCACAACTACCTTCATGTGGCACAGATCCCACATAAGAAAATACTAAATAGAAATCAGACACACAAACTCGAAACTACCTTTTTCTTGACAACAGGAGTTGAAGCAAGTAAGTTCTTGACCAGGTGATGACAGATTTATCTTGTACTTCTGAATTTATGTAAAATACATGCCTAAGATGCCAAAATACAGTATAACTTCTAATATGTGGATGGGTAAGACACAGAATTGCAAAGCATCTCAAAACACTGTACAGACCATGCTTGTTTAAGAACAGAACAGAAAACCTGACAGACGAGTCAGGCTGAAAGGACAGGTTTATGCTGCTGTGGTTGTGTCATCTAAGCATATCCTCAACTACTTGCACTGCTCCTCCCAGAAGGGCTCTTCATTTCAAACACGGCTTTGAGAGCCTAAATTTGACCTCAACACCTTTGAGAGCCTTTAGAGTCCTAAATTAATGACTTTGATACACTAGATCTCCAACTTCTGTATCAAGATGCTAGCACTTATTTTTAGACTGTATTCTCACTGACAAAAGTAATCAAAGGTCACAGTATGAGGCTTTGGTTACTCCAGCTCTTCTTTGTATTTCCATTTATTTTAACCATAAATAACACACACTATTCACATTAACTACAAATCCAGATGAGTATATAACAGAAGATCCATCTGCTTAAACAAGAGCTGGCATATTTAGCACTTGTTGGTCATGTATATGCATCATGCATCGCCCCTCGATTCTCCCAGGGGATTCACAAACCTACTACACCTGAAGCAGAAACCTTGCACACACTACAGAAGCCAATGCATTCCTTGTGCTGCATAATTTCTTTTTGCATGCCTTCTTTTGGTTAGATACTTGGAAAGAAAGGAACACCCACTATACTTAGTAGTGAATTAATTAATTGCAAGATGCAAAAGTTCAGACCAGATACAAATGCCAATCTCATTTCAAATGCCTCAGTGCTATCTCATTTATTTTCACAATTTTCATAGAATAGATTCAAGAGTAAACTAACATGAAGCCCATCAAGGTTGTCCAAGAAACAGCAAGGAAAAGGGACTCCACTCTAGGTATTCAGAAACATGACAACTCCTCACTCAGACCTGCACTTCATTTACTATGCGTTTTGACTCTTTAAATAAGATAAAGATTTTCCAAGTTTTGTTACTTAAATTTAAGCTCTGGAAACAATATTATTGGCCACCAGGACTGCAGATACACAATGGAAACAGAGGCTTAACTCCAGATAATCTCACTATCGCTGCTGGAACAAGCTTATGAATCAAAAACCCGTATGCTATTTGATCTGCTTAGTTTCTGAGCTTGCCATGCAAGCATCCTTTCAACATTACGGCAAATCAAATACAGTAAGTTACTGGATTTTTATGGCAGATAATCAAATGTCAATGTTAATTAATAATTTCCTATTGTACACTTTCCCCCTTCATTGTTGCTTCCCCCTCCCCCCCCCAGCCAGTCTCTCTACAATTACAAATACTGGGATGCCCGCCAACCTTGAGTCCAAAGAATTTTATGTTCAAGCACATCAATCTACTTTCACTGCCTGACAGACACACAGACAACTATACTTCTGGCTTGTTTGTGAATCCTGGTCATCATTTAAAGGAGAAAAAACTAAACGTGCCTATCATATCACAACCCAAGGGCTAGTAGTTTAAAGAAATCACAAACTTGCTAGTTGTTCAGTTAAAAAGCATTCGATGACAAAAATCAAAATATTACTACTCTGCCTAATTACTTCTATTGGTCAGATTTCAGTAACTAGAAGATTTCACTGCCTCACATTCTACAAAAAGAAAAAAGTGATTCACACTCAGTTCCCACCTTTACAGAAAAAAAGTGCAAAATTCTGCTTCTTGAGCCAAGTAAGATCCCCTTTAGTGATTTAAACTCAAATATTTATAAACAAACATATAAAGGACAGATCTACTTAAACTTTTAAATGTGCAATTACTTTCTGAACATCTACGAACACAGAAATTGACTTTATTACTGAGAATTAGAAAACACTCTCTATTCATAGAGACCAGACGAAAGGAAACAAGTACCAGTTTTCTGAAAGACACTTTCATCCTTGAATCGTTTTACTGTTCACTACTTCTGCACTTCTGCAATTAGCCAAGCATTTTGAAGATTAACTTGCACTAAGATACAAACTAAACTCAGACACTGAGGCAAACAACATCAACGCTTTCCAAATAGAAACTTTCAAAACTAAATACTCCACATTGTTGATCAGTATAAAGATTAACAGAAGTCACTACATAAAAAGAGGAAAACAAAGCTGAGGTCAGACAAGGTGGCAGGTAAGAAGCTTACCAGAGGTGCAGGCTGAGACCCAATGCTGTAGTGCAGATTTCTCTCTGAGTTAGCTCAGTGTAACCTGCCTTCTAATTTAATGCAATGGGTCTCATGACTTGTTGGAACTACACCATATTACCTCAGGAGAATATCTAAACTTCTGAGGACTAGTAATAGGTTTGCATAGTATTGCACATGCTTTCCCTCAGACAATTGTGGCAGAGCAGAGGAATCTCAGAATTACCAAAGATCTGAACTATCTAACTAAATATAATGCCTTCACACTGAGGACATTTTAACTGTTTACATGCTGAATGTATCATGGTTTGCGACGCCTGTAAATTCAGGCCAGATAAATGGTCACCAAAAGCACCTCACTGCAATGAAAAACAGTACGGCACAGGACACACTTCACCTCCCGAGTCACAGAAGTATTTCCTGAAATGCTTGTGCCAAGATGTTAAGAGAGCAAGCTTCATTACAAGCCCCTTATTCTGAAGGCTTTGAAAAAAATGACTTAGGAAAAAAAGTGTTAAGATGACCACATTTGTTCTTCTCTTATTTTGAATTACATCTGCAAAGAGTTTGCATTGTTAATTTAATTAGCAGCAAACTGTCATTTCATTAGTCTGAACTAAGAAATTTTGGGCTTTTACATACACTCAAGCAGATAGATAGTTTTAATACTGATTTTAAGCATTGTCTAAAAACTTTAGGAACTGAAGCTTAAAAGACTTACTATAAGACATCCACAACTTCCCAATGCAATAGATATTATTATTGTAGGTTTTTGTTTATATTTTAATGCTAGGCATCCTTGCCGTACACGTATGGGTTGCATTCAGGGCTCTTTGTTAGCAGGGCTCACACGCCCTCAGGAGGGACAAGGCACACACCCCAGGTTGTGCACAGGGCCAGGCTGCGCTGGAGGCCAGCTTGTTCCCCTGCCCTGCCACAGAGGCCAGATAACTCAGACCCACTGTAAGTATATCAGTGGCACAGGGAGACAGAGCCATCCACCATTAAAAAAAGCGTTCCTAATTTCGTAATTCCTAGGCAAAGTTACAGAGCTCTTCTCCGGTGGAGTATGAAGGGTACATTCAGACAGGCTAACAAACCTTCAGCAACATGTAATTACTGATTTTAAGGGAACATTTTGATCCTCTCCATTATCTGATGCAGATCTACGCATGTCTTGTACTTGCTACCGCCACAGCAAGCCAAAACCCCAGCCATGAGCACAGGGACTGCCAAGTTCACCAAGGCCTGCAGCCCCTGACACCGCTGCCTGGCAGGGAGCAGGCTGCAGCTGCACAGCCCAGCACATAAAGCAACAACTCATTTCTAGATAGAGCACTGATGAAAACAATGTATTTCAAGTTTTATTCTTGATGTAATGCAGCACTACGTCCACATACATACTGAACTTCTATACATCAGAAGCTAACAAGTTGCAGAAATCTAGAGGGATGGGAAAGATTGCAGGGACTGAGCTGAGCCACCTCAGCTGAGCCCCAGCCCTTCCGGAGACTCAGAACTCCTCCACAGCTATGTTCCAAAGCAATATACCAAACACTATCGCAGCACTTTCCAATGCAGAAAGACATTAATTGTTTTCCATTTAGGCGTATTACTGTGCTTACTTCTCTCATCTTCATTTAAGGCCCTTCTTTCTTGTAAATCTTTACGAAGACTGGACACTGCTGCAACGGCTGAAGGCCCTCGATTCACACGTTATGCACAACTACGATTACTTTTTTTTTTTTTCTCCTTAGCATAACACTGCCTAATTGTGGAGATTTCAGAGATACACAGAACTAGGTAGCTGAGTCATCCATGTCACTGCCAGTAATTACTCACAAAGGAGTTATGCAACTCCTAGCACTGACAAAATTCTGTGGCCTTTGACAGACAAGGATCTGAACATGCTTGAAAGGATGAACTAAGAACACGGACGTGTCGAAGATATGTTGACTTAAATTGCCACAGACAGACTACATACAACAACAGCAACGCTCAACTCATGAGCTCGCCTTTAAGAAGGCTGCAGTGCCCAATGCAGCCCAGATTTCTAGCTGAATGCTTTTGTTTCTGGTCACTTTGCTGTTTCAGACCTTGCCGTTCTTGTCACTCGCAGACAATCAGGCAATTAACTTCAGAAATATTTGCTTCAAAAACAAATAATTGAGTACGAGGTTGCCTTCATGCAGTTCACACTATCTCTACACTTCTTATTTTAAATGCATGCAACACCACATCTATTAAATAAGCAGAAAATTCAAAAATTACTGTATTCTGCTTAATTCTGACTATGGCATTTCATTGGTTTGACCAATAAGATGTTATCAGATACTTTCTTGTCTCTTCGTAAATTGTGGTTATTTTCATAATCCACTATAGTTGTTAATAATCAACATCTCTGTTGTATTTTTTCTTATGACAGTGAAAATACTCAGCAATCCTTTATTGCTGGAAACAATAAGGAAACAAGTTCACTCAATATTTCAAGCTTAAATTGCATGACACTAGCTCTTTTACCTATGCTTAAGGAATCTAGCTATAGAATTGCTTCACCAAGGGGCACTGAGAAACATAAGGAACGTTAGACATGAACTTCCATGGTGTGCAGTCCCAAAGCTCAGCCTCAGCACTTCAAAGAAGCCTACGATGAAAAGTAGAAAATAATTCAATCCTAAACTTCCTCCAAAAGTTCATGCTGCTTCTACACCTTCAAGCATGAAAGTTGTTTCCTACCTTCAAGATCACATTCTTCCCTTGCCAACTGTTTTTAGCTTATCAAGTTGTCACAAGTGCTTCTTCACTGGAAATGCACTTATTTCTAATAAACCAAAATTTAGTCAACAAACATTCCTTGGAGAGCACTGTTTCGCCAATTTTTCCTCCTATGGTAAAACTAATGGAGGAGAGCTCTAGTAAGCAAAAGTAATTTAGTCTTTAAAATATAAAACAATTTCTCAGTAATACTATTTGACCACAGCCCCAGCACATCCAAGGTCACCTGGACCTATCAAATTGCGAACATATGGTTATATGAAGCATTGTAAGCAATAGTTCAATTTTGAAACATGAATCCAAACTAAATCACCTTTGTTAAATCCTCAGAACCAACTAACATAGAAGTCCAGCAAATCAGAAGCACTACCCTGAGATCCACTGGAGATTAAGTGTTGCGACAATAGTAATTATTTGCAAAAGTAACTTGGGAACATCCCATGCAACCTGAAGAAACTGTTTTTGTATAAATGAAGTCTTAAACACCGCTAGCCAAATGTATCAAGGACACGATGTCTCACTTTAATCACAAGCACAACTGAAACAGTTTTAGGAAGATACTGTTAGGTAAGCAGTTCGTGTATGGGCTTGAGAAAAGCGCAATTTAAACAGCAACTGTTGCAAACACAAAGCCGTTGGACATCCATCGCTCGATGCTCCCCCGGCTAGCTGGGCCCGCCAATCCACCTGTCAGGTGTTCCTGCCACCATGCCAGCTGCCAACACTGCACCCAAGGCAAATCCTGGGCCTAATGAACACAATGCTCTGAAAGCAGTGCCAATGGTGGTGCAGGGGTATTTGTTCAGCCAAAATATACTCCGAGATGGGCAATACCCACGTTTGAGGTTCCAAGTGCAGCACTTGAACTTCAAGTACTTTAAACCTGAATGTATTGCAGTACTCTTAAAGAGCAGCTAACTGTGCTAAGAAAGTTCTCAGATAAGCAGTAAGCCTCATGCCTGAACTGCAGCGTACTATTTTTACAAATCCCTAACAGTAACAAATAAGCTTTAATACTTCTGGTGACTTTTTAATCCCTACCTGTAGCTTCACTAGCACAATTAGGATGTCTCTTTTACTGAGCTACATAGATTGCGTTAATTACGAGATCATTAGAATATGTAAAGTGCAGCAGCCATAGTGTAGAAATGTGCACCCAGTAATTGCAGTGCTTGAACGTGGCATCCCTTAGACACAGCAGCAAAAAACTAACAAAATAAACCCAGAATCTTGAACTTCCTAGCTTTATTCCCATTGTGAATTATTGTGTTTTCCTTTTCATGCATACACTTTGATACTATCAGATAACCAAGTTTCAATGTGATCTCTTAAAGGCAATCATGTCACTTGTCCCAAAAGTGGAACACAGGCCTACTTTGTTGGACTACTGCAGACCTCTCACCCATGAAAAGACAAAGACTCCTGCATCACAGAAAGCAAGTCCGACCAGTTCAGAGCAGCTCTGTTTAGATAACATCTTTCATGAGTCTAGTGCAGCAAGGAGCAACCTTCCACTTGTCATACCTGACAGCACAGCGATGCAATCCCACGCTTCTGATTTACAAGTGCCAAAGTTTCAATACGTGAGCGCTGCTTTCTGCTTGAGGTAACGCATGACTGGAGCATGAAAGCCGTGCCAGTTTAAAGACTGCATTTGGCTCTCACTTCTGGGCACACACACTGAGTAGCGCCGCAAAGACACCTCTGGATCCGTCCCTATTTATGACCCCTTGCTCTTAGTCGAGCACAAAGAGACACCGGCACGACGTTAGCAGAACCAGATTCAGAGAAGTTGGACCAACTTTCCACGGTCGCTACGACCACAAAACCGAGCGGATAACAACAAAAGCTCCCGAGCCGCGCTGTACCTGGCACCCTTAACTACGGGGACGCGCAGCACGCCGGCTCCCATCGCAACCCCACGCGTGAGCCCCCTCAGCACTCAGCCCCGGGGGAGCGGAGCTTTGTCATCACTTTCCCAGCCCAGCAGCCGGCGCCGGGCACGGCTCGGGCCGCGAGGAAGTGGCGTCGGCCGCGGGCGCCGGCGGAGGAAGCGGCGGGGCCGTGCCGGGTACGCGGGGGTGAGAGGGGGTACTGGCTGCGGAGGTGCGCCGCGCTCCGCCCGCTCTTCTCCTCCTCCTCCTCCTCCTCCTTCTCCTCCTCTTCCACCTCTTCCTCCACCTCTTCCTCCCACCCCCGGCCCGGCGGCTCCCACGCGGCCGGGCAGAGGCAGGCAGGTGCCCGCGGGGAACCTCCGCCCCGCCCCGCACTGACCTCGCCGCCGCTCACGTACAGCTCCATTTTGCGGCGGGGCTCCGGCTCCTCCACGTCCTCCAGCGGAGCGCACGGCACCATGTCCCGGCTCTCCCTTGCCTGCCGCTCTCCTCCTCAACGGGGGAGCCGCCGCCGCTGCCAGCCGCCTCTGCGCATTACCCCGCGGCTGCCGGAGGGACGGCTAAACGGAGGGGAGACGGGCGGGCGCGGCGGGCCCCCTGCCCACGCGGCGCGGCGGAGCTCTGGCTACTGCTGCTGCCGGCCGGCGGGGGCGGCTCCGCTTTGCGCTCCCCCGCGCACACCCCCCAACATGGCGGGCGCCGGGGGCGGGGCCTGCGCGGCACGGGGGTGACGTCAGCGCGGGACGGAGAATCCCTGCATGGCGAAGGGCGGGGGAGCGGTGACGCGCGGAGCCGCGCTGAGGGAGCGGGGTGGGGGGAGCGTCTGTCAGGGCCGTTGGCGGTTCCCGGGGCTGACGGACGAGGAGCGAAGGCCTCCATGTCGCAGGAGGGCATTTAAAGCGAGCAAAGTAGTGCCGATAAAGGTGTGGAAAAAAGCCGTCGTGTTATCCAGTGAATCGCCCCGGCCGAGAGGCTCGGGTTTCTGTCTCCGCCCACAGAACTCCTCGGCACCTGCGAAGCTCGAGGCGCCGCGCTCCCCTCGGGCGGTGCCGCTAAGGGAAGGCGGGCTGTGGGGATGCTCTCGGTCGCACCAGCGCGCAGCCTGAGGGAAGAAAAGTTTTCTGTGGGCCGATTCTTTTTTCTTCTTCATTTTTCTTTCTTTTTTCCTCGTAATGCAGAGATGGCAGGGAATGAAGCAGGCACTGCAGAGCGGGAAGCCGCGGCACGGCCGCTGCCTGAGCAGCGGGACCGCACGCTGCCCTGCTCACACCGCGGGCGGGCGCCTTCGTCTGCAGGCACGCGTGGGGAGGGGGTAAATAAAAGAGCTTGGATGAAAGACAAAATTTTTCCATCTCTGTTTGATGCTAGGAGCTGGGGAAGGTAAGGTAGCACTACCAAAAAAACCTATCTTTAAGGACTGCAAGCTGCCTCAGTGACACTGAGTGCTTATTGAGGCACTGCGTGGTTTCTCGGTGAGCCCTGCCCTTCTGATATGGCCAGGAAAGAAAGTCACAATTATTTGGCAGTTAAGAGCAGCATGACCGACAAAATGACAGTGCGCGTCATAGTCCTGCGTGCTTTCCTTCACTGATCTTCTACTCAGAGGTCAGGCATGGAGCAAACAAGAACAGATGCTGCCCTGTTCCTTGGTTAAACAAGAGCAACCTGCCTCAGCTCACCGCTTCAGCCCCCGCCGCTGCCTGCTGAAGAGTTGCCTATTGTGAGTGTGTCATTGCAGCACCAGCCAGCTGGCACGTCAGCATTTCCATTGCAAACCTATTTTTAAAGGTCTGTAACTCAACCATGGAAGACAAATGTTTTAGACTGAAATAGGGAATGTGTAGTAGGAATGTTCTTCAGAAAATAAAAAGCGTATGGGAAAATGGAGGATCAAAGTTAGCACTACTTTATATTGAGACGATGTTTACGCTCTGTAGAACTGCATAGGCTTGGTCAGTTGTAAGCATTATATTTGTTTTAGTAGGATAATATATATGTGAAGCTTTCAGGGCAAGTTGCAACTAAGTGATTGCAGAGAAAGGGGCAGGCCCAGATTTGTGCGCCTTGGTTCACCTTCTGTTCCATACCCCAGTGCCTCTGCGTGTTGGTGTTACTGGTATGCATCCTCAAGAATCCAAATGACCAAATAATTTTTTCTGTGAGATTAGATATGCTTGTACTTGAGCTGTGACTGAGACAAATCTTAATTTAAACATAAATGAATGGAAGAGAGAAGGGACTCTCTTAAAATGCTTGAGTGCTCAGCAAGAACTGTTACCTGAAAGTTGTACTATAGATGTTATTTCTCCGCATCTGACTTTTTTTAATGCCACCAAGGATTTCTTTAGCATCTTATAGAATGAGAGGCTGCAAACAACTGCTATGCGCCCAAGAAGTCCTTAGTTTGAGAAGTTCAGAAGAAAGCAATGATCAAAGCAATTGAGATTATTATTCACTTACTGTCAAAGACTATACAAAGGGAATTATGATATGTGTAGATATAGTAATGACTGATTCACAAAAAGTAAAGTCAAAATTTCTTTTAGTAGTTCTTACAACTAAAGAAACAAAAGATACTAATTAAAAAGACAACAATGTATCACTGAAATTCAAAAATTGGTAAGATCCAAAAAGGTTTTAAATGACTATTTAAGTTGTATATGTATTTTTTCTGTTCCTGTGTTGTTGTTGTTGTTTCTCTTTAGATCATCTCATCTCACTCGTGTCCATGACTGCACAAATATCAGATTTCCTTTGGTGTGCAACTTTCAGGTGAGGACATTGGATCTCATTTGGTGTGCAGTTTTCAGCTGAATATTTTTTACATTTCAGAACCTTAATTTGTTCAGCAAGTTCTTTCTGTTGTGTTCCTCAGCATGATGTCATATGGTCATCTGGACATCATAACCTTTTTTCCTGTCATTTAGTAGATGAAGGTTTGAAAGTAATTGGTTTCTAAAAATTTATTTACTTTAAAATTAGACAAATTAAAAAGACGAACTTGCTGAGAACACTCTTCTACATAGAAATTCTAATAATAACAAACAGGATCTGTAGCAAAAATTCAGCTTGTTCAGTGTTAATAATATGAACTCCAGTCGCTCAGTTGTCCTTTCTGTAGACTTCATAACTGTGGCCAACTCACAGAATCATCCATGTTTAGTTTGCTTATTCAATTTTCCTGAAAGTATCTGTCACACTTTTGAACATATGAAGAAGAGATTATTTATGAGACGAAAAATCCCTGCATATCAGATTCTCTGTATATCACTCCTAGCAGTGCATCTCTCAGAGAGGTGTATCTCCTGCACTGTGCTGCACTATCTCCCAACTTTAAAGTCAGTCTTTGTCAACCTCGTCCCTAGAGCAGATTTTTTCAGAAGGATCCTACAAACATTGTGTTCCTTCATCCAGCAAGTTTTATAACAAAGAAGAAGTAAGAATATTATGATCAGGCCAGTTTCGTCTGTTCCCCTCCTCCTGCCAGTTAATGATACTGGAATCTGAACCATGCTAACCATGGCAAGTGCAGCACAGCTCCACCCTAGAGAGCAAAGCAGAAAAAGTAGTGTGACTACAGGAATATGTGAAGAGTATCTAGCTCAGCAAGATCTCAGGAAGGAAACTGTATGAAAAGCAAAGTTTAAGGAAACTGCCGAAGCCACGGCTGAAGTTTTTGTTCTGTTCTCACTGCAATGGTAAAGTTTCTGAAAGGGAGCAGATATATATATATGTATATATATTTTTTGTAGGTTCTGTTTAAGGCAGGATGTGCACTCTACTTTGATTGCAAAGGTGGTTTTGGGGTGGGTACAGTTAATTTTATAGGGCAAGTTTATTCAAATTCATAATTATTTCACCTTTAATCTTTTGTACAATACAATTCAACAATACTACCCTGTTTGAGCAGTACAACTCTTTCCTATTGTGTGGATGAATTTACGTGGGTACAAAGCATGCTTCTGTTAACATGACTTGTTCTCTTACAAGAAGGAAAAAGAATTGTCCTGAGGCACACAGAATGTTTAGTTGTGTGCATGTGTCCATTCCAGACCTGTGCTGGAGTAGGAACTGATTTACACAGAGCTCAGTTTCTCTGGAGGTGTGCTCTCACACTGGTGTAAAGGAGTGCAGTGTTTCATTCTCAGTCCAGTGTGACAGTTGTAGCTGACTGACCTGTGGAGATCCTTTACACACAGCATAAATTGATCTGGTTCTGATAAGGCAAATGTTACAGCAAGGTTTTCATATTTCTATAAGCTAATATAACAATGCCAAACTTTCTATATATTTTGATAAAGTTATGGAAGAGTATAATCAGAAAATATTAAATCAATACTGAGTTTGTCTGAATATGCAGTATAAATGTGAGTCTATAACCCATTCTATTTTTACTGATATTTAAAAAATGCAAATAAAGCCAAGCTCACATATGTACTTACAAAGAAGTGATATAAAATATATTATAAACATCTTGATGTTATTAAACAGTTCATTATGTAGTGTGCCCACCCTTCTGAGGAGAGAGAAGTCAATTACGGGAAAAACAGCAAGAGCCACTTTTCTACTCAGTTATGGTGATGCTTAATGTAAGAAGCACAAGTGAAGAGGCACTTGCTGAATTCCTGCTTCCTCTTTATGATTATATTTTTACAATTACATCTTTTGTACTTTTGTAGCAAGTTTTTAAAAAGCCTGTTTATGCATAAGAATGCAAACCAATTTAAGTGATGACATTCGTAGTTCAGCACCCTGAGGCCTTGCTTCTTGCTATTTCACTCTCATTTCTCAGGCTATTACATAGGAGTAGCCAGCTAGTCTCACAAGACAAATCTGGTAGCAAATTTTGCCACTTTTATCCAAAATGAGCTAAAGAAAGTTCTCAGAAAGCAGTGTATTTCTGCTGGTCACACTGCATCAACAGAAGGGGAAAAGCTATATTGGCACAGAGAGTGAAACTTCCGCTAGACGTTTTATGTCTACGTCAATTTCTTTTTTTCACTTCATACTTTGGAGTTGTTCTTCATTTCAAAATGCATTTTGAATTCAAATATCCTACAGTATATATATATATATATATATATATATATATATATATATATTTGCAAACCTGGGTGAGTGCTTCAACCCAGCCAAATGACACATCTCAGAAATTGTATACAGTCGAAGCAAAAGCTGCAGACAGCCACGTTAAAGATCCAGCATCCTGTTTCTAACAATGGCCAAGAAAGCAGATGCCAGACAGAAAATATAAACGTAAAATAAAGGGTAATACCTAACAGTAATTCTCCAGAGTTTCATTTCAGCCTCCACCATTTCAGTTTCTTGAGCCCTTGATGTATATTATGCATAATTACTCTTGATCGAGATTTCTTCCATGAATTTACCCAAGCTGCCTTGTATTGTATCTCTAAATTTTTAGCAACAATAACTTCTCACCAGTTCCACATCTGTATCTTATCTAAAAAATTCTCAGTTTAAGCCTACTGATGTTTCCCAGCCGTACATTGCAAAGGAGAGGGATTAGCCACTCTCTTCAGTGTTCATGACTGTATGTGTGGTGTATCTCCCACCTTTACCATCCTGCTGTGTCCTCTCTGTTGCCCAGGCTAAGATTTCTGAGCTGTTCAGTCAGTCATGAATGAAGGTAGGAAGGTAGGAAGAATCCAGTTTCTTAGTACATATTTTCACTAGTGATCTGGAAGTAAATATAAAATAGCTGTGCACAAATTACAAAGGGAAAGGGAAGTAATGAGCAGTCATTAGCTATCAAAGTCCGCTGGGGAATGACAAACAACTCAAAGCAAATTACAGACTTACCACAAGGATTGGATAGACAAGCAACAATCTGGTGAAGAGGGAGTTTACTTTACTTCCATGAGCACCACTGCAGAGACTGGGACTCAGATTTTGCATATGGTTTTGGAGTCTGTGCTTGGAAAAGCACAGCAGCAAACCACAGAAATACTCTAACCTCTACTTAAAGACTTACTGTGGAAAAACCAAAAGGACCAGCTTTATCAAACCCATACTCATCAACAAGAATTTATTGGGTTGCTCAGTTCCCTTTCCAAGGACTACAGAAGAAAACTAGAGCAACTATACTGTATGAGCACCTAAGCTTAGCTGAGGCAAATGCAGTCCAGAAAAAGTATTTAAATATTAAAATGAATTACGCCAACAGTCTGAACACACCAAGAGAGGACAGATGCTCTACAAGCAGGTGATGCTGTTTTTTAAAACTTACTCTGACATACTTCAGTATTTTCCAAAACTTGCTTAATTATTTTTCTTCTAACCAGAAATTATTTTCTTCAGCTGCTTCTTGAAGCTGAAGCCAAACCTGAGAAATCCAGCTTGAATTCACAGCCAATTTTACCTCAGAGCACAGAACAAACCATTACATGACATACCATTAATTACATACCATGAATACATGAGGAATTGATCGTATCTAAGATCATCATGATCTCAATATCCACGCCAGGTTTTGTGATGGCAGAATGTGTTACTTTTAAAATGATCTGGAGCCAAAGCTGTTGCTGGTCCCTAACTTTAGATAGGAACCTACATATCAAACTACAGGCTTCAAACTAGTATCATAATCATCTCAGGTGAGAAAAATGTTCCCATTTTGGAAGGTTATAATTAAAGAACCATGCTTAGAAAAATGTCTCGACCTGAAAAATTAAACAGGGACTGAGTACCTGTCAGCAGTCATTCCGTGGTAGCAGTTTGTGTCTTGAGGCATAAATATACCCATTTAAAATATTAAATTTATATTTGTTTTCCCCTTGCTGTGGAACAAAAGGACTTGTCTGCATGAGTAATTGTCGTGCTCCTGGTAATACAGAGTAGGTCGCTGAATACCACTTCACTCATACCAGTTTAGGTCTTCAGATAGTTGCTGCAACAGTCGTATTTTCAGAATATTCACTCCTGGAGAAAATCACCACACCTTCCCAGCCCACTGCCGTTCTCCTGGCTTCTGTTGGTCAGTATAACTTGGATTGATTGCTATTCTTTCTCCACTGTTATCAAGGTTATTTTCAAGCAATCTTGACTTTGCTTCTGTCCCAGTTGGGACACGACTTGACTCATCAGTTCTTTATTTGGAAAACACATCACATTTCTTCACTTCATCACTTCTCCCAGTGAGGTCATTTGTTTGTGGCCATTCAATACTTCATTCAAGCGCCGATTTCTCAATTTGATTCATTTTCATATTATCCTGCACAAAGAGTCTTTCTTAAAGGCACAGTTAAGCCAAGTATCCATTTTGCAGAGGGATGACAGGATATAAACATATGGTGAAAGCCAAGGGCATTCTGAAATGTATTTCAGAACAAGCATCTGAAGCCCAAATTCTTTTTCCAGAAAAAATGGTGAATGTATTCATAATAACATGATCATTCTCTAAGTAATTGCTATCAGGAATTTAATTTAAACCTCATTTGACTGACATTCTTGTTTGCAAGGTATCTATTTTAGGAATAATGTCTTGCTGCTAGTATATCTCTCTTCATCTTAGTCATGACTGATAACAGAATAATCATCTCAGCTACTTTCCTTTTCTTTCCCTGCATAATGGCTTTACTGCATTTTTACATACTAAACAGACAAGAATAGAAACAATTTGACAAATAACAGTATTATATGGAGATGAGCAGGTAAGTGAATAGAACTTACCTGAAACTCTATCCTAGCCTCAGGCTGAGACCCCTTTTTAGTCAGATACGGTTTGTTTAACAGAGTAAGGCATATTTTTCTCCTTAGCATATCTGTAACTCACATTACTCTAAATTGGCATTGTACACTTGTGTTAAATCCAGAACTTCTACGTGCCATAACTCCTAACTGCTCTTGTTCTTGTGCTTTAGCTCTGCACGAGCTAACTGTTCAGTCCTGTCAGTGCTATCTGCTAACACAACACTACTGGCAAAGTCAGAGCTATTTACCCCACTCACACTGAGCTTTCCCAAGACAAATCTGAAGCAGAAATTACAGCTGTAATTTATTTTTGAGCAGCATCTTTCATACAGGGAAATGCCACAGAATGCTTCACTGTTCATTTTGTTATCTTGTTTCTTCTACCACTTTAATGAAGAACAGTGGTCACAGGGCAGCTGAATGCTCAGTTAAAAAAGGACATTACTTGATACTATTTCCAGTTCTTAGTAATTTTTTCTCATGTGCCATAAATCTGTGAGGACAAGAAATTATGAAGAGTTTTCAACAAGTTGACTTTGACACTGGAAGAGCTGCTTCTCCTTCTAATGACAAGCTGTCACAGGAATTGATCAGTAGCCATGGCAGAACAGACAAAAGCAGTAAAAAATGACAGATGAACAGACTTCTTAATGATAAGGAAAAAATACAGTCCAAACCATCTGAGAGGCAGATTCTCATTGGCTTTAATGGGAGAGGATTTTTTTCAGTAAAAGTTGTGTATTGGCTTCAGTGAGAAATGAGAGCACTTAACAAAGGAAGCATCTAATAGAATGAGGTCAGACTTTTAAAGAATGGCTATTACCCAGCAAAGCAGAACATCAGCAGGTCACTACAGAGTAAACAATAAATAACTTTCTGTTAGCAGGAGGAATAATGTTAATAGGAGGCACCCTAAGGCGGCTACAAAAGGCCAGTTCTGGCCTGCTTTAGGTTTACAGCATTCAAGCAGTCAGTGGTGCTTCAATGAGAATAAGCAAATTAGAATTGAGCCCAATAGCTGATATGACAAGACTCAAAAGGAGCTGGATATGGAGTCTTACTACTAAAACATTGCTATTACACAGACCATATTAAAGGGAAGGAGGCAAAGGCTGCATCAAAATTAAATTCTATACAAGGATCTGGCAGTACTATTCAGTGAAACTTCAGTAACTTCACAAACAGGATTGCTCCTACTCTAGCAGTGCAGGCAAGATGTGATTTCATCGCTTTCTTGTAAGAGTAAAACCTTCAGTCTGCGTCCCCATGCTGCAGCCAGGGAAGGGCTGGCTTTGCAGCTTTTCCCCTTCCGAGCCAGATGGGTGTATGTGGATGGATGCTTAGTGCTCTACAGAAACATCAGTGTATCTTAGGGCTGGGTAAACAAAATCCTACTTTCATTAAATGCCAGGTTTTTAAACTTGTAGTTCTGAGCATCAACATTTATGTAATAGAAGAACAGCTGCTGATATTTTTCTTGCAACCAACACTATTTAGTGCCAATTTTGGAAGGATGACAAAAAGCACCAGAGCTGGACTTTTTAAAAGAGAAGGATCTGATCTCTCAATATAAAAAAAAGTAATACTTACTTTTAAAATATGTTAACTGTAATATAAGGAAAAAATAAAGGAAAGAATGCTGGGTTTGTGTGGGAAGGGAGTATATTTAAATCTAGAATGAACGATGTACCTTGTAATTACAGGAACATTTGAAAGAGATAGTCAGAATTAAAATGCTCTAAATATTCGGTTTGAAGTATTAATTAAAAAATGTTAAGTAAGTGTAAATGCACACAAATGTGCACATCTGCAGTGAGGCAGATGACAAAAGGCTGAAGTTCAAATCACCTCAAAGAAAGAAATTCGCCCCATTAAGTGAAAGCTGAAGTTGCTGAGCTCAGCAGGAAGGGCTGTAGGCAGGATGCGGCCAGGACAGTGGTTCTGGAACTTGAGATTTAATGCTAAATTGGTATCTGTGGAGCACCAGAAGTGCATCCCAATGATTCCTTTTTAAAGCAATGAACTCTGAGCTCTCTTAAAAATTTAGATCAAAGCACCCTTGTAAAATCTGAATTATCAAACAATGGGTGATTAAGAGTAACTATTTAACTTGCAGCAATGCAAGTAACATATTTCCTCTGTTATGACAAAATCCTCATTGCTTAGTGCATTTTTATAAGACAGTTATAAAGTATTTTATGGTTTTACACACATTTTACATCCATCTATTAATATTGCCTACTTTGCCTGGAAGGTAGATATTTTCCCTAAGAGATTGTTCTATGTGTTTTAACTGCTACAGATAAACCTGTGTCTCCATTTAACAAAGAGAGATGGCATTTTTCAAGCAAGGAGTATGCTTATCTAAACATAGAACTGGCACAAGACACCTACAGATCCATTACAAAATTAGATAGGATTTCGATGGCACAAACATTGTATTCTTTTTCTGTAGAGAAGAATATTTTACCATAAAGTTTTTTACGTAAAAGATTTTCCTTCATGAGCCATCACACCGAGTGCTCAGCATCTCCTCCCAGCTCCCTGACAGCCCTGCGTAACCCAGTGACAGACATGAGAACTGTCTCTCCTTGTTTGTTCGCTTGCTCGTTGCACACTAAGCCAGCACTTCTGGCTTTCTGCAAGTTGCTCTGAGGCTCCGGGGATGCTTTTTTTATGCTACTGTAAAAGGGATATCTACGTTACATTCTACCCTATGGAGCTGGAAAAAGGAGAGGTCACTTACAACTCACTCTGTCTGCTGAACCAGCACTTTACCAAATCCTGCTGCAGAAGAGGGCGATTAACTTGCAGGGATTGGTGGTTCAGTTTGAGAAGCACCTGCTGAAACAGCTGCTAATGCATTTCACTTCAAAGTCCTTTAAACATTTGTGAGAAACAAGAGCTTCTCCACGGCATCGGCTTCTCTGCGCCTTGGAAACCTCCACCTAACAGCAACGCAGGAATGCTGGGCCTGGCCCTGCCTGAACAGGCCGCCAAGTTCACCACCAAAGCAGACGAGTTTGAGAGCTCTTTTCATCATCAAACCTTCTCACACTGGGAAGGGTTAATTTGGAGAACATTTCAGCTTCTTGTTCTGTGTGTGGGTGAGTGTGGGTGCTTCTGTTTTGTTTTTGAGCAGGAAGTCATATTTTGAGCTTTTACTGACTGCCTTAACCCCCCAAATAACAAGCACACTGATTGGCCCTAATGCAGTCCCAAGCTCTTCTATGCTTTTATCTTCATCCCACTCCGTATGTAAAAACATCTCCTGCTTTTCTTCTTCACTCCATAGGAGTGCAATGCTTCTCAATTTTTGTTTTAATTTCTTTTCTAGCCTGCTGAAAATTAAGTACAGTGTGTGCTACCGAGTCAGCTGTTTTGCCTCCAGACCGTCCATCTTTCAGCTGGCATTGATTTCACTCAGCTGCTGAAACCTTTTTGTGTGATCCTCAAGATTTCCTGAGAGATTCAACTCTTTGGTGACTTCTAGACTCCAGTCTGACACGTGGGTTACTGGAACCCTTGGCACTGTATCCAGAAAGCTCTCTGACACAGCATCTGAGGACAGCCTGCCCCAGTGAGGGTGTTGGTCAGCTTTGCTTCTGGTGCAGTGCTTTGCACCTCCGGCAAGACCTCCCAGCCCCCCCCTCACCCCCCCACAAAGCTGTATTTCTTCCTTTTACTACAAATTAAAAATACGTATTTACAAGCTCTAATTATATTTCAATGACTAACCTGTTGAAGAAGTCACAAAAAAAAAAAAAAAGTAAATTGAAGTTATCAGAACAGATCTTGGATAGAGGAAGTATAACTCGATTTACTTCTAAGCATGAGGTAGATTGGTTCAAGAACTCGTAATTTAGAAATGGACAGCGCTCTGACTTTGCTGTCAACAAGCTGCCTTCTCTTCTCTTGCTCTTTCTTTCACATCTGTTTGTGTACTCAAACCCTTCCTGATGCTGCCTTTGCATATCTTACATAATTATCCTCTTTCTCATTTTTGTACAATGACATTTTGTCCATCAGTTAAATCTGGGTTTGTTACTTGCAGTTCCCATCTGTGTTGGTTCTGATTGTTTGAGGTTTCTGTGCCCTACTTACACCCCAGCTACAATGAGAATTTGGGTGATCTTGGAACCAGGCTTTAAATTCAAACCTAAATCGTGATGGCCACCACCCTTTGTTTTATCTCCATTCTCCATAAATCGTACACCTCGTCTTTGCCTCAGAATAAGGCAATTCCGCATTGCCTGAGATTTGCTCATGCCAGACCTCCAGATTTCAAAAAGGGCAGCTCCTGTATGAGAATCTCCAAGTGGGGAGCACCAAAGATCTCCCTTCCTCAGAACTTTGTCCTAGCTCCTCCTGTGGCAGAGCCAGCCTGAGGAGTGACTGCACCCCCACAACCACATCTAAATCACTTTGGACACCAGTTGAGGTGGGAGGCCATCCCAGCACCACTGAAAGGCAGTAACCAGCACCAGGAGAGCTACGGTGGCCAGACAGTGACCCCCAGCTCTGAAGAGGTGCCAGGCGAGGAAGTGATGATGAGAACAGCAATGCTTCCCACAGAAATGGCAAAGAACTTTGCCAAGGGGGAGTTGGTCACTGCCCCTTTATTTTTATGAAAAATCTGACATTGCTCTTGAGTAACTGCATGTGGTCAGGATGTTAACTTGAGCTACGCACAACAAAGTCAGCCCAGGAGATAAAACAGCAACTCGAAGGCCGTGCTGCAATGCTGACAGCACAGTGACTCAGAGAGGTGCCACCCACTGAACCTCCTTGGATGCTGGGCTCCACCCAGCAGCCTCCTTGGGTGAGATGCAACAGATGCACATGCTTCCCTTCTCATGTACACATTTCCAATTCACACAGAGACCTATGAGTGTGCATATATATATACACACACATTATACATCGACATTTAAATATAATATACTGCCAGAGTTAACATTTTTTAAATATCTGAAGGATGTGGTATCTTGGAAACCAATTGCTTCAAGTTGCCCAAATCAATTACAAAGTGAATCAACACACTGCTTCGGCGTGGGAGTAGCGAGCAGCTGGTGGTGCTGCTGTCCCCATCCTCGGGGGATGCGGGGCTCTGCCAACCCCCAGCTGCCCACTCTCAGCCATGGCCAGGGCTGCAGCCACAGGGCAATGGGCACGGAGTGAGCAGCTGCAGCGAGTGCTCAGTGTGATGCCATGGCTGGCTTCTTCAGTTGGAAGGAGTAAGAGGTACAAAGAGGAAGAAATTCTTTATTATGTCATTACCTGATTGTTCAGCAATCAAACCAAAGCAAATCACTAAGCATTATTTACTCACATTTTCTCTACTGACGCCATTCAGACAAATAAGAACACATACTCTGAAAATCAAGTCACGTGTGTTTGTCCTATTTCCCAATGAGGAAACAGCTCATAGCGGGCAGTGAGTGAGCTCATAGCCCACTGACGTCAGCAAGAGATGACATTTTCAGGGCAGCACTGGGAGTTTTATAATATAGATAAATTAACATCTTAACAAAACTGCAATCAGAAAGCCGTAGTTGTGAAGCGTGACTGTGGGGCACAAAACAGCATTTCCGTTCATTTCTTACAGCCCTGAGCTCAGCTGGGAGGCAGAAGGTATACCAGAAGGGAGTCTGCCTCTGATACAGAGATGGTCACCAGCTCCTTACTCTGATTCCCCAACTTCACACAGAGCTGAGTGAAAAAGAGCACACTGAACTTTCTCTGCAAATAAAGAAGGGTAAGCAGTGGGTCTGTGCAGCCGGTTGGGGACAGCCGGGACCGGGCTCAGTGGGCTGTGAGGAAGGTTAATGGTGTGCACAGGTTTCCTTAGTGCAGGCCCAAACCCTGTGATCTGCTAGTCCAAATTTGGTGTGAGCCGTGAGCAACTCGATGCACAGATAAGAGCTGACCGAGTCTGTTTGTTTTATTCCTCTCAGATCAGTTTTGTTTCTTTGTCCAGCTCTGTGAAAATGCTGATATTTTCAATAACGGTCCAAAAATGGGATTATGTAGCTAGGAGAGTGTGGGTTGTGAGAGAAGAGATTGCTGAGCTAAATATTGGGCAGAATTAAGAAAACCAGGAAAGGCATGTGGGCATAAAGAAATAATTCAATATTAAATTTCTGGCAGAATTCATGAAGCGTGTTCATAGTTGAGATCACAGCGAGCCATTTACTCACTATTATGGGAAATAAGGCCCACCATCTAAGGGAGTTTGTTACGATGGCTTTGCAAATCTGACAGAGCAAGAAATGGTCGCCTGCTGTGCCTTGCTGCTCTCGTGCTTCTGCGTGCTGTGTGTCCGAGAGCTCCCTGGGTAACTGCTAAGTGGCGAAGGAACAGCAAGGAGCCAGCAGGCCGGGCAGCAGGATTTACCTCCTGTTTGATTTGCACAGACATGAGAGACGAAATGCAGGGAGCGATGCTGTTTTCTGGGTTAGGGCTTTACGCACAGCTCCTTTCACCCTGAAATAGTGCTTCCCTTCAGGAGGAGGCAGATGATGCGGCTGGCCTCGTGCCCAAATACTAACAGTGCACTTTTGTTTCCAAGGCCTTCCAGGCCAAAAGACAGCGCTGCTTCTATCAAGTGCCAGCACAGGATCCCTCCCACTCCCCTGTCCCTGTTCTGAGGCCAGCTGTACCCAAAATACTTGTGAAGGAAGAGATAACAGACCTTCCACTGAATTTCACATTGAACAGAAAGGAGCACAGAATTGCAGGAAGGCAGGGAGCAGGAAAAGCCTTCCTTTTAAAAAAAAATTTCTAATGCGATTTTTTTTTTTAAGTGAAAAACAGTTGCATATTCCATCCAAGATTGTTCAGATTTCTAGTGAAAAACAGCCAAAAAATTCAGATAAAATGATAAGGTCCAAAATGCTCAGTTCTCTTTGGGAGAAACAACACTGCCTCCCCTTCCCTCATCCTTTCTTCCCTACTAAAATGAAACAAGGAACTGTAAGTAAACACCAGGAAACGGTTTCTTTCTAATGTTTCTTGCCCGCTGCCTGGTGGATGAAGCTCCTACAGGAGGACAAACCAATATTTAAAAGCCTTCGTGTGTTCTGTTCAGCCACATGAAAAGGAGCAAAGACAGCACAGCCCACGTCCACAGGAGATTCTGCTTAGCAGCAGCACAAAGCAAGAGGCCCATTTGCCAGAGGGTGGCACAAGAGGCCGTGGGGAGGCTTTTACCTTCCTGAGCAGCACCTGGCATCACGGCCACAGCTTCAAAGCATCACCTTCTGGAGCAGCTCCCCGGGCACCTACACCTTTCCCTTTCCCTCTGGAAAAGCATCCCTCTGCTGAAGGCCAGCATTTACACAAGTTTTCCAGACCTCTTCCTTGGTTACAGCCAGCTTGTTGTACCCACACAACACACAGAGATTCCTCAGATGGCTGCAGACAATATTGTACCTTCTTTCTGATCACATTCCCTTTGCAGGTATTTCATGTAGAAACACAGTGTTCAGACAGGAAAGAATACAGAATAGCTGGAGGGCTCAGCATCATATTGCAAGTCCCTGGATGCTTCATTTTAATTTCTGAGAACTGTTTCCTTCAGGTTTGAACAGATCCAGGAAATAGGCTCACCCGATACACACAAAAGCTTGCTCTTTGTTTCTTGGCTCTGTATAAATATCAGTATCAAGACTCTTTAGACTGTACCCTGAAAATCCTATTTATTGCTACTTCTGCACAGCACTGGATTTCAAAATGTGAAGTAGGGCTGTTCTGGTTACTTTCACACACTGCTGAACAGCTACTGGTGCTTATGAGAAATTAGAAGTAGCAAAACCTGAAGATACAGCACTGCCCACCAAACCCTTTTCTCTATAACGACACACAGACTTGTGTTGCAGAGCAGAACTGCCAGGTGGGAATAGGACAGGGGTAAGGCTGCACGTTGTCCGACCTGCCTCTTGGTTTCTGAAAGCACTACTAAAACTGTGGAATCAAGCATTTATTTACTGTTTAAATAAAAAGCATTGTGAAACGAACAGCTGCAGGCATTTTTCCCCAATTACTGGGAGTTTTCTGCCACCAGGTGGCAATACAACCACAGTCAGCAGCCCCGGGTCCACTTTTATTTCCCACCTCCTCCTCCTCAAAAAAAAAAAAAAAAAAAAAAAAAAAAAGCAATGTCAGTGTCGGCCACCCACCGACCCTTCATTGTCAGACATATTTTCCTCCTTTTCATTTGTCTGCTTTTCCGACTTTCAAAATCCTCTCCGCATCCTCCCTGCACGACCCATCCCTGCACACCGGGCCGCGGCTCACAGCGTCCAGAAATGTGTGGCACGGCCCCTCTGCCCCGGCGGCTTTGTTTGCCCTTTTCTATGCGGAGCTGTATCCTTCCAAAGGCTTCTGAGGTCGGACTGGGTTTTAACGCCGCGTTCTGGATGAAGTCAGCCGACTTTAGAAGGTTCCGAATTTTTAGTTTTCATTTACACAGATGTTGCTGGTAATCGCGTTTATACAGAACTGAGCTTTAAAGACAGAAAAATGAGGTGAGCACGTGAGCGCCCACACGGCGCAGCGGCCGGAGCTCTGCTGCCACCTGGCAGCACCGCGAGACAAGCCGAGCAGGCTGCTGAGCGCGGCTCCCACCTGCGGGCTGCAGCTGAATGGGTTCTCTCGCTGTCCTGCTTTCTAATCTCTTCTTATAAACACAGAAGACTGTGAAAGCAGCGGAAAACTACTTTAAAATAAACTGTATATAACCTTTTGCCACCTAGCACAGTACGCAGCTACTGACTGCACAGCGCCTGCTGAACTTGCATCTGTCCCAAGTAAGGCTCAAGTCTAAGCAGGAACTGCCAGCGGCTTCAGTCTGCCGAGCTCCTGTCGCCTAAGATGCAGTGAGCTGAGCTACAGAAATGCACGCGCCCGCTCTGATGCTGTTTGAAAAAAGCAATAGAAGCCTCACTAGAGCAACTTTTACTCAGTAAGAAGTTACTTTCTTACAGCTGACACCTGCAAACAGAATCCAACCACAAAAGTGCAAAATCATTCATTGGTGCCTTTTTGGGTTCTCGCTATCACGACACGGAGCTGCACACACAGGATGTTGGTGAGGGAGGAGGCGCCAGGAATAACAGCGTCCAGGTTTACACACGTGGGTGTTCAGGTGACAAACACACAGAGAACGTCGTGTAGGAAAAGGAGTTAGTTCACCTTTATTTCATTTTGCCATAGTCCCAAACTTGACAGACGTAGAAAAATATCCTTGAGTCTAGTAGACAAAGTTACCAACGCTAAATAGCCCTTTGCTCTGACCGTCTGGGCACTATAGATACATTTGTACAAGCGTTACTTCATTTCTTTCTTTTTCAGTGGAAGGATTTCTAACTAGAAACAATAAGCTACAGAGGAGAAGCTGGCTCTAACCGAAGCATGCACACGGGGTATCTTTCAAAACAGAACAAAATCAAAATTAAGAAGAAAAAAAATCTCATCGTACACTTGGAGGAGAAAGCAATTTAGGACAGTTTCAGGAAAAAAATAATTAACCAAAGACATTTCAAAGCAAATTCCATAAACTATCTGAGGATAAGTTAAAATATCTATGGCACAACTTTCACAAAAAAATTAAGGCAAAGACCACATTTTATATAAAAATAGCTGAGCAGGCTTCTGAAGAAGGAAATGAGCATCTCTGTTAATACAGAACTATAAATACCCTTATATATACAGAACAACAACATGGAAAAATCAATATAAATGCATGGAATATTTCACTAGGCATCCATCTCTCAAATAAGCCAAGATCAAACGTCCTGGACTGCAGCGGAGGTACATCAGGTCAAGATTTATAGTATTTTCTTTGCTACACATACTGATACAAATAATAGAAATGCAATATAAATACTGACATGTCACAGAGATTCACTGAGCCACTCGGGTTATAAGACTTGGCAGATCTGCCCAGAAGGAAACCATCCTTGTTTTAAGATTGCTTTCTGTTGGCTAACGAAAACACCGAAGGTATAGATTAACGTTTAAGCTTTCTAAAGAAACATTAAATCAAACTAACAGCTCCTGTGAAATTAAAACAGAAATTATCGTGGCAGAAGATTCACTACCTCTTCATAAATACAGCAGTTCATTTATATGCCACGATTACTTACAAGTATCACTACTGAGGACTTTTTAGCTAACTTCCAATCCTAACCGCTACCAGTGTTGCAGCTGGACTGCAATCTGTACTTACACAGATGTACAGAACTATGTAATCAATGCAGTAAGACCTACACAAATGAGCTCAAGTGAAGTATTTCCACGCGCACTGCAGGCGCTCACGTTGCCGTGCTCGTTCCACCTGCGCACACCGTAACCCTGCACACACACACTCAGCAGTTCTAAACTCATACACACTGTGCCATGCCCACCAGTGAGCAATGTTTTTCCCACACACAACTCAGCCGATTCTGCCACGACTTCATACGCTGCACTTCACAAAGTCTGAGACGGTGCAGAAGCTCGGGCTGCCCGAGGTGTGGAACATCTCCCTTTGTTTCAGTCCCTAGGAGCCCCCCCGGCCCCTGCCGCAGCCCCACGGCCGCCTTGGCGCCCCGCACCTCCCTGCCCACCCACGGCTCCAAGGCGCGTTGGTTCATAGGCACAGGCAGACGTGGGGGAAATGACTGGGACTTGCTGCTTTTTGCTACCCAAAAATGGCCTGCGTTTACATGGGAGCTGTACTTGCCCCTGACTCATTTCAATGTCACACTTGCTTACAAGCAAATCGAAATTGTTCCTATAGGTTTTTACACATATGGTCATTACAAAAAAATCAACAGAAAATGAAGAGATACCAGAAACTAACATATGAGAGCGTTCTTTCAAGATGTCGTACCTCAGAAAAAATACAATCCTGTCCCTGTTCACTACACTGCTGAGACTCACTATCCAACCAACCCCGCTGATCGATTCACCTATGGTGCATTAAGAAACATCGCATCAGCCATCTGGTACCAGGCTATTTCCAAGTATAATATTCTTTTCTTATAATAGCTGTACCAAAAACTGCAAAAATTTACGGTACCATCCTTGAGCGTCAATAGAAATATTCACTACCATTAACATACGCTAATCTTTTTTTCCCAAACATCACATCTTCATTATTTCCCTATCCACAGATTGAGACAAATACATGAAATAGTACCAGAACAAAAAACAAACTGAATGTTTCACACAACTAAAAAACAGGCACAGAATTGGAGGATGTGTGTTGGAAATAATTTATTGCCTATAAAAGCTTTTTTATTTTATTTTTTAATTCACATTTTCTGTGTGGTTTTAAAGGTGGTGTTACGTTTCAGAGGTAGCGTGTGTAAAATGAAATACAGAACTGGAAAATATTTACTTCATTCAGTAATACAGTAAAACGTTCACTGTAACCAAAGCTCTGACCTGAAACCATTTTCCTCACGGAGACATTCTTAAGCATCTTTTATTGAGAATGAATGCTGCTTTGTCTACAAACAACACCCACCACCACCACTAGCCCGAGCTTCTGATTCTGCCCCTTTTACACCTGCTGTCTTCTGACCACTGTGTCAGCCACCATCTTACAAACACTCCTTAGCCAAGAGTAGAACCCTACTCTACCACTGAAAGAGCTCTGTGGTACCACTTGGCCAATGTGCTAATGGGGCAGAAAAGGCGGAGTCCTGAAATGAAGGCTGAATGTCAGGCAGCTGCCAGTCCTCCCATGCATAAAGCAGCCTCGTAGTTCCCAGCTGATCTGAAGGATCTGGGCAGCAGGACTGGAGGTAGTAAATTAAGCTTTTGGTTGCAACATTACAAATTGCTCATTCTTCGTGGTTCAGATATTCTGTGTGCTATTCCATTTATGCATATTATCTTTGTCTTCTGTCACTATCCTGAGACCAACAGTCAGCTACGACTACAGTACCTCTGGAAAAGTTAGCGCTGTGCATTATCATCTTCAACATCACTAACAGGGCAGTGCTACAGAGACCCCAAAGCAGACAGCTGATGAATTCTGAGCAGTGATTTCTACAGTAAAGACGCTATGATACGGTTGATTTGCCCTATCATTTCAACTCTGTATCGACAACAGTAGATATTGCTGCCTCTGTTTGGTGAGCAGACCTGATGACTGCTTCCCGAGTTTAGAAGATGAAGCTGTAAGTTATACATTCCTTTTCTCTTCCTCAGAGACTGCAAAGTCCATGATCTGCTTGTCATTTTCAGACTTTTTATTGCCTTAGCAAAAAAGAAATACTTGGAAAGATTAAAGTGCAGTGTTGCTTCAAGAACTAAGTACTGAAGAAAATTGACACTTGTATAGTACATCTGTTCACGTAGTTTTAAATCTGCCAAAATTTACCTATTAGAATATTTACTATTACTCACTCCTGCCAGATCTAAAGACTTGACAGAAGCATCATCTGCAGGGAAATGAAAAGAGGCATAGCTTCAGGAAACAGCTTTCTGAAGTATAAGCAAGCTTGCTAGCATCAAAGAATTTCAGTGCTCCCTAAGGAAGGGAGAGCGTCCTGTTTCTAAGTGCCTAAGAACTACCTTCTTCCACTTCGCCTTCTTCAGAAAGACATACTTAATCATTCATGTTCCTACAGATGCATTAGGAATAAAGAACACCTGCAAAGTCATCTTCCATGGACAAAGCAAATGAGAGCCTTAGCAGAAAGACGATGAGAACATCAATACCTGGCACGTCTGCTGCTGTCACTATCAGTGAGATAGTAAAGGAAGGCTTATTTCTTTCATCATGACACAACACAATATTAGCTTTCTCTGTCATTACAGTCTATACAGATGTGTTCTGTGGTCATCCACTGATCAGAGGCAGTAAACACAAACCAAAACCCTAAGCAAAGTCCTGGGCACAGACAGCTATCACCTATAATTTTCCATCTTCTAAAGCACCTTCAGAGCAGAAATGAGTATCCTGGTGACCCTTGTATTAGAATCTGATGCTTGTCAGCACAACTGCTAAGACAAAGTTGGCCAGGAAAATGGATGGCAACAATGCCAAACTCCCTCACACTGTTCTAAGGCCCAGTTAGATGCAGGATATCTGGATTTGGACATAATTTGAGCAGAACATTTGTGTAGAAACTTGTCTGTCAGAGACACAGGCAAAGAAAAAAAAAAATACCCTGAATCACAAAGCCATAAAGCATGCGTGCTGCTGGTCTGATCTGCACGACTTAGATACGTACTGTGTGCAATTCTCAGGGATCGTTATGTTTTATGTTACAGAACCTCCAAGCAAGTGTGTAGCTTTCCAACCACTTTACTGCAAAACTATTCTTGCTGCAATATGAAAAAAAAAACAGCAGTGGTAAAATGTCATTCAGATTTTTGTTTTACCTATGACAGGAAATACACACTGAAAAACAAAACACCTGAACAAGCAGCTGTACATTATTATCCCCTGTATTCTGTTATACAGGAATATCATTTACACACCTTCTTTCTGAATTGCTGTAATATTGCCAAATGTTTCAGGGTATGAAAACAGGACTACTGTGCTATGTTTTGGCTTGTCACCATGCAGAAGGGGACCGAAGAACCACATGCCCAGAGGCACAATGTGTGGGTGCTGACTGCAGCCAGCGTTCTAGCTGCACTTCCTTAACAGCAGTTCCAGTCCCTTTAGCAAAGGGACTTGCATAAGTGCTTGAATCTGACAGTAGTTCATTCAAAAGTAACTCCTTCCACTTGTTTGGCACATCAAATAAAAGCAAGACAGAGCAAATATGAGATATTATCAATTAAAATTTTCTCGTAGAAAAGTGGATAATTTAACTGACTGTGAAATCAAGTCTATCCTGCCGTTTGCATTGGGAATTCAAGCAAAAGCAGCAGGAAAATAGGGTCCAAATAATGGTAAATAACTTTTTTTTTCTTTTTTTTTTTTTCCTTTTTTTTCCTTTTTTTAAATTTTTAGCAAAGCTCACAGAGGTTTCATTGTCAGTGGCAGAAATTTCCTATCTAGAGAGAACAGTATCAGAGAGTATTGTTAACTAAGTACAGAAAACCCTTTGTAAAAGATTTTTTATCAGAGTGAGCAGAATTACAGTTGAACTCCTCCTTACATTTGAAGGCTAGCGCTGTGAACTTTGCTAACAAACCTAAATTACTTTTAAACCGGTGGTCATTTCATCAGGCACACGAAGTAATGCTCCTCCTTTGAGATATCAGCATTCACCTCCCAGCCAGGCTGTGATACTTCAGTGGAGGCAGTGAGCGTGTGAGCAGCCCACAGCTCACACACAGCTTGCACAGTGCCTCCTCTCTCTCTTGGGATACTATTATTGAGTGAAGACATTAACTTAAGTGCAGGCCTAACAGCTTCCATTTGTGGGGTTACCCTGTAAGAGGTTTTTTGAGGACTACATACTAACCTTATTATATGGTAATCAGAATTTCAGAACCGTGAAACCTTTTTTTTTTTAAACCTTTATGCAACGGGCACTTAGCAATACTGTAAAAAATCCCACATGCCCAAGTACAACACTGGAAAAAAAAGATGGCAGAACAGAGCTCAGCACAGATCCTGAGAATACAAAATCTGCAGGAGTGATGAGGGAGGACCAGACGGAGAAAACCTGAAATCATTAGTGAGTGAATCCCAGCATTAAAGAAAAAAATGTTCTGGGTCATCTCCTACGTGCCACCACTCCTGCATTTTGTGAGCCTCACCTAGGACCTACACTGAAATCAGTGGGATTACTTACTGCACTGCACGAACAGAGACTCGCCAGACTGTATTATTACTCAGTGTAAAATTGAAAGATCGGGCTTTTTAACAAAGTGTGAAAGTAGGTTTTGAAAATGCTTGTTGAGGAATATACAGATTAGAAGATACAGAGCATTAATAACATGGGCACGCACTTACAAACCCTATTAAATTCATCCAAATGTGTCTGCACATCGTTTTATTCAGATGAGGAAAGGGATTCAATGTGACCAACAGCTGGGAAAGCAGAAACTCATTCCAGCCACTGCCTGCAATCAAGCTCACGGTTTGAAAATGACAATTGTGATGTGGTAGTGCCAAAAAAACTTGCCAGACAAGGCTACTTCAAAACCAGGTCACATGTAGAAAGTCTGTAACGCTCAATTCTAAACACTTCAATGCCTTTCAGGGCATAACGGATTTAAGAGAGCGTCTTGATAAAAGGGAGTAAGGTTTGTTAAAAGTATGTAGGTGGTACTTAAAACAATGAACAGAACTTCAGCACTACACCTCTACAAATAAAAAAAGATAACTACATTCATAGAATCATAAAACTGCATGTGAACCTGATTAACCCACTGCTGTTGTGAGAGTCTCAGGAAAAGTCACACAGTGCAGCTACCAGGTTTCCCACATGATCTCATGGGCGAACTGCTTACAGACAGATTCTGTACATCAACAGTTCGGTGATGATTTGAATTATTCAGTTAGCCTTTTAAAGTGTTTTCAATTGTTTTGGTCACAAAATGTTAAGATTAAACAATCTGAAGTCATGTGACGAAACACACTTTAGTTTAATTGCAGATCTGCAAAGAGTTCAAGCACAACTCAAAAGAGCTCATTATTCTATTTGGATTCTCAATTTTTAGTCCACCTACCTGAGTCAAAATAGGAAAAAATTAAAACCAGGAATAGTGAGCAAGCAACTCTGAAAAACTGGCTGTTTGTGTCACAGGACATTTGTTTTCCACTCTTGGATCCCTGCTCAAAAAGTCTTTGCTACAGAGCAAGTGTTATTTTGGAAAGTCAGAAGTTATCCTAATCAAGGCCAAACTGCTAAAAGTGAAACATTTCCTCACACAGTTCTTTCATTTAGCAGAAACAACACTCAACATTTCTTGATATTGCAAACCGCAGCCACTATGTACTACAGTCATTCTTCAGGGAGGTCTACTTCACCTTGGGCTTTTCCTTTTTGGGTTGAAGAACACTGTACAGCAAAATGCTGTCCTCTTGAAACCTACACATTATGTGAGGTTTCTTCCTGTCAATTAGAAATAATTAAAAAAATGAAGTAAAATCACAAACTGTCTGAGGCATTTTTCTCCGATAAAGACGACAAGCTGAATGAGGTATCATCAGGCTCTGGTGATGTGTGATTGAAATCCATTTCTTCTAATTCAGGAGGTAAGTCTGAGAGCAGTGCCTATAATTAAAAGAAGTATTACAATGCAGTCTTAGTTTTACCTTTCACATCAGCAATTAATGTAATTTAAACATATAGTTAAAAAACAAAAAGAACACAACAAAACACCACCACTTTGTCGAGCTTTTTGGTCAGTTTTCACATTGGACAGACTGAAAACAAACAAACCTCCACAGATCGGTACTGATGGATATTGAGAAGAAAAACACTGACCGAGATGATGCAACTTAGACCAACAGTCCCACAGGGTCTTTCAGGTATTCTGGAAGCAACTCAAAACATTCTTCCCCAGACTGGATGAGATCAAATGACCTACATCCATTTCTTTTATTGGTCACCGTGAACGCACAAAAGCTTCACTATATCTACAGTTGTGCTACACAGAGAATGTGCATTAGAAAGAACCAGATGCTGCTACAGTTATTTACCTCTAAAGATTCAAGTTCACTTTTTTTTTTTTTTTTTTTTAAAGCTTAGTTCACACGGTTTTATGAAAAAATTATGAAAAAACTAGAAGCCAAAATTTGTTTCAGAATTAAAAGTGTTCTAAGTTTTTTTCTTGCAAGTTATAGTTCCTTTTTTTACACCCGGAAGACTGCAGACTCTAAAGGTGAAAGGAAAAAGGAGAGGCAACAAAATCTGTCCAAAAAAACCCAGATACAAGACCTGATCTGACAAAGTTCTTAAGGAAGTGCTATGCATTAAATGCAGCGTGGTAAAACTGAAGCCTGGCTTTTTTTCCTATATCCATCTTGGGCCTCACAACAGACAAATCCAACTTGCTCAGTGTTGCACTGCTTGCCTTTTGGTGAAAGGAACAATGTTTAATGTCATTGCTCATCTAAATTGTGAGATCTTTTATTTAACTTCCAACTTTTCTTTGCAAGATGTTCTGCACATTGCTGTCCCTAATCACAGTTTGAGCTTCTGGGCTCTACAGAATAAAAATAAGGAGATGACAGAACACAACAGGACATGTACCCCCATTATTAAAATCTGCTTTGACACTCACCTGCTGCTGTTCCTTATCATCTGATTTAATAGCAAGTATCAAACTCCGTGTAAACGTCTGCAGTTCAAAATACTTCTGTTTGTGATTCTCCAACTCATTTTCAATGAATCTGACTTCTTCATTCTGAAGGGGAAAATTGCATGCAGTTTTGCAAGTAATAAACTATACGGCATCACTTTAGTACATACCAGTACTTCAAACTTTTCTGTGTGTAAAGAAGAAAATCAGCATGCTGTGATTCCTGCCAAAACCAGTACTAGAATTCTTGAATGTAGCATGTAGACATTCGATACAAACAGAGGTTCCTGATGGACCACCAGGAGCATCACCCTAAACCTACATACACGTGCCATCTGCTTTCTTATTCTCCTCCAAAAGAGGACTGGAATGGCCAAAGAGGTTCCACACAGACAGTCATTAAAGAATGAACGACCTAAGCCTAAGTACATAAACTTAAAGGAAGCACTTCCATTTTAAAATAAAGAAAAATGGAGCCTAGGTCTCTTCCCAGAAGAGATGATCTTGAAAAGGCAGGCTGACCCATGACACGGAGCAACAACTCAGTTCCATCACTACAGCAGGAGGTCTGACACTAAGGCCACGGAAATTAACTCGAGGATTCGTCGTTAAAACACAGCATCCCTACAACAGCCAAATTTGCTGTGTGTTGCAGAGCAGAAGCTTATCAACCTCCCCAGGATCTCTGAGGTTAATGAATAAATAAGAATGTATTTATAAGAATAGAGAAATATTAGTAATCTACACAGTGAATAAAGAGACATTTCATAGAGTCATAAAACTGTTGGAAGGCTTTTCCAAGCTTTGGATGTAAACTGATGTCACTGTACCTGCAAATCACTTTCGTAATACAGAAATAACAAACACCTGGATTAAAAATTTAGACTGATACACACTTCAGCATATTTCAAGTAGCTCTTCTCCCTTAAACTCACCAACTGGTTGGTATGTAAGATCCAAACACTAAATTTATCTATTGAGCAACCAAAATTAATCTTCTCTAGTTATTAACTTTTGGGAAGATCACATAACCTAAACACGCAGTTCACCTTTAAGGAACAAAATCATTGTGCATTGTTGCAAAAAGATATCTGCATAGTGGCACCAAATGCACACCCTCTGTAAAATAATAATGATAAAAATACCCATTAGAATTATGACTGTATAGAATTAAGATTATACATGATACACGCAAAGCAAGCATGTAGGTTCATAGAGATTTCATGGCAAATGCTGCGTTTACCAGGGGATATCTGAGAGAAGAAAATGGAAGATAACAATTTAATACAGACAACCCTGAGTAAATTCTAGCTGAAGTTTTATGAAGATTGTTCCATGGCAAAACTGTGTTCTCACATACTGCACATCCTGTTGCACAAGACCTCGCCTGTAATCCACAGTCTAGCTTTCCTGTAAGCCTAAATCCCTGCTATAGAGTACATAGCTGGAAGAAAGAAGGGGAAAAGGGAAAAACTTCCAGTGAATGCCTTTAGAAGAACATTCAAATGTCTTATGGTAATCTAGATATGAGATTCTACTATGAAGCCATTTTATATAGGTCTCATTTTCCAATAAAATAATGAAGAGTTTTTTGGACAGAAGGTCAAATAATGTAGCAGAATATTCCCTTTTGAAAACAAATGAAAGAGAGAATAAAAAAAAAAAAAAAAAAAAAAAAGGCACCACCCTTATTAGGCAGCCACATGACTAATTAGGTTGGCAGTGGTGCACATAAAACGTTCCTTGCTGGCTGGTTTTGATGGCAGCAAATAGTTACATAAGCAAACTTCAATTTGGGGGCTTACATAAGAAAATCAGCTTAATGTATTTCTTCTAGATGGAAACTTACAAGATGCTTCTGTAGCAGTGGATTTTGGCCAAAGATGGAATTCAGATTTATGCACAGAAGCCAGAAAGACTAATCACTAATGTCAAACAACAAAGCAACAAACAAGACTCTGTAGGGCATGCTGTCACAACAAGCCTTTCAGTTTGGTGACAGGTGACATTATGAAAAGGTCATTCCCTATCCATATTCATTCTGTACTGCCCTTACCAGGAAAATACCGCTTGAGGGAGTAATTTTTGTTCCGAACAGATGATCTATTCATTATTTTGGTAACTGATTATCATTAGAAGAGCATACCTGCTTCTAACTAAAAAAAATTATCTACTTACATAAAAATGTGCTCAGTACACAATAAAGAGCCGTGGCAACTTGTAAGAGAGTTGTAACAAATATTACCTTTGCCATTTGGGAGAAGACAGCAGCTGTCAGATATCCAACTGATTTTCCTCCAACCCACAGCTACCACTTACAGACAAGTTCTGTGCTACATTGTTAGAATGATTTATTTCTCAGTTCCTCCATTTTATTGGAAGAGTTCAGCTGTTACATCCCTTTCCAGAGCTGGAAGCATCATGCTGCTTTTTAAATCACGCTGTAGCACTCCAAAGAACAATTTTGGCACAGAGATGAAGTTTTGTTTTAGATACTATGTAAACTTGTCTTGGGACACGTGATGGGAGCTGCAGATGGCTACAGCTAGAGTAACACAGCTCCTCTGTAGAAGTGGAACTTTTCCTGCTTCCCTCTGCACTGAAATATGGGTAAACTGACTTTAAGAGGGATGAGGAGATGTGACTGAAGGGATGACACGTGGCACTGACTTTCTGGTAAGAGCAGAGGAGTTCCAGGCTCTCGCCTTTGCTGAATTCCTCACAGACAAACCTGTCAGAACGTTCTGTGAAGGACTATCCTGCTAAACATTTCATAGTCTGAATTACTCACCTTGTAATCCAAAAGAGAACTCATTTGATCCACTTCAGAATTACTTATCATATCACTTTCTTCATCATCTATAATTTCTATTTTCTGAAACAGAAGTAAATGGCTCATTCCAAACATGCAAATGTGTAATCAGACAAACAATCCTATCTCAGACTGACATGATAGGGTGAGGGTAAGAGGACCTGGTGCTTGCTTGTGAACAATTTAGAAATGTGGAGCACCCATTAGATGGCAATCATGCACCTCAGCCACAGGATCCAGGAGGAAATTGAATGAAACTATGCTCAAGAGCTGCTGCCATGGTGACTCAGCCTGTTTACATGTCACCATGCTTTTGGCATTAAGTCACACACTGCATCTCATTACAGCTCGCAAAAGCCTGCATTTTATTCCATAAGCTGCTCATTGAAGACTTCCTAGAGAGCAAAGATTATCACAGTTTATTCCTCCGGAACAAAAAAGACATTACAGCAAGTGACAAGCAAGTCCAAACTGACCTACTTCTTGCCTAAGGAACTGAGGAGGTCCTTTGGCCTATTTTGGTCATGGTGCAAGTCAAATGCTCTAAAATGCATATGAAGACAGCTCTAATTTCATACACATTGACTTTTCCCCTTAAATCTTAATAATTCTTGGATTTTTTTTTTTTATATTGAGTTTCATAAGACATCTAAAGTTAAATGTTTAAGGTCAACATTAATGCTGTTCAAGACTTCGAAATACCATATAATCACAAATTTTAACTATATTAACTTCCACGCAGTGTTTTTCTTCCCCACAGAAAGCCTTCTTACATGAGAAAATCAACTCAAAACAAATTCTGTATTTTCTCCTACAGAAATTACATGTCTTTAGTAAACTTATGGCATTTTTTTTTTTAATTCATATCTAAATCAGATCTCAATCAGCTGGAATGATTTTGAATTAGACAGTGATAAGAGATTGGCACTTCTACCCAAGAATTCAGAAGAATAACTCAATAACTTTTGAGAGAGAAGCAGTGGTCAGGTAAGAAAGGGATGTTTTGGCTGTTTTGTTTGGTTGGTTTTACTATTTTTCACTATTTTGGCAGTTGAAAGCGTACACAGACTGCATATAATAGGTCAAAGTGGTTTCATTCCACTGTTCAGTACGCTGTGTGATACAGCGTAGGCAACGACTCACACTGACACAATAGATTCTAATGGTTAGTTCTCAAGCTGTTATATTAGAGGAGGTTTCTTCACTACAGCTTGCGTGTGTGCCTTCTTTCCCCCTCCTACAGAGCAGCCATTGGAAGCTTCCTTCTCATCCCCCGTGAGCTACCCATAAGGACTGGCTATCACTCTCACTACCCCACAGCCATGTGTCACAGGGAGGGAGGGGAAACCACATTTTCTGTTGTTCAGTGTCTGACAACCCAGCTGAAATGACAGCACTTCAAAGGCTTAATGTCACAAAGATCTGCTGCTGCATCATACGCTGAGCAACACTGTGATCTATATATTTTGGGGGTTAGAGGAAATTATTTTTGAGGAAAAAACTTCTAAATAAATGTCAGTCGTTCACTGACTTTCTTATAACTATACATTTTAAGATAGCGGGGGAAGGAATAGACCTGAATTTCAAATAAGAAAAAGTGTTATGCAAAGTCTAAGTGCAACTGCAACAGCACATATTTCAAGAACTGTTACAGTTCTAATAAAACAGAGTGTGAAAAAAAAAAAGTCATCTTTGCCTCCCCCTTCCCTCTTATCAAATTATATAATGCTGGAGTTTAGGTGGAGAACTGAGCCCTTGGACATCCCCTTTGCAAACCTTTTACCTTTGTCATTTTATATTCTGCATCTCCATGGCAAACACGTCAGCCTGAGTGATTATATCTAAGGTCACAGCAGGCTGCTATGGTAAACAGAAAGGAAAAAGGAGCTGCTTCTATTCAGACAAGCCACAGAACATGCAGCCTGGGATTTTTTTTATCCAAAAGCTGACCATATACTATCAAAAGAAATAAAAAAGGAATAAAATGTTATCTTCTCCACATATATACACCTGTAGAGGAAAAAGAATCTCCTGTTCATCAGCCCATTTCAGCTTTTGTGTGATTAACAAAAAAAACAAATGTAAAATCAGAGCTGTAGCCTCTGGCTGCAATGGCTGTAACTGGGACCTGTTCATTCTCCAAATAACTTTTTAAGATAAAAATCACCCTACCACTTGGGGTCTTCTCTCTTCTTCCTCCTCTCCTTTCTTCTAATCTGAGAGAAGGCAGGCTAAACAAAGGGACATATCGCATTATTTGCCATGACTCCTCCCTCTGTCTTTCCTTCCTTGTCTCAATGCAGTCAATTAAGAAAAGCAAGAACAACTGTGTTTGACTTAACGTGAATGCAAGTGAGAGAACAATGATCATCTAAACAACATCCTATTGAGATTAAGGGAACGGACTGATCTCACAGACTGAGGGCTAGGTACAAAGAGCAAGCACTAACAATACCTGACTTCCTTAAAGGTACCGAAATTTTTCACTTTTTTTCTAATTCTTACTATTTTAATATAGCAGGTACTAACAGAGCACTACCCAAACACTGCACCTTGCACTATAGGAAAAGACACTGGACTGTTACAGTATGGAAAAATGTCTGGTATTCAGTTTCTACTGAATGTGCATAATTGTCTCCTCTAGTACTTTTAGTACAGTTTCTTCCAGCACTCAAACAATATGAAAATACACTCTCAGAACTCAACTGAAGTTTTTACCTAGTGAAAAACATGGTGTTGGACAGCAACTTCAACATTAGACATAAAGGAAGTCACATCAGTGGAAAAGGACAGGTGTACATACCACATTATCAGCAGCTACTGGATTCCGCTCATCATCTTTGTGATGAATTTCTTCATTTTGAAGAGCTTCATTTGTTTCTTCTGCAAAAATAAACGAGTTTTTCAGATTTCATTCAAATTTTATGCTTAAGGAATATTAGTTGCCCCTGTGACCAAATACACCACATCTACTAGATACAGAAAATGAAAATCATTATCAGAAGCTAAGCAAAAAATAATATTCCATGTCTCATTAAAGAAGACATTGTACCACAAGCTTCTCAGGCCAAAGTCATGCCAATTGCTAGTTGAAAAGACAGAAAAAATATCTGTTACTCCCTTGCCACGTACCAAAGCGTTCCTAGTTCTAGGTTCAGGTTGGAATATTCAAAGATGATGAAGTGTTTCACACGTCAGAGGTGCCCAGAACATTTTTTTAAGGAATTAATACATGAAAAATCCAGCATGCACTGTAATTATAGGATAGGTATCAGAATCCTCCTACTTGCAGGCACTGGCTACTTTTGAACAGAACAGTGATCAAGTAGATTATTTCCTTCTTGTATGGCAAACTGTTTATTTCTAATAGACCTAGGCTTGGCCTGCTCTGTGTACAAGCGAAGCACATGTCTGAAAACAGAGCAAGTCTTATCCTTAGATCTCAGCACAAGATGATTCCATTAGCCCTGACTTCTGCTAGAAAAAGATAAGATATTCTCATTGCTGTGATTAAGTGTGTTTCTCAGATTTACTTTAATTCTCCACATTTAACTCAAAGACCTGAAGGAAGCAGTTTAGAGAAACAGCAAATAATTAAGAAACAGAGACGAGAGTGCTCTGGTAAGAAACCTAAGTGAGGGCATGAACAGTGAGGCCAACGCTGATGGAAACACATGGCATCAGGTGCTGTGCAGCGCCTGCAGCACGAGAGGGGCAGAGGGGCAGCAGTGGGACAAGGCGTACCTCCTCCAAGCACGCAGAGCTAACAGGACTTAACAACAGGATTTAAATGGAGACGACTGACGCTCACAGAGAATGGATAGCATCCAGGCCAGCCCATGGTGAGACAGTTATTGTTTTCTGCCAGTAAATTTCTCTAAACTGAACAAACGTTAAATCGATTTGAAACAACACAAAATAATCTGCCACCGGCTGCACTGCAGAGGAAAATTTCTGCTAAAACAAAAGCGAGTGGTTCCAAATGGGAAAAGCGTGAGGCAGGGAGCAACCACCACCCACCCTGTGCTGCTCACAGGGACCCCAGCAGCCCACAGCTCCCCTCGCTCTGCAGCCTGCAGCCACCACCTCCTCATTCCACCAGTGAATCCAACTCCCTGCAGCACTTTAAAATCTTTAAGTGTTCATGCTCAGCTAACATAAACTGGCATAGTTCAGTGGCCTCCACGTTGAGTTCATTTACACTAACTGTAAAAAAGGCAAGGCACTGTCTGAATCTTAGTGCTTGATTTTGGAGAGTACAGCCTTCTTTTTTCTTTTATTTTTTAATATTTACGTGGTACTTTTTAAAACCTAATGCCAACACTTTCACTCTAATTTGGCAATTTAAAATGTCCTAAGAGTTATGGGTTTTTTTTTTGTTTTTTGTTTTTTTGTTTTTTGTTGTTGTTGTTAATTAAGACCGAGAGTTATACTGAAACAATCACATCTGTGGTTGAGCAGTGTACGTGATGGTCGGTGTGACTATTTTCAGGAAGTTCCCAGTAATCCGAGCAGTGAAATCTACTGGTCTCAACTGTAGAAGTCAGCAGAAACAATTCTTGTGGTAGGATGGAAGAGAGACTCCTGGGTGCTATGCAAACCCCACAGATTTCTGGTACTTCCTTACCCTTTGACTATACTCATCTGCTCAAAGTCCTGCACTCTGCTGTAGGAAAGCCTCATTCAATACATGCAGTGTTATTTTTTGCTTTAAGCTGCAGAAAACTCAAGTTCTTCCCCCATCACCACTTTCTTTCAAACAGATCTGACTAAATCAGGGCCTTCCACACCTCAGGCAAATCAAGGACTCCGATTCTGCATCTCACTTGGCTTTCAGTCATTTGACCCATTTCTTAATCATCTTATTCTCTTTATAGTAGGTTATGACAAAGCTATCTCAAATTCATTCCCAGCAGTTCTCCATCTCTCTAGTTCTTTCTTTAAACTGTTCAGACAAAATGACAAGATCAAGTCTGGCATGTGAAACTGAAATACTGCGCGCTTGTTCAGACTTTCTTTCAGCTTAGACAACAAAAGTTTTATTGATCTCTTCTAATCAGAAGCACTGGGAGCAATTAGTCGAGGCTGCAAAGCTGGTGAAAGGAGCAGAGTGGCAATTCATGCCCTCAGCCCAGAGCATGAGTGTACAGGAGGGGAAGGCAGAGGTTTGTCCCATGTGGTCAGATGGTTCTTTAAGGTGCAGTAAAAGGGAATTAAGTTCAAGACACTTATCACTCCAGAGCATGGAATTCACTGTGAACAAACATGCACCCTGTAGATGCAGTTCTAAGGCTTCCTGAACTGTCTCCAGCTACTGACTTTGATTCTTACTGCAGATCTGTATCTGCCTGTCAAAGCACATACACACACCTGAGGCAGCTTAATGGCACAAGTTCTGCTGTGCTCTGACACAGTCTGAAGCTCTTTTAGTTTAAGACAGAGTTTGAGCTAATTCATTTTCTGAACTTATCATTTTGAGTTTATTGTGGAAACCATAACTGCATAGCTCTGGTCACCTCAAAGCTAGCAGCTTCACACGCATCGGTGCTTCTTTAGCCACGAATTGCTGATGTGACCCTAACAGAACTGATGTTCAAGTTCACAGAGTAGAACTGGGGAGTTACCAGAGAGCACCTGTAAAACTCAGCTTCCCAGGGAAAGGAGGCTGATCCACCAGTACTGTTTGCTCACCTCTCAGTTGCACGAGCAAACTGTGAACTTGTTAATTAACTTCTGAGGAATCTGGCAGAAAAAGAATCTTATGACAGAAAGTTTCTGAAAGCTTTGTGATAAAAACATAGGCAGCATTCACAGAGAGAAGAGACAAACAGTACTGTCTATAGAAAACGACACTGTTTCAGACATTTCTGAATGTGTACAACAGAGAACCCAAAGCATGCAACAGTACAAAATTAAAAACACATGCACAGTGGTAACTGCATTTTCAAATACCTTGTGAGCTTCCTTCAGATAAGCAGATTGATACTTCATCATTCCTATCATTATCATCCCCCACTTCAGTAGCAGTTTCCTCTCCTGGATTAAGTGCTGATTTAGAAACAAATTCAGATTGATCAGAGAAATCAGCAGGACCTCCTCTAGGGGGTGGGACCTCAATCCCCATTAAACGGTACTTCCGTCTTCGATTCCCAATCCATGTCTTGCAAGAGAAATAAACATGAATTATAGCAGAAACTGTAACAAAAGCAATAGACCCACAATCAAGTGAAATTAGCACATCTGTATTCTAAGAACAGGAGTATAGCCAGCAATCCAAAGGAGGTGACTATTCCTCTATATTTGGCCTTCATGAGGCTGCTTCCTGGAGTACTGTGCTCAGTTTTAGACCCCAATGCAAGTGAAAACGGAAGAAAAGTGCAGAGCAAAAGGAATAAAAGCAACAGCTGCAAGTTACAGCAAGAAAAATTCTGACCAGAACTGAGAAAAAAAGAAAGCAGATGTTTTACAGTGATGGCAGTTAAGCACTGGAATGGTTTGTCCACAGGAGTTTTGGAATCTCCAGCCATGTAGGTAGTCAACATTTCACTGGACAAGGCCCTGACCTAACTGTGAATAGGTTCTGCTATGAATAAAGACAAGGACTAAGTGATCTTGTATGCCCATCCCTCCCTAAATTATTATATCAATATATGATCTTGGATTCAAGTTCTCTTGGTTCACAACTTCTAATGTGATCAAACCACTCTGTGACCAAAATGGTCCACCTATTCCAAGATTTCCTACAGCACAGGAAAAAATATTCAAGATGGTAGCTTTACATCGCTTCACTTTGATATGGAAGCATACTTTGTAAAGTAAGTGAAGTAATCTCGAAACAATATTATCTTTGCGTCATCTTGAGTTGTAGGACGAGCCTTCAGAAAAGAAATTACAGTGCTTCCTGACTGTTAACTGACTTGCTTTCTCTGGTGAGTTCTAAAGAACAAATTATGCTAAAATTTTTAAAGACTCAAAAAAGAGTTCAATGTGATGCAGTAAGACTTGTCGGCAACGCTTTATCTCAACTCTCTTCTTTTCCTTGCATTACCCAAGCTTTTCAGTCTCACCCATTTCAATTCCACTTGTCAGCTCTTGTTCACAGACACTCGGTTCCATCAAAATCAGTTTCTCACTGGTATCCAAAAACCCTGGAATCAGCTTCTTCGCCTGATCATAACTTCTAGTCTTCTTGCCTTGGCCCTCCCCCCTTCCATGCCCTCCATAAGATGACAGGAGCGGTGCTGCCAGCACTGGAAGCACATCCACCACCACCCCAGGACCTGACCACATGCCAGTGCAGGACTGCTGACAAGGGAATTGTGCCACACAAGCTATAATCATACAGAGCATAGTGGATTACTGCAATTATTAGGTATGTACAATGCAGTCAATAGTGGGCTTTGAAGCATGGTCAGTGCTGGAATTTCTGGATTCCAAGAAACAAATATACCTCTAGAAAGCATGTGCATTGCTATTATTGAAAGCATGTTAATGGGGCATGGAAAATGTACATTGCTTCCATAAGGTCTGAGCCCCAACAGAGTTTGCCAAACATATTAGAATGTTACAGGATTTTTTTTCTTTAAAGATATATGAAAAAACATTATTATGGCCTTATTTTGGAAATAATTGCAATGTTTCTTCTTCCCAATCCACTCAATTTAACTACTGTTCCAACACGCAGCACAATAAAGATTATTAAAAAACATTGCTTATAATACCTTAGTTATCAAAGTGAAAAATTAAGAAACACAAACTACAATCCCAACTATTATAGTTCCATGCTGTGCCAGCCTTAGGAAAAAGTAAAGTAAGATACAACAAGCTGCATCTCTAACTAGGTAGAAGATGGCATGGCTAACACTGGTTCTTGGCAAATCATTTTTCCTAGGTGCTACTTGCTTTCCCAGCCCTAATTTTCCTCAGTGACAAATGCAAAACAGGTACAAAAAAAGCTAACTAGAGATTATTGTACAATACATAGCATTTGGGGTAGCAATAAACAGTGTTAACAACTATGCAGTTTAAGAATCAATATGCTTTTTTTTTTTAAACTAAAAAATTCTGAAAAAAAAAAAAAAAAAAAAAAACAACAAAAAACCAAGAAGAGGCTCCTGGACAAGACAGATATGACCAGTCTTTTTATGTGCTTCTCAAAGCAGAAATTCTTTCATTCAACCTACTGAATGTATCATGGAAAACGAATGTATTTTTACAGTATATCAAAATGGGAAAGAGAAGTTGTAAGCTTCCACATAGAGTACATGCTATGCTTAAATGTGACTACTGTGGAGCCATATAATGATGAGAGTATGAGCAGAATAGTATTTCCTTGTAGGCAGTGTATTAATGTCAATTGTATCCCTAAAATGACACGTCCTTAAAAACTTCAAAACTACCTGTAAAGTACATATGATCAGACTCACTAAGCCCACTTACAACAGCCAATAACAAATTCAGCATCAGCTTCACCCGATGACAAGGAGGAGGTAAGGAAGAGAGGACAAAGGCTAGGTAGAAGCAGCCAGTGTATGCTTGCTGTGAGTAAGCCTGCAGGTAAGCACGTTGACAGGGAGCCACCTAAGAAGCGTGATTATAACTCTGCAGTGATTGAGGTTAGGGTGTCAGCACGCTAGAAAGATTCTAGGTTGGAACCTTCAGAAATCCCACATAAGGGAAAAAACACAGACTGAGGATTCCAAGTTGTTTTTTCACATTGTTTCTTGATCACAAACTGGATCTATACTATGCCTAGGCCCCCAAAAGAAGCTGTTAATCAGACAGGATTAAGCAGCCTTTCTGCTGCATATCTCTGCAGAATTACTAGTAATTCAAGCTGTCAATAGCATAGCATGAAGCAGGACCAACCTAAATTTCACTATAACTGTCAAGTCTGTCAGTATAGAGGAACCTGGGGCATAGGTTAGTCCGATACTGGTAACAACAACAGTTACCATGAAGAAAAAGAAATTTTTGTTTGCTCATCCATTTGCATGTGCACACACACTGAAGAGTTTTAAGAAGCTCATCTGAACCTGGTACGGTGGTCCTGAAGACAAAAGCATTTCAAGAAGACACTATTAAAAGATGTGCACAAAACTTCATACTGCCAATCTCTGTATGCCAAGAAAGGAACAAAGGGAGACTAAGCAAGGGTGTCAGACTGCCTGTTATCCGGGACACCATTTTTGCTGCTTTCAATGGAAACAGCTTCAGTTTTCAAAAGTGAACTGAAGATCTTGGAAAACATTCTCTCTCTACAGAGAAAAGAAATAAGCCTCCAAAAACGTGCAACTTCATTTTTTCTTAATTCAGATTCAGTCAGGAAAATAAGCAAGTAAATAGCCAAGTTCACTATTTGAAACTAATTTGATACCATACAGATATACCAATCCAACAGAGGTCTTCATAAGGGTTTCAAATAAAGGCTCTCATCTCTTCTGTTTTGGTAGCACTTCATCTTTTAAGTACAATCATTTTATGTTCCATTAAATAAAAAAATTGTCATGCCTTTTCCTTGTATTTTTCATACACTTTTCAAGAGTTTGACTGCTGTCACCCTCTTCCTTTGGTGTCAGGTTTTAAGGGAGAGATGGAAAATGAGCAGTCTGAAGGCTGAAAGGAGCAGTCACAATTGTCATGCCCATTAAGATGGGAAAGGACAGCTCTAATCATATTTTTCTGCTGACTGCAAAGACAGTCAGACTATTTTCCGAAGAATGGAAGCACTGAGTGAAGAAGAGACCTCTGGTTTTAGAGTGATGATACATCTGGTAATTGTGTTTACAGTGGCAACTATATTCGGATGTTTTACCAAACTTCCCCACCTCAGGAACAGACAATGCAGAATGACTCTCAGCAAACAGGATACCTACACTAAGCATGTACTTTCTAAAGCAATCCTTCCTCAAAGGCACAGACTATCAAACTGAAAGGACCCAGAATTCTTCACAGCACCCCTTGCCCTCTGTCACAACTCAATCCAGCCTCAAAGCAGCCTTGGAAAATAAATTTTATTTTTGAACGTTTTCTTTTGTACGTTTAAAATTACTTTTTTTCCTGTAAGTATTGAAAAATATTTTCCCTGTATCTCTAGAAGGTCATTTTTGTATCTTAATCACAGTATAAATGACAACACTTCTCATTCATCTAGGATATCCCTAAAAACATGCAGGGCTTCTTCAAAACCTCACTCAAATCTAAAGAGAATGTCAAACTGTTTGGAGTGCTACTTCTACTCCTGATCAATAAGACTCTTACCTGAGGGCTTTTTTCTATATATAGACTACAGAAAGAGCAAGAGAACACTTCCTAAAATGGTCATTCATTATGTAATACGTGAAATCTATTTCAAGCTTCCTCATGAAATTTTTAAAAGCTTTCATCTGTCCTATTTTTGCTTCTGCTACAAGATAGGGGAAGGCTCTGGATTTCTTACCCGCACTATTTCACAGTCAACATTTAATTCTGCAGCAACAGCTTCTATTTTCTCTCTGCAGACTGAGCCCAGGCTGGTCATGCCATTGTCCCAGTATTTCTTTAGGGTCGCCAAGTCTCTGTCACTAAACTGGGTGCGGTCCTGTAACTGTAAGATAAAAGAAAACAGAATACTGTTAGATTAAAAATCCTTATCCTGTTCATTTAATTTCCAGAGGTCTTGCACACAGTAGGATGTATGTTACACTGTCTTTGTGGCTTTTCTTCTAACTCACCCTTCAGAATTTTTTTTTAAGTTCAGTTACTTATCCAGGCCAGTACAGCGTTCCCTGGGAGTTGCTTGAAAGGCAGTGGCAGTGCTGAAATGAGTTTAAAGCACTTTAGCTTTGTTCCAAACTCCACCTGATTTTTAAATTTGTTTTATCTTACTCCAAAAGACCTTACTGAAAATAACTTTTTCCACTTGTGCTGTTTACTCTCTCCACCCAATTTATGGAAATTACTCCTTAAGGCTTTTCAAGTTTCTCACTCTCCCCCACCTAAAGTTCTTTTATCTTACTGCAAACTACAATACATGCATAATTCAAAGGATTCTGAGTTCCTAAAGGGAATACTTTAATGTTTATTTGGTGAGCTTCAGAGTTTAAATTGGTTCTACAGTTTATTTGCAAGTTCCCTAACTCTGTGTATATTTATCAAAATAGGTGATAGTAGATTACTGATAATAAGCAGTGAAACTGAGAAACAAATCCTACACTTCCTGCTAATTCTTCCTACCATTTTTATGGGCTTCAGTCTGCCAACAGAACCTTTAACTTTTATCAATAGCTTTTAGCCCAGAATTTTAACTAACATTTCTGTTTTCTTTATATCAGCCCACGTTTGTCATCTCTCCAGCGATTAGGAGCATACAAACATAACTATAAAGTGCATTAGTCATCACATGTGCCAAATTTGTCATCATTTCAACAGCTGAATTTTTAGAGAAATAATCATGGTCTCACACCTGAAATCCAGGTTAGCCCACTTGAAAACTGTTTGAAGTTAGAATGAAATAACTCTAAAGTGCATTAAAACACAAAATGTTGGAAACACCTAAGCCTCCTTAATGCACTTGTAGAAAGGATGTCAAAACATGGCTGTGGCTTCACCCAGCCAAGCACAGAACACCAGAAGCTGCTCCCACCTTGCCATCCAGCCGCTCACATGCCGGGAGGAGCCCAGCAGCAGCCAGGCAGCCGGAGCTGCAGCCACCCTGTGCCCAGGGCCTGAGCCCAGCAGTGCCTCAGGTGCACTCCCAGATGGCTGCTGCAGCCTGCCTTCAGCTGGGAGACCACCTGGAGCGTCTCAGCACTGCTCAGGGCAGTAAGTGGACTTCACCCGGAAAGCACACTGCTGGACTAAATCCCTCATGTACATTCCTAAGCAGATGCTGGTTAGCCTGACCTGACCTACACTCTGAGTACCTGCAAGCCACCTTTCAAGGATGACATGGTCATTTCCCAAATCGCTGTGACAATATCTCTTCTTATAGCAGTTGGCAAGGCAGAATGCAACTTCTAAAAAGGGCTGCATGAATTCTCTCGTTTTGCATGGAATGGTCAGGGAGAGGCAGCCTAGCACTGAGAAAAGGGAAGGTAGAAAGGAGTGTGATAGCAGTGCTCACTACAGAAGGAGAAACAAGTCAGTCTGGCCTCCCCCGCTCTTTGTGATGGGCTGGAAGCTTAGGACAACTTTATCTTCTGAAGCATATTGAGTGTTTATTAAAAAAGTAAAAAGATTTCTTCCTAACATCTAACCTACATCTCCCCTCTTTTAGAAGTTGCTCAGCTTTTGCACACTAAATACATGGATTTAGTTTTTCCTCATACTTGGGAATAAGATGACAACACATATTTTTGCTTTTTGGTTGCTCTTGCAGCTGCTGTCACATCAGGTACTTTACCCTTCCTCTTTCTGCTGAAGGACTCGTGCAGCAGCGCATGAATCACGCTGATACCGATCGCAGGTCAGACAAGGGAATGGAGAACAAGCTTTTCCAGTCAACTGATATGAAAGAAAAAAACAAAACTCTACAACACACACTGCATGAGAGAGTCCAGAAAGCAGAAACAAATGGAGAGGAAAGTTGTTCAAGTAAATAGACGATGGTATTCTTTAGAAACACATGAAGTTGGAAACAGAAGCTACAATTATAGAATCATAGAATTGAGTGGGAATGGATGGACCCTTAAAGGTCATGTAATCTAACTCCCCTGCAATGAGCAGGAACATCAATATCTCCATCAGGGAGCTGACAGCCAGGTCCAGCCTGACAGGCCTGAGTATCTCCAATGGAGGACTGAGACTTGAAATCATACCAGTGCCCTCTAAAGAAAGATATTTGGCACCTGGGGGCTCAGAATGACCAACAGGTCACTGTGGGTAGCAGGCTCCTGCACGTTAACAAACTGCAGAAGCTGCCCACGTGCTTCGCAGACATGAGCTGCACTACACTGCATCAGGGAGCACAAAGGAAGATTCTCTCCTTCACTTACACTGCTCTCACTGCTGGGATCCACCTCAGCCCATAGGCTTACTAAATGTACATAACACCTAAGCTTATTAAAACTCAGATTAGGACTGGCTGCTTTCTGTAAGTGACCATGCAGTGCCTTTGCATGGATTTCTTACACAAACTACATTCAATTACATTATCATCCCCTTCACAAATACTGTAAGTTTGACTCCTGCATTATACACTACTCAAAAATTACTTAACACTCACAAAAGTTGGTGTCTTTTGTAAGGAAATAAAGGGCAGAATTCCTACATAGAACATGCATCTACACTTCTATCTGTTTAGTTAATAACCTCCTCTTATTTAGTATCACCAGAGGAATTGAGGAAACAAAGAAGAAAACGTACAGTTCTAGAAATACCACAGCACTGATGGTGATCAGCAGTTACCACAGGGAGGGGAAAAAATTAACAAAAAAGATAACACTGAAAAGCTTCATCTTTAAAATAACACTTCTTGTAACTGAAGACAAGACAATAATTCAGTTGCTATTTTTTACTTCATTATTACGAACACTGTGAATACAATTCTCATGTCCTTCCTTCAAACTCTCTACTTGCTGATTTGAGGCCCAACTTTATCCTTGAGAGCATTAACTGTCTGTATTAACTGTCTGTGGAATACTTTACATTTATCAGTTCAGTTGTCCATACTTTGAAAAGCAGAGAGAAGCTTCTTCCAGCAGAAAATAGCCCATCAACTCACAATGAAAAGCAATCCTTGTGAGCAAATTGAATCAGCAGTTCTGCCAAGCTCAGGGTTAAACCCTGCTTATCCCCTGACCTCTCAAGTGTAATAACAACACTCTTATAAGAGATGACCCAGTTTATTATAGGCATCCCTGGCACTTGGCCAAGCCCCTCATTATACCCACTGTCTGCAATATTTGTGGTGCGATCCCAGGCTCTGTAATTGATACGAGTAATTACACTTCAGTGCAGTGTCCTTAGCCCGTTGTTTATTAGCACCTGCCTTTTTTAGATCAGTTCTTATGTGTCAATTGAAAATATTCAGATTAGGCATATCCTGAAGGCATATTCTGAAGTTAAAGAACTAGGTCAGCAGCCCAGTTCTGATGCTCTGTGATTAAGTGTTCTACGACCACAGTTACTTCTAGCAAATGAACCTCTTGCAACACATACTAGTCACTACTACAGAGTGTCTTGCTCCCTAGCAAATGTTGCAATTTCTTCTCCAATGGCCAACACTGCATCTCTTTATAGAAAGAACAGGCTAGTCTTCAGCCACACACAACTGACAGAATTTGCTTTACTGTCACTAAAAAAAAAAAAAAAACCTTTAAAATCTTGGACTGACTTTTCCCTTAGCACTATCAGCAGAAATATCAGTCAGAGTATCCCTGAAGAGCCTGCTGTCTGTGGACTGGAGTCCTGTGTGCATTTCCACCCAACCCACTAGGACTCCCAGGATACACACTTCTCCCTGGGGAATTTAAAATAAATAAATAAGGATGCAGCTGGAGGCCATAATTACCAAAATGATTTGGAGGGCTGGTTTCTGAACACTAATTATCCCCATCTCAAGATTTCCTCTGTCAGCACACGAGCAGATCAGTACCTATCACATGGCACTTCCAATCTTAAGACAAAGAAACATACCAGAAGGCCCCCAGCAATATGGCTAGGAGTGAGCTGTTAAAAATGTTACCACCAAGTCTCATTCACAGAGCAGAAGATACAGAGAAGAACACAATCTGCAAAGCCTTCAGACAGACACGTGCTTGAAGGTGGACTGCAAACCATTACAGCTCCTGTACCACAAGCATGCAATCGCAGATTTCTGGAAGAGACTTTTTGCACTTCGCTCCACTGTTTTAGTAAGCCAGATGCTTGCTCTGAGGGAGGCAGGACTAATAAATATTTCAATATTGGCATACAGTTTTAAAATAAAAAGGCTTAACTGAAGTGCACTTGGTTTTAACCCCTGTGGGTTCCCACTTTACTTAAAAAGCCACCCAGAGATAGTTTTCATCAGTACACATAGGCTCACTGTGGCTGTAGTTTTCATGAGGTTTTTAGGTCACAACCCAACAAGGAACTTTATTCAGCAGTTGTACTGACATACCCACACCACCAATGTCTGCCACACACCAGCTGCCACTGCCGTTCCCTCAGATGAGCAAGTTCAGCTGGTGGCAGGACTCACAGCAACACGGAGCTGGATCTGGTCCTTTACCTGATCCAAAGTGCATGACAAAGTGCATGTACTCCTGTGACAGACTCTGAGCAGAACACTTTAATGCCAGTGTCTCTAGAATTTTATGGAAATTGGCTGTAACGGCCCGGTGATCTAAATGCAAATGTTCGTGACAGAAGCTCTCCACTTACTCCACAGTACAGAACTCCATGTTTTTGAAAGACATTCACATGAATAACAGAGTGATAGTTCTACTCTAATATTCACTAACAGTCAGGATTACATCATTCTAGAGCACAGCTGAGCAGAGCAGCAAGAGTTTCTGTAGAACTGTAGTTATTTGACTCGATGCAGCTGAAGGACAAGGAGAGGAAAACAAATTACAAGGCAGAAGATTAAAACAAATTCAGAGCATCTAAAACACAATCTTCTCTATTTTAAACAAAATACAGATCAGCCTTTTTGCTTCTTGAATGGTAGTAATTGCCATAATCACAGTTCTACAACTGCATGCATTCTATTTCTGTTTCTTCATGTTCTTTCTTCAAAAGAATTTCACATTTGAAACTGAAGTTTCCTAAGAAATAGGAGACTTTCCTGTCTTTCATTTCCTTACACCTGTGTACATGTATCAGTTCTGGAGTGCCAAACCCACAACTACATGGTCATTACCCTGGTCACCTCCAAAAAAATAAAACTTCGGAATACCAACGCACAAGCCATCCAGTTCCTCGATTGCTTATCCAGCTCACTCTACATAGATTCATCTACGGAGAAGTCCTACATCCCAATTTAAATCAGATAAGGGTAAATATTGCCATCAGAAGTAATTCATCTGGAATGACTAACAGAAAGGTGAACGCTTCCTGCCCTGCACAGCAAAGGAGAAGCTCCGCTTATGGTTCACTCTGTGCTGTGAAGATTACTGCCTTGGAAGTGTACCTGTTGCCTCTCAGTCATAACATAACCTCCCTGAGACATCTACTGCAATTCCTTACATCTGCATTTTCCCATTAGGTTCATCCCCAGATGGCAGTGCAGCCTTCATAGAGCAAAAAGAGGGGGAAATAAGTAAATCAATCAGTCTTGTGCTGCATTCTGGTTGAAAAGGGATGGGAGAAGTAAAGAGAAACAAATTCTTTTACATAGAGAATTCAGAGCAAAAATGGATTGGAAAAAATAGTTCACATTGTTAAACAGGTGATTAAAATTACAGTTTATGGAGAGAGGCAACGCTTAAGCAGCAGCAGCTGATGTTAATGGAAAAGCCTTCCCTTATGTGGGTATTCCCAAATACCTAAGGCTGGAGAAATGAGAAGTTGCAGTGCTTACCTCCAAAATAAGAGTGAGAGTATGGTGTGCTGTGGGGAAAGACAGCTATACTTGAAATGCCAGAAGGAAGTGGATCCACCAACCCCTCCCCAGGAGACTCTACCCCTGGAGAGATCTCACTTGCAAACAGTGAGCAGACTGGCACAGTAACTTCCCCTGCTACAGAAGGAATCAGTCAGCAAATCTGTAGCTCATTAGGAGATAAAATGTCCCAAATATCTGCAAGAAAAGATGTCAGCTGCTCACTGAGCTGCTCATGTGCCTGCTCAAGCTTCAAGAAATTCCACACCCACGTTTTCTCTCACCCATCCCTGTCATATGCACACTACATACACTGAAGCCCAGGTGGCAAGCTAATTACCGGAAGTCCATGCAAATGTTTTGTGTCTCATTAGTTTGTACATACAGAAAAGAAGAAATTGATAGGAAAAAATGCAACATGCTCAATTGTTATTCCCTACTGAAAAACATTTTAAGTCTGTCTGATACATAAAGTATCACAAAGTCTGAATGATAGCAAAGAACAGATAAGTATTTTCAGAAACAAATTCCATGTTTAGAATCTTTCTTAAGTTATAATTTTTTCCTGACTCAAAAGCTGAAGATGTCCTGCCTAAACATTATCCACTGATATTAAACTGAGGACACAAGAGGAGATTTGGTGTTACTCCCAATAACCTTGCAGTTGAGGGCTCTGCACTGGACCAGGACAGAATCTGCCGCACGTGGCTGCAATCAACATCAGTAACTGCCTTCGTGCACCACTGCTACTCATACCACAGAGATGGAAAGCGTACAGGAAGGAGCATTTTGGCACTATGGTGTCATAATGAAATAAGAGTGCCAGTGTAAAAATTCACAGCTAGTTCTTGCTGCCCCACCCTCCTCATCACTGCTGCCTACTCAGAGCTATGCTCATCTGATCCCAAGTACATTCAGCTCACTAAAACCTGGAAAAATACAAACTCAGCAGAAAGAAACTCAGTGGAAGAGATGTATCTGACAGGTCAGATGCTTAATTTGGATTACCTTGCAATTAGATACCAGCACCAGTGTTATGGCTGGGGTGGCAGTGCACCCATAGGGAGCGTGGGTGGAATAAAATTCCTCCTTTTCAACTGTGAAGCGCTGTGAAACCACGTCAGCCAGCTCCTGAGACTGTACTCGAGGGCACTGACTGCCTGCTTGATGTTTGAAAAGGTCATTAAATGATAGTGGGACGGTGCCTTCCAGAAAAAGGCTACAGTCTCAAGAAAACTTGTACATGGAAGGAAAAAAAAAGAAAAGATGGAATGTACAACAACAGGACTTGATATTTCCAAGAATACATTTAGATAAAGTGTCTCATTCCTGTACCTGATGTATTAGATACTTGAATGGAAATATACTTACTGCTCTTTTCCTGGAACAACCTGTAATCCAAGGCACAGTAAGGTTTCCTGAAATCTGTAAAGAAGGGGAAAACAGAACAGAAAACAACAGCAGCTTAGGTTGCTATGATAACAAACAGCAAGCAACTTCCAGAAGACTTCGATACTGTGCATTTGGTCCTGATAACAACATTTAAGATAAACTGAGATTAAGAAGCAAAGCGAAGCCGCACTTAGCATTACTGTTACAGGACTAAAAACAGAACTGCTTCCTCACATGAGAGTGACAACACAACGGCAATTCAGATACTTATGAACTTTTGCTGTCTCAAAACTTACAGTTCAGAATACATGTTTACATCTCATAACTGCACAAAGCTTGAAAGATTAAGCAGACCAGAGTTAGTCCCGGGCCTCATGTTTAACAGCACTGTTCTATTTTCCAATTATGGCAGTTAAACCTTCAGAATAGAAAAAAAACAAAATCCACCAAGGCATCAGTAACTGAATTCTTCAATGTCAAATACCAAGAATTTGCAGAGTAGGAGAAAAACTAGGGACATGAGGCTAATGAAGGAAGAGGAATGGGTATGAAGGTGAAGGCTAGCTTCCTTGATTCTCATCACTCCTCCATCATTCCTAGACGTCAGACTTGTTACAAAACAAAATAAAATCTTGTACTATTTTCCCTGGACATGTGCAATGTTTTATAGCCTGGAATATTTTAGGCTTATTTAGGATTCCATGTCAGCTTCTGCTACAGACGAGCAATGCTTCAGAGAATAAACACAGCTCGAGAGATTAATCAATCTCATGTCATTACACATGCTGTACATGAGGAAGACAAATCTCCTCCTGATGACTCTATCAAGTACACTAAAGTTTTTGTATTAGGGAAATACTCTAATAATGAATCTTTCAGCATGGGTCTGACTGAATACAGAATAGCTGGTACAGTTTGTCTGTTGTCCAATATCTTCATTCTCCAAGCTTTTAGCTGAGTGCTGAGGGTTACCTAATGGCAGGCTCTCATTACAGCACAAGGAAGGTTGAGGAAGAGAGCTAGAATTAAACACCTTTCCCTCCTAAAAGGAAGTCTGCACCAGCTTTCATATCTAAATTATTCATTTCTTAGTAGCACACATTTTAGAACCAAGTTACAACTATTAAGATTTGCTGTCCCACACAACAGCAGTGCATTCCATAGTCATACAGTTGGCTTTTCTGAGACTTCCCTGTTCAGTCGTTCTGTGTTTTTTCCCTTGCTAAATTAACTACGATGCGAAGCTGATTTGGATCACATGTAACACTAGTGTGTATTCTTATACCTCAGAAGAGCAACAAATTTCAAGTGGAGCTTCAGAAAACAGTGCTTTTCTGTAACAGTTAAGTGGAAGGCACACACACACTAGTTCTGACAGATCTGATGTCAAATACAGTACTTCAGTGTAACTATCTGAAAGACAACATACATGGAAACATACACTGAAATCTGAAATGGCACTAAAAGTGGTTATGCAGTACAAGGTCCCTGCACAGCCTTTTCCCAGTTCACCTGTGGATTCCCTGTCCTGAACTCTCAGCACTGGGACCATTCAGCAGCCCCCACCACCCTGAGCTGCTGCATGTCCTGTGGAAGCGGAGGTGGCAGGCAGTGCTCCTGCAGCCTGCTCCCTGCTGCTCTCCCCAGCATTCCCACATGCTCTCTCTGATCACACCTCTGCAAGCATCCTTAAAGTGAACCTTAGTAATAAAGAAATAAGTACTATCTATATATCTATATATACTACTCTGCCATCCTTGCTGCAAGATTTTGAACTTTCCCTAGAAGAGTATGGGGCTAAATTAGATCAGTGCTTCAGTGTGTATAACAAAGTAATTAAAACAAACAAACAAACAACATACATACTTTCAACAACGTTTTTGTAGGGCTGGGGAAGGAAACTAAGGATAAATCCCTACTCAGCCCCGAGGACCAGTAAGTACAGCCTCTCCTGCTCAATAAGCTCAGCACCAAACTAACAAAAGTTAGTAGGTTGAACAATTTGCTTAGCAAAACTGCTCAGGCATTAAAATCAATCATTTTATTAAATTTATTTCCAGTTTACACTAAGATGAATTTGATTAACTGAACCAGTAAGAAAGCTACAACTAATTGCTGATTAGATGCCCCACCAACATACAGCAGTAATCACTTCATCAAAACAACATCACACGTTCCTACCTTTGAAGAAGCATCTGCTTGGATGTTTAACTACTCTCACAATCACATAACTCAAGTTTAATCTGTTTTCAAATTGAGGAAGATATCCCTGCGTTTAAGGGTTTTCACTGTTGGCGCTGCTCTGAAACGTGCTCTAAATCTCAGCAAGGAATACAGTGATCAGAAGTCAGAGCCACCATTCCTTCAAGGCAGTACAGGATCCGTCCAGCTTGTAGGACACTTTTCCTCTGCAGTTTCTACAGAACCATGACATGCCTTAAGACCACAGCTTTTATCTTCCCCTATAAATTCTAATACTGAAAAGTGCCATCTTAATATTTCACAGAGTGGATTGCTACAGCAACAAATGCATTAACAGCAACCTTCCCAGTTCTTTCAAGGTTTAAGAGTGCGTAAGGGCAAAGGATGCCACAGGAGATAAGATTTTCTGAATCCGAGGTATATTCCTAAATCCAAAGGGCAAAGGGTTTGTGAAAGAGTCACATGGAAGTCAAATGCTGTAAAGAATTCCTCACTTACCAAAAAATAGGTACATCATTGTAACAGAGGACAAAAGCATCAAAGAGACACCAATAAAGTAAGTTACAGAGACATCCCTGATCTGATTTATACCATACTACATGGCCAGACAGAATGGTTCATGATAGGTGGCATTTAATCTATAAAGAGATTCAGGCCCTACCCCAAAGTATTCCAAATCCAAGTTGTTTTGTTGTTGTTGTTTTTTTAATTTCTAATGAAATTTGAAAAGAAAGAAAGAAAGAGAAAAACATACTGACAGGTTTTCAAAAGTGAAATAAAGCGCTGAGAGCACACAGCTGGATGTATCCATACTGCATTCCAGTAAGTGAAACTTTTCTCTACTGCACAGAATCCAGCCCAGAATAGTTGTGATTTCTGGTGAGAAGGGGCACTTAAAGACTCAAAAAACCTTTTCTTTCAAACTCTGACAGGATACAGGGACAAGTTGGAAAGAAGAGGGGGAAAAAAAAAAAAGACAGAAAAACCACCATATATCCTATTATTCCCTATACTGGTGAACAACACACATTAAAAGATGTTTTTTTGTATGGCTCATCTTCAGGATAAATTAAAACAGAAATAGCATGCAAAAGCAATGAGTAATACCACAGCCTGTCAGTCATAAGACATTGATGGAAGAGCTAATCCAACCTGACATTAATAAGGGCAAGCAACTGTACAGCACATGGATGAGGGTGTGATCCCATGTTCTGCCCTGTGCCACATGCAAAGTATGTCTGCAGAGAACCAAAGGGTACAGCTGTGACATGCACCGGTACGCCAAGTCAGGACACAGGGCTTTAGCACGTATCAGCAATTGCAGGTATGATCCCCATGTAAACAAAGTTTATCTACTGAATACACAAAGCCCACGCTGCCCTTCAGTATGTGACAAGCCACTGCAGCCACAGGCTCAGCTACCCAGATAAAAGTGCTACCATACCACAGTCCTACCTTCACTTTTAATAAGGAATTACCTCTGTTGAAAGACATAAATGGAGCACAGCTTACAGAAATACAAACCTACCACTTATTAGCTAACAAATTCCAAAGATAACAGTAATTATCAACGACCTTGTCTTCAAGATTTGCAGACAGATAATTGACAGATTACCTGGTAATTATTTTGGTTTTGTGACAGCCTCAGTTGATTTGAAGATGTAAAATGAGGAGAAAAAGTACTTCTTGATGTATTAGCAGTGTTATATAATGTACTGGATGTATGTAATGAGGTCCGTGCAGGCAAGTGGTAGTCTCTGCTGTGATACAGCATACTGTCAGGCACGTCCCTGGCATTCACCATCTGAGAACTACAGCTCACATTTCTTCCTGGCCCAGATAAGGCTGCACTTTGGTTCTCCACTCGAACAGAACTGCTACTTTCACAGTATCTTGAATAGTTTTGTATTTGTGCTCCCATGGATGCTAGTTCTTCTTCTCTAGCATATTCATCATCCACATCTCCAGTTTCCATCGCAATGGACAGAGAGCTGCCTTCCACTGAGCAGTGCTTCTGTGCTGTACTTCCTCCCACAATTCTTTGAGGTTGATCTGTAACCGCCAGAGAAAACACCTCGCGGATTTCCAGGTTTTGTGTGCTACAAGAAGGGTCCCTAGTGTTAGCCCTTTGTCCAGGGGGCACATGCGATGCAAGGGCTGCATGTTCTGGTTTTTGTAACCTCTGACATCCCATGAGTTCAGCTTTGCAGGGTCTGTGGCATATCATTGGTTTCTGAGGTAACACCAACTCTGCAGTTTGGACTGATGAACCACCATAGCTTTTTTTTGTGTGACTATAAATGGAGTTCGCAGAATTCAGTACACTTGTTTGTCTAGATAAAATAATCGTTTTTTCCCCTACTAATAGTGAGGCATTTTTACAGTGTGGTATTTGTCGCCCTATAGGGATGTGCTGCTGCTGAAAGTCTGAGTCACTTTTTCCTGGTAGTCTTGGAATAGAGGTTTTATGTATTTCTGCCATTGAAGCACTTGTTTGCTTGGTGGATCCCTGCCTACTGGATGAACTAGCAGGACTGTATATACCAGTAACTATTACATCGTTATTAGAAGAGGTCCAAGAAGACTGCTGACTTTGGGACCGAGCAATATTTACCACATTTCTAACTGCTGCTTCTGGCGGTACCGAGGGAGCAGCAGGGGCAGCCCCTGGGGGAGCACCTCCAGATTCTACAGCACTCTTGCTGCTCATCTTCCTTCTTTTATTGCCAACCCAGGTCTGCAAACAATAACAAACACATGCAGTAAGTAAGCAGAAAACATTAGCCAACTTCAGTTTTAAAGCAGAACTGATAAAGTGTTAAGTGTTGAAATGACCATAAATCATTTAGTGTTACGCAGATTCTGAACAACTCAAGGTAGAAATCCATGTCTCTCAAGCTTGGGACTCACACAGGAATACACATGAGAAGCCATCTTGACTTCAAATCTCCAGTTTCTCAGAATCCCTGAGACTGTATCATGCCTTCTATCCCAAGGCTATCCTTAAGATTAATTCCACTGGCACCCCATCACTATTTTCCCTAAATATCAGTTATTATATTTAGCACTTTGGGGTGCCAAACCTTCACTGAGATATACACCTAGATTTACTTCTAAAAGAAGGAAGATTCTGTAACCAAGTAATGGACAGACACAACTCTCAGAACTGCCTTGAACAGAAACCATTACTTCTTGAATTCAGGTTAAGAGGAAGAAGAGAAGAACAGGAACAACTCCTTCTGATAAAACACTTTTGTAAAATATTTAAACCTACAGAGTAATTCCTCTTCTGCCAGCTGCACAAGACAAGATTAGTACTGGGGTTAGACTGCAACAGAAGTTTGCTATGATGGGCATTTCTGAAAGTGACAATGACCATACATAGATACATTTTTCAAGTAGGTAATTCTTCCTCTGCTATAAGAGTTGAGCACAAGATCCTGATGTTCTAAACACAGAATCACAGAATTGTAGGGGTTGGAAGGGACCTCCAGAGATCATCGAGTCCAACCCCCTGCCAAAGCAGGTTCCCTACACCAGGTCGCACAGGTAGGCATCCAGGCAGGTCTTCAACATCTCCAGAGAAGGAGACTCCACCACCTCCCTGGGCAGCCTGTTCCAGTGCTCCGTCACCTCACTGTAAAGAAGTTCTTGCACATGAGGAAACATGAGGAACACAGAGGAAAGTTTGTCATGCAAGTAACAAACTAAGGTACAGCTAAAGGAACTTAAGGGGAAATATTAATTCAGTGCTCCAAGATAAAGAGAATCAACCTGGTGGAATCATCAGCTCTAACACTAGAAGCATAAGCACCATTTAACTGCTCCTGGAAACCTACATGATCAGCAGGGCAGGACTTGCTTCATTCTTTCACCACAGTATGTTTGTGCTGAATGTGACAGTATAAGTAAGCAGACATAAGGGCCAAAGAACTTAAAAGAAATAATCCTTTAGCATCAGCTTCTGCTGGTTATTATACATAGATAAACAGTCATCTGTACCACTCTGGTTATCATGTGCCTTGGTTTGGTTTTACATGTGCAGCACATCTCAGCACTGAGCAGCCGAAACAAGTTGATTTAATCAACAAACCACTTCATCCCACTACAAGGTAACAGCACTGAGTACCTTTCTCAGATTTCCACTTCATCACGTGGAAGAAGGCAAGATTTCTTCATACATTAACACCTGTTCACAGAATCACAGAATGGCCAGGGTTGGGAGGGACCTCAAGGATCATGAATCTCCAACCCCCTGCCACATGCAGGGCCACCAACCTCCCCATTTAATGCCAGACCAGGCTGCCCAGGGCCCCATCCAATCTGGCCTTGAACACCTCCAGGGGTGGGGCATCCAAAACCTCTCTGGACAGCTGTTCCAGCACCTCACCACTCTCTCTGTAAAGAGCTTCCCCCTAAATCCAACCTAAATCTCCCCTCCCTCAACTTAAAAACATTCCCGTTTCTATTGGGGAAGTAAAGAGATGTTCTAGAGCAAAATACACTCCCCTGTTTTAAACAAATATCTTGATATCTTGGGGGGTTGGACTCGATGATCTCTGGAGGTCCCTTCCAACCCCTACAATTCTTTGATTCTGTGAAATTCCTGATCCATTCTACTCATGTTCCTCATCCAATTTTATGAAGTGCCTAATTTGAAGCATGATTTATTACATCAATCAAATCTCAGTTACTTGTTTTAGAATTCTGCTTCACAGAACCAAATTTAAATACATGAAATTAGAGCTGCAAGTCTCAAATTATTTCCTTTTATTGCTTAAAACAATTTTAGAAGATCAAATTTATTTTTCATTATTTCTTCTCAGTCAGCAAACTTTTAAATCAGAAATTATTATTAGGGATACTGCACATTTTGATCCAGGGAAAGAGACATCCCCCTGAACTTCAGACTGTCCCATAACCTATACACACGCCGAGTGGCTGAGTGCTACTGTTTTTTAGTTTTAACCAGTTCCACCCTAAATATGACAACAAGATGTTCTCAGGATCTGCTTCAAGAGATATGGAAGAACAACGAAGCTCTGTGTTCTGTTACAGTCACATTTACTGTTGTACTGAGGGGAGAACCACACACTACCACCCAGATCAGTGCTCCTCAGCACTTGGTGATAACAGCTATGAAGATTGAAAGCTGGAGAACATCTGCACTTTAACAAGTCATACCTGCTCATACTTACTGCAAAGCCAACCAACAGTAAAAATATACTAATATTAATCAACAAAACCACGCCATTCAAACCCTGCATGGTTCAACATTTCCATTAAATTTGAAGAGGGTAGAGGATTGTCCTAGAAGCAATCTTCCAAGTTTCCTAATTTTGAAAGGGAGAGACATTTTGTATGCCTCACAGTGATAAAACCTGCATATGTTCCCACCAAATCATAACACACCTTGAGATTAGGAAAACCAGATGCAGTTCTCTGGGACAGGGTTACAGAAATCCTCACTTGGGAAATGAATTAGTTTATTTATAGAGTTATGAAATTTGAATTATAATATACATTTAGGAAATTTGTGTTCCTCTTACATCTGCAAGCGTCAGCTGCAACCTACACTTCATTCTGTTCGACAGCATACAAGGAAGCACTAATCCTGGACCAAAAGTCTTACAGAAAAACAAAACAGCACGCTGCTGAGAGGCAAAAAGCAGAAGTATGAAGAAGAGAAAGGTAAGATCATAAAAAAGTAAGACAAATGCAGGACACATGGTATGTTTCCATTTCAGTTCACAAGTAGGAAGAGTTTACGTTACGTGAAGAAGGGCTCAGCAAAGAAGACAACTAAAGAAAAAGGCTGTGACACATTACTGCAGTAAGGATAATAGAGAAGGGAATGGTAATAGGAAGATGGAAAGTGAATGAGGAGTGCAAACAGAGGTGAGACTGGCTGCCTCCTCTGGGTCCTTGAATCAGAGTAAAAATAGAAAAATAGGCACAACTATACCATCAGCAAACAGATTCCTGCTACAAATCTCCATCTGTGAGTTAGAATTTATGGGTGACTTTCAGAGCATCCTGAGCTGAGAAAGTAACCTGAATATTTCCAGAGTATTCTGAGAGAGGGGAATCTAGTTAAGAATTAAGGGGCAGAAGCAGCTGTTGTATATCACAGGCTCGTCCAAGAAGCATTAAACTGGTCTCACTTTCTCCTCCTCAGTGCCCAGTGCTGCAGCACCTACTGCTAGCTTCACTACCACTGTTATTCCTTCAATTTATGCTCCATGATTTCTATTTCTGCTACAAGACAACAGCCATTTTACTGTTCAGTGTTTCACAAAAGGATTCTTATTCCCTTTCCCATGTGATTCACAGACTTTGGAAGAGCTCCTGTTAGCACTACTGACATTCTTCTGTAAGAAAACAATGTAGTCACTGTAAGTAATAATGTGTGACATGGAACATCAATGTGGCAGCGCTTTCTATGAAAAACTGTGATATTTTTCCCCAAAATACATCAGGTCATAGAAACTGCTTTACCTTAAGAATAGTTTTCTACCAACACGACCTTTCTTTGGTACAATACACTGCACTAAGTTTCTATAGGGAAATTCCATTTGCAGTTTAATTTAAAAAATGCAGCCAACAAGAGAAATCAACAAGAGACAAAAACAAAAAGACGAAAACAAACCACAACCAACAACAAAACAAACACTCCTTGTGCCACCAAGCACCTGCTTAACACAGCAATCATGCCATGACATTTCAGTCTATAAACAGGCTCACTGGATACAAATGCACACGTCATACAAGTATGAAGTCTGCCTTACAGACACACAGGAAGACACTCCAGTTCTCTGAAGATATTTGGTGTGAAGGAATGAACATGTATAACTTAAAAATAAGGAACTTACAAACTCACACAAATTTGGAAAGCCTCAGTACTTACCCTGACTACACTGAAGTCCAGTTTTGTTTCTTGTGCACACTGCAATATGAGCTGAAAACAATTTTTACTTTGATTTGTCATTCCATTTTCATAATAACGCTGTAATATCCTTTGCTGTTCTACAGTAAATACAGAACGCAGATTCATCTAAAAATAAAAGAAGATACTCTGAAAGTTGGAATACAAATTGTAACGCAGAATGCATAAGCACTTATTTATGCTTGTGATAATGTTAAGCACTGACATCTTCTCCTTATGCAATCCTTCACCAAAACTTTCACATCCTTTCAAAAACAAATAAACAAAAACCCCTGAAACAGCAACACTGTTACGGTCAGCATTCCTTTGAGACAGACTCAAGTCCAGCACCACATGTTTGGAACGCCACTGACAGAATTCCCTAAGAAAGTATTACATTGTATTGCTAGATCCATGAACTTCCAATTTAAGTCAAAATCTTTCACTTTCACTTAAAATAAAGAAAAAAAAAAAAGCATTAGGCAAAACAGAGCATTGCAGCAATATTGCAGATGTGTCCCTTCCTCTACCAAAGTGAGATACATGATCTGAGAGAAGAATGCAGGTTGCAGTCTGGCATGAGGAGTTCCCACTGACTCTGGCTTCAGCAAATCCTACACTACTATGGCTGGTCATTCGTACTCCTGCTGTGTCAGCACTTCGCAGCTGCAAGGTCAAAAAGATCAGGGACCAGAACTGGAGACCGACTCAAAGAACAACGACAAACAAACAGAAAGGTCACAGGCAGCACGGACCAGCTCCCTGCCTGGGAAGCCACAGCTACGTGGGGCTATGGTGGAGGCCCAAGGGCCAAGGCAACCTTTTCAGCAGCAGCTCAGTGGCTGTGTTAGACCAGGTGCAGCTTCATGGCACATTAAAATCATTCCTGAGATTGGAAATTGCAAACAAATTAATACAGAAGAGATTCCATAGAAGCAAAGTGAATTTTCACATTAGTTATATGCTCTAGGCAAGCCAGTAACATACAATCCCCTGGTTATCTATTCTGATTAGAATTACTGAAATCAGCAAGTAAAGCCCTACCACCACAACATTTCCAAAATAGGCCCTTTATTTTGTTAAACAAAATGGAGCCAGCTGAGACGATGCAATCCACTGTCCAGAAATAGCCCACATCTGACTTTGTGCTTCAGGAGGAGAGGGGGAAAAAAAAAAAAAAAAGCCATCACCACAAGTTGGGTTAAATATTCACTTCAAAATAAGGCAGAATGAATGGAAGAATCCATACCAGAATCTTGTAGGACAATAAAGTGGATGGGGGAAGTCTTAGCAGTTACCAAGCTTTTAATTACTATTTTTGGAAATTTCAGAGGAAAGTAGTAGAGTAGAAATAGGCCTAGTCCTTGCAGAACATCTAATGGAGCAAACAGAAAATCATTAAGGGTTCAAAAGCACAAGCAAAATTTACTGCATTCTTTTCAGCTCAAAAATCAAAGATGATTTTGTAATCACATTTTTACCTCTGTTCCTAATTCTTACTTTATATTCTCAGTCAAGTGCATTACTACCAAAGTCAGGCTTTGCCAGAGTTATGCACCTCCCAGAATCTGTATTTTAGTTATTTTCAAGCTGGGCAAAGGAGTGACTTGCTTTGAATGTTGTGCTGTTGAAAAGAATTGGTTGAATAACAAACCAATAAAGCTCATAAAAATCTGCTTTCTAACATTAAGATCAATCTTCCAACCTCCCCCGAGGACGCACATGATGATTCAGTCACCACCTGATTTATGCTACCTCTAAAAACAGAATCATGGTACGCAGAGTTGGAAGGGACCCACACAGACCACTGAGCCCAAACCCTGGCTCCACGCAGGACCCCCCCAAAATCCAAATCCCAAGTGTGAAAGCATCGTCCCAAAGCTTCTTGAATTCTGGCAGCGTGGGGCTCTGAGGAGCTGATTTAATTTTGACCTGGGGCCCCAAAGCAATTGGCATGGCCCACATTACACTTCCGTGTCTGTTACTTTCCCACTACTTGTGGTTCTGTTTCAGAAAAAAAAAAAACAAAAAAAAAAACAAAAAAAAAAACAACCACAAATCTCAACTATATGGATTGCATATTTAGCAAAATCTCATGTGACACGTGAGCTGTTCATAGCAGGGCAGGAAACAGAAATTCTCACAAAGACCTTAGATTACACAGAACAAGAGGAAGAAAACCACCTGATATGAAGGTAATTGCTGATCAAGTCATTAGTTTCCTCCTTTTGACTTCCTAATTTCTTTGAGAAGTATTACCTGTTTAGCATCAGTTTTCTTAGTTATACAGAACAAGATATTAATTCTTACATTTTCTTTGATATCAGAGTTCCCTGACTGTTAGTAGAAATACACACAAATTGGAGATAACTTCAGCGCTGACGTTACCTAGCAGTAATTCAGCCACATTAGTATCAAGGGAATCAGCAGCTCTTACGTCTCCATAATGAATTTGGTATTATTCAGGACAATCTGTAACACCAAAGGATGTAATCTCTGTTTCCCAATTTGTGTACCTACAAAGTATACCAGTTTGTTTAGATTTCTCACCTTTATCTTGAACTGCAGACTCCACGTTAGAAATCCACATGGATTCTTATCATAATTTAATTTTAATCTTGACTCGTCAAGCTTAGAGAAGACACGTAGGAGTTTTTTGGAAAACCAGGCGTCCAGCTGGTGGGCAACACATTGAAACTGAAATGAGAATTTGTTTCAGAAAAGAATGCTGTGAAATTTGTGAAATTAGGGCTGAGCAGTATGCAAAGAGAAAGCCCATGAACCTTCAATAAGAGCTTGGGGTAACAAAGCCGTGTTTGGTACAATTCAACATCTGCCTGCTCTGCTAATAAAATGAGGCAGCTTTGGCATGCATGTTGATGTTTAAGTGACAGTGCTGGGAACAATCTACAACAAATACAAAACTAGGTTTGCTGAATTTCCTTCACAATTGTTATGAGCCCTAAGCCAACAGACATCATTCAGCTTTCCATCCCGGTAATCTCCCACTCCTCAATCTACAATAAGCCCACCGAGATAAAGACGCTGGACTTCGTTCCCTTTCTAAACTGAATACTAATTGAAAAAAAAAATATATTACCAGTAGAAGCCCTTCTCTAAATGCAGTGGTTAGGGAGACATAAATGCACTCTGAGTGCTGAAGCCAGGCCCTGGGGATCTACAGCTCGTAACACTAAGAATGAAGATGGGTACTGCAATGCCCTTCAGTTTCTTCAAGGCTGCTGAATATGAGCCTCGGGAAGAACAACCCTACTGACACATTTCAGCCTGTCACACTTGCTCCTCATCAGAGGAAATCAAGGTTATTTCTATGGCTGAACTTCTTTAGACAACGGTTCAGCGACTTTTCCCAAAACTATTTACCATCTTTGCCTTCTTGTGATAAGAGCAAGCATGAGTGAGAGGGGGGAACACAGAAGAATTAATGCCAGGTTGGCTTATGAAGCAGTACTGCATTCTCTTTATGAACTGTATGCTTCATGAACAGCTGTGCCCCATGGGTGGCCATAACAACTCCATCCAGCACCTGGAATCAGGAAGCTCTCCGGGCAGCCCAAGGATACCTGGTGTCAAGGAGTATCACAAGAAAAGAGGGAATGCTCCTGTACTAACAGCTCTGTCTGGAGAAACAAAAACAAGTGTATCCAGCAGCTACTCATCTGTTCTGCCATGACTGCTTCAAAGATTTTGGGAAAAAAAATATATAAAATGAGAAGCAGCAACAGAAAGAAAAAAAAAATACACATTTGTTGTCATTTACAACATTTGCAGACATCAAGAAGACGTGAGGTACTGAGAGTGCTGAGCCACACAGCCTCACGAGGCAGAGCTCTACCCTGACAATGAATTCCTCTGAGTGCCGGGAAACACAAACTTATGAATGTCCCTGTAATTCCAAACAGAAATTCATCTTGGACCTGAAATCGTACTTAGGAATGCTTTCACTCAGAGTACATGACGCTACAAGGACCTGCATAAAACATATTTAAGTTACAAAGCCGCCAGGGATTCACACGCAGTGACAGAAGGAAACAGGTGCTTTTGGTTGCTTGCTTGCTTCCAACCTGAGCATTAGCAAGAGAAGGAACACGAGAAGCAAACGGCACCACGGCCGCAACGCCCACCCCGCCGTGCAGCAGAGGGCGGTGACGTGAGTTCCGCGCATGCGCACACTCCGCCCTGCCGCTCTCCCGCCCGGCTCAGCGCAGCGCGCAAGCGCAGTCCCCCTCCCTCAGCCGGCCGCAGCCTGAACCCGCTCGCGCCGCGCTGAAGTGCGCGCACGCGCAGCGAGAACCTTTCCCCGACGCACGCACGGAGCGCGCCGAGCGGCCGTGCGCGTGCGCGCTTCCCCAGCGGCGGGTGCGCAGCGCCTACCCGTGCGGGGCCGCCCGGGGAGGCGCAGTGCGCGTGCGCGGCCGAGGCGGGTCTGCGCGCGAGAGCGAGCCCGCGCGGCCGCCCTCCCCCACCGCCGGGCCGCCGGCCCCGGGGCGCCTC
>NW_024884800.1:8745219-8793526 GCF_019232065.1 Centrocercus urophasianus | reverse complement strand
CTTGGCTCCGGGACCCGGCCGCCGCCCGGCCCCGCTTACCGTGCTGCGCGGGGCCGGTCTGGGGGGCTCGGGGCTCCGGATTCAGCCGGTTTCGGCTGGGTCGGTCCCGGCGTCACACAATGAAATCAGCGCCTCCGATCATTAATTCTCATCATGATCGTGACGTCAGCGCAGACAGCGGCCAATGGGAGCGTGAGATCAGCGCCGGCCGGGACGGTGCTCGCCCCCGCCCCCCGGTCCGGGGGGGGCGCCGCCGCCCTCAGACCCTCCGCGCCCCGCGCCTGCCGGCATCCCGCCCCGAGCGGCAGCGGTGGGCGCCGCGAGCGGCCGGTGGAGGGGCGGCGAGTGCCGAATGGTGGCTGAACAGCATTGGCCGCACTTTGCAGCCTTTTACTGTTGGGCAGGAGGGGAGGTGTGTCCCGTAAAATCGAGAAGATAGAAAAGGAGCAGGATTTCGATTACGCGAGCATCGCGACGATGAAGAAATAAACTTTTCGTAGCTTGAGATCAGTACGCGTACAGCTGAGAGCCCACGCGTGCGGCACGTGGCCGGGCGCCGCACAATGCCCGCGCGCCCACCGGCGCCGCGTCAACATCACGCCGTGCCTTTGTGCCCAGCCGCGGCGCGAAGCAGCGCTGCCGGCATCGTGCGGCCCGGCCGTGTCTGCAGGGACGCCGCGGCCCCGAGGGTGGGAAGCTCGACGGCACGCAGCCTGCCGAGGGCTGCGTGGTGTGGCGGACGCTTGAAATCACGTCAGTCTGCTTGTATTGGCTCTGATGTAGCAGTTAGAAACCGCGGATTCGAGGCCCTGTTGCGTTAATAAATAACCTTCAGGCTTCCCCCGTTGCTGCCCTGAATAGTTCACAAGTTCTGGTGTGAAAATGATGTGGTTAATTTTGTGCCGTGATGTTAATGTGGTCTCGTCAAATGCGCTGGGCGGAAACACGAGGGCTGGCACTGGCAGCAGGAAAGCAGTCAATACGTGTGTACAGCTATTTCAATATTACAATCTGTTACTCATATTTTTAAAACCAATTTTTAATATATTTAACTCTGCTTCTGGCCACCAACGTTCTGTCCGGGTTTCCATCTAGGAACAAGCAGCTGTGTGTTCACTCATAAATAAGGGTTGTCCTTCTAGAGTACCTTTCAGTAGTTGAATAGTTGCTCATGTTCTGTCCACGTTGTAATTACATTTCCTTTACCACATTGGAAAGTCAATCCATCAATTAATAAAGCTTAATTTAGCTAAAGATTTTGTTACTGATAGTGTTTTCAGCAAAGGATCAGTCTTTACTTTGCCTTATGTCATAGCAGTAGTTGTGTGGTGCAGTTGTGTAGCCCAGATGAGATGATTGTGCTTTTCTGGGCCAGAGCATCTCTGTGGGCATGAGCCCCCAGTCACACCGAATTCGATGTAGCACTGAACACCTCAGTTTAATAACAGGGATAATTCATGTATTTTAAATCCTAAGTCTTGTATTATGCTGGTGTTTCCTCTAGATACCCCTTCTGGTGTCGTCAGCACTCTGCTTGTGAAAAGTAAATAGTGTAATCATGAAAACACTACACCGCGTCTACAGAAAACGGTGATTTGGGATTTGCTATGGGATGATTCCAGAGAAAACTGCAACGTTTTCACGTTATCTGGAATCTAGGAAACAAAAATGGTGAGACATTCTCAAAAACCATTTGAAAAAGATACAGTGATATTTGATAAAATACAGCTTATTAAACTTGTTAAATGATAAATAGTAGAAAGTACTATTTCAAAGGCTCTTTTCTGGCTAACGGTGGGCTCACAGGTGCTCCTTTCTACAGCAGGTATCAAAAAGCCGTGGAATCATTCTTAAAGAAGGCTTCAGATGTGTAGTTACGTTATCAAAAGATAATACGCAGACTTGTGACCACACAAAAGATGTACAGATCCCAGTAACAGACATTTGTCTCAGTAAGAAAGGTAAGACCGATAGCTGAAGCAGAAAAATCTATATTCAGCAAGAAGAATAGCAAAAGAAAAGGAAAGGAAATTTGAAAAGAAACAAAAAAGCCCCGTAATGCTAGTGTTAAGAGTGAGGTAGAAGAAGGGCACTCAGTAGTAGATAGGAGTCACTTTAGAAAAGTAAACTGAACATTTAAGTTAAAAAAAGGCAGGAGAGAGACAAACAAGCTAAAGGGCTCCTGCTATGAAGATACAGGGACAGGCTGGAAGCATCTTGGTGAGTTTTGTTTAGAAGACCTGAAGTCAATGCTTTTACCAGAAAGCATTAAAACTCTACAGAGCCTAAAGGGACTGTGTACAGCAGCTGAGCTCCAGAAAAAAACTTTGTACTATTTATGTCCTTCTCTGGTAGTGAGACTTCCCTTTCAGCGAGACAAACCTAGAGGGAAAAGCTATGATAGGATGAAATAAAGCAAATATCCTTCTCTTGCAACCAGATCCATGCACTTTCTCATTCATTAATAACAGACTTAAATTAACAGAGGCTGGCAAATTGGTCCAGTGGTTTGAACAGCAGCCTGGGACATAAAAGGACTCTGTACATGAGGGAATTAGCATCAAAGTGAGACTCTGATGTAGCTACTTCATATTAGCTCATTAAACTAATTAGCTCAGCTTAGTGTTATTTACTTGGCTCAGTCTGGGTTGTTACTTCTGCATGGCAGAAAGAATTTCTCAGCAGGACATACACTGGGCTGAATTTGTGAGCTCTGGGGCTGTGTGTGCCCTGCATTAATGGCAGCCACTGGGTGTGTCTGTCACACTGCTCCCATATTGGATATGGAGTAGATCAAGAGCCCAGTTTTGCATTCCCAGTCAGGAACCAAACTGTAAAATCACCCCAATCTTCTCATCCTCCATCCCAAGCACATTCTTTTGGCTTTCTGCTGAGTCTGGGAAAGAACAGGAAAGCCAATGACAAAGACAAACAAACAAAAAACACCAGAAACAAACAAACAAATAAACAAGGCCAACCAACCCAACCAAAAAATCAACCCAGTAAGAAGAGTCTTCTCCTAGGACAGCTTTGCTCTTATTCATTGGTTTCTATGCCGGATCTGGCTGTGACCTGACAGTCAGTGGCTTTCAGTGGAAGGTGCAAACAGGATGGAAAGGAGCAGTCAAATGTTTCACCACTAAAACATGCGGTTGTACAGCATCGGCCAAGTGGGACCTCATCACTGAATTCGCCCTCTTTTCCCTAAAAGAAATGTTGAACTTGTGCTTGGGAAACTGTAACAACGAGTCGCCACTGATCACTGCAGTTTCTCCAGTGCTCAACTGTCCTCGTTAGAAAATTTTTGCTAATGTTTTTACTGAATCGTCAGCTAAGTTAAATTCACAGAGCAGATCTACTGAACTTCAGGCCCAAGACTGATCACAGTCAAAAGCCTGCCCTCACCTTTCATTTGGTCAGAACCATTTTCTGACCATTCTCTGAGCAGTTCCTCAGGTCAGAGGCTTCGTTTCCCCAGCTTCACTGCAAGAGCGCTGACACTGCCAGCAGCACTGCCTTCGCCAAGAAGTGTGACATTCACTGCTTCATGTCTACACAAGGCTTATTATTTATCACGGGGGAAACTTAGATTGCTTTGACATGATTTAATTTTGAATCCAAGTTGCCTGCTATTCATTTGCTTGTTTCCATGAATGAGTGTGCCATTCTTTTTGTGTCCATGTCGTTGGCTTTGCCCAGGTGCCAGCTGCTCATAAAACAGACCTGTGCGGTCAGGTGCCTGCCCTGTCACAGGCTCTTCTTGATGAGCTGTCACTTGAAATGACAGCAGTGGTATTTCTCTGATTCACAGAAATGCTATGAAGAGACACTAAAGACTGGAATTACACAAGAGTGTAAATAAAGACCTGCTAAATCAGGAGGTTTCTTGTGAAATAAGGAAGGAGAAATGATTACAGCATGTAAAACTCAGTAAAAATGTTGATGTGGAAAATTCTATGCAGACCTTTTCTGCATCCACAGGCACAGCCAGCAGTAGTGGTCTTAGGAGATTTACAGTTTTCCCATCTTCTTTGAATTTGGTGTTGCCATATTAATTAAAATTAACTGTTAACCCCCACCCAGTGCATAAACAAAACTCCCATAAACTGCATCTGCAAATGTGTCCCTTATGCTGGTATGCAAAAAACAGCTGGTGCTTCTGGAAAAAAAAAAAGCTACAGAAGAGCCTGGCTGTGTGTGTATTGCAGGGATTTGTTCTGCTCTTTTACTCCTTGGGGTATTTTTTATGAAAATCAAGAATGCCTTTGCTTTTTATTTTTATTACCTTTGAGTGTTTTTCTAATGATGAGCCATGTGAAAGATGAACTTGTGGAACACATAAAACTCTTACGTACCAAAACTGGAAAGAGAAAAGAGAAAAAAGAATTTAATATTGGTTTGTTTATCAAAGGCATTTTTAATAGCACAAATTTGAAAAAGAAAAAAAAAAAACTTTAAATGGAAATGAAAACAAAAACAGTACGGATAGGAAGAAAAAAAAGAACTGGGAAGAAAACCCCATACTTTTTTCCTTCTTATCACTCCTATACAATTGACCTGTTCTTAAAAACCTTTGCAAATCAATTCATTATTCTTCCAGTCTGTGATGTGTACTGCACAGAATCCACCAGTCTGCTGCTTCAGACCATTACTACAGAATTCCTGGAAGGAAGGACATTTATTTTATATTTTATTTTATATTAACAGCAGGACAAGGGGAAATCGTTTTAAGTTGAGGGAGGGAAGATTTAGGTTGGATTTAGGTTGGAAGTTCTTTACAGAGAGCATTGTGATGTGCTGGAACAGCTGTCCAGAGAGGTTGTGGATGCCCCATCCCTGGAGGTGTTCAATGCCAGATTGGATGGGGCCCTGGGCAGCCTGGTCTGATATTAAATGTGGAGGTTGGTGGCCCTGCGTGTGGCAGGGGGTTGGAGATTCATGATCCTTGATGTCCCTTCCAACCCTGGCCATCAGTCTGTGATTCTGTGATTTTCCAAAGCAATAATGCCCTGCAACCAGAAAATCTTTCTGAAGCCATTCCATCCCCTTCAGATGCCTGCATTTCTTGGCTTTGCAGGCCAGGGTGCAGCTGTACGTTTTCAGTTTGAGGGAACTTTTCAGAACATTCTGCTCCTTTCTAGTTTTCTCACATTACAGTCTTCACAGTTTTTATTTCCACTACTTGAAGTATTGTAAACCCATTCTGCAGATGCGGAGTTGCAGTCTGCTCTGCCTAATCCTGCAATTCTCACTGCACTCAGAGCACAGCTGTTGTACGCAGCATGTATTGTGCCCCAAGAAGGAGTGCCACTGTCTTAAAGCTTTTAGTCTGCAAACTGAGTGTTTAAATTCTTCCTCATGTTACGCTCAGTATCTTCATTAACTCCACCATATGCCACCTTCAGGATGCTGATTGTACGTCACACCGATAGGCTGCTTGACATTTTCGGAGGTGGAAAATCAGCTGTGTTCCTGAACTGGCAGTTCCTCAGTTGATTATTTTTTAAAGATGTTTGCTTTGCTTTTTGCTTTTTGCTTTTTTTTTTTTTTTTTCTTCCCATTTTCCTGGTCTACAATACAACACATCCTTAACTGCTTTATCAAAAATACTTTCTTGTGAATTTCTCTAAAAGCACAGCCTGGTTCCTGACATCCTCTTTAGGAGAGAACTGTTGTCTTTTGTAAAGAAAATTCTTGCTTTGTTCAATACCATAGCACTGCATATATTTTGCAAAAAATCTGTAAGATTAAATCTTATCCCAAACTGCCATCACTCATTAGAAACCTGTCCTCATAAGAAACATGTTTACAAAACAGTCTATTTCTGTCTTTGAGATAATAAAATTGAAGTACTGATGATTTGATGGCAAATAATTTTCTCTTTCTACTAAGCCTGTCATATTGCTTTACTTGCACACAGAGGGAATTGGTTAGAGGCGAATTACTTGTTTCAGGGAAGAAACCAATCATTTCAAAGCTCTGCAGGCACTTTTGCAACAATCACTCTTTGTTTAAGCAATTTCTTTAAAACCTACTTGTGGTAGAACTACATTTTCGATTCCAATCTCTTTTACTTCATATGTAGAATCTTCTTTAATCTCAGTCCAGATGAAATGGAATGATGTAATATTCAAGGGAGGATTTTTTAAGAGTAGGAGATGGTTACATTTCCCAATCACTGCAACTATCCACTGGTAATATAATTTGTACTGTTGAGTTCCTAAAAGATGCTTCTTCTTGAACAACCGTATCTAGAAAATGCCCTTTTATCTCTCTTTAGTCAGGACAGGATGCCAAATCTCCTTTAGATCCAGGCCTAGCCGCTGTCACCAGCGCTTGTTATCATCAGGCAGTGCTGCTCTGGTGATGCACTTGAAAGCAGCATTCGGTGCAGAAATAGAGTCGTCTCCTTTCAAAAGCAAGATAAGAATAGTGGAAGCAGAGGACAAATATTTTGGATAATATTAAAAGCCTTTTGAGCCTTATATCCTTTATCTTACAATGGCTGACTGTAGTTGATTTGGGTTAAAGAACACGCACAGAGCGCTCTCCTCATTTGTAATTCAAACAATCAGTGGTTTAGATAACAGAAATACAGTTTCTATCATATTTTAACGTGCCGAAAATGAGCTGTGAGAAATGGAGTTTCCTGACAGTATCATCGTAATGGTATTTGCCACATGACTGCTATGGAACGTGGGACATTTACTGAAACAGGCTTTCTGTTGCTGCTTTAGTCTTGTAAAATGTTTCACTTTCCTGCTGTTGGGTCATTTATGATTTTCTTAATTAATATTAATCTCAATCATATGCCCTTTCAATTATCAGATATATTTTTGGAGAATATTTTATATTATTTGTAATGAATATAGCAAAAACAAGCAGCATTCCTTTAGTGGCTGTATCAGTTTCAGCAGGGATAGAAGTTATGCTCTTTTATTCTGTAGGGAGTAAAATCAGGGCAACCCTACATAACATGAGAGAGTCTTATTTATCATTGTTCTGAAAACTGTTTTTTTCCTAAGTAGATGAAAAACTGCAAAACCAAACAAAACACAAAACCAACCAACCAAACAACAACAGCAACTAAAGATGCCATGAGTAGATAGAGTCAATAATGTGTGGTGAAAGGTGTGCAAACTGCTTGCTCCTTCGTGGCATTCACAGTGACAGGGATAGTCATGCCACTCTGTTACAAACTGCTACTGAGAACTGCGCTTTGGAATCCACTGTCATTACACCATCTGTTCAAATGCTGCAATTTTGGGTCAGAGTAAGGCTGCACCACTAACACTTAATGATTCACTATTTAGTCAGCTTGTCACTTGGTTTCCTCTAAAAATACTAATAGAAAACTTCAATGTAGATAGTATTTGTAACTAGCCACACAACAACTCCAGGTTCTGTTGAACCAGGTGCAGTGGCAGTAGGTGTACAAGTAGATGGATAGCAGTGAGTCCTAGGAATGTTTTAGCACACCAGGATGACTCCAAAAAAGATTTAAATTAAAAATCTGAATTAGAAAAGGTGAACTCAGTGGCATCTGGAAAGACAGATGGTCATAGTCGTGGCTTCCTAACGTGAGGGTTAAAATGACACTGGCCCTGAGCAGCCCCTCAGGGGCCGCCCCATGGCCCACAACAGCCCCTGGGTGCCTTGGTCCTGGAGCAGGCCCCCACCCCATGCAGATCGCCAGCTCCTGCTCTGCCCTGCCATTAGATGAAGAGTAAAACAATCTCTTTTTTTAGGAATAACATGAAAACAAAGCAAAACGAAGACCCCATGACAATGGCTGTTAGCAGTCTATTTCAATAAATATCCAAAGGCAAAACCAGCAGCAACCTGTCATGCTATTCAGTTGATAGATCTGCTTGGTGGACCCAAATTGCAGTGATCATCTTGGATTCACAGCTAAGAGGAATAGTACAGCATTCTGCAACCCATCAAGATTAAACTTTCATTTAGTCATCAGTTTCTAACTCTGGGAATTAAAAAAAATGGAGAGTGAAGCCAGCAGTCAACACATTATAGTTGTAGAGCTTCAAGGAAGCATTGCTTCAAAGTGGTTTTCAAGCAGTTGTTTGCTTCAAAGCAGTGTGGAAACTGGACTACAGAGGAGATGCCAAGCGTCACTTTGCTTGCTAAGGGAAAGCAGAGCAATGAAACAGGACCATGAATGTCTTGAACTAGTGTGCTTTTGTAAATATAAAGCATGGAAGTAAATAAATTCATAATGTTTGCCATCAATCAAATATTGTAGGCACAGTGCAGCAAACTGCATGGCTCTGATGCCTTGCAGCAGGAGAGCTATCCTTTGTGTGTCATAGGAAGGGGACAGAAAGGTGGCTTTGTGACACTGCAAACATATTTTTTCCCTGAGCTACTTGATACATCTGCAGACACTGCTCAGTGTTGTGCAGGTATGTCATTGTAGTTAAAAGCAGTAGAGTAGCACTGTTCTCAGGTTAATTAGCTCTGCCCTTCAGCAAGGATTAGAAAAGATTTGAAAGCATATAAAGCCAGGGAGGATTCAAGAAAAGCAAATAGCCCAACTTCTGTGTAGATTCTGTTGCCTAGGATTGTACATAAGCAGGATCTGTGTCAGCTGCGCTGATAGTCCACATAAGTCATTTTATTTTGGGAAAACATTTGCAAATTAACTTTTTGTATTTGTAGTGTCATTTGGGGGGGGGAATTAAAAAAAAAAAAAGAAAAAAAAAAAGAGTATCTTACCAGCAAGGTTGTTATCTGAACTGTACAGAAACATTTAGGCCTTTCAAACTAAATGTCAAGTTGTTTCTATTGAGTCAAATTCTTGCAAATTTAAGATAATTAGCATAACCACTTTCCAAGTAAAACCAGGCACTTATGCTTTCCTTAAGTGGTATTAAGGCAGGAATATATTCTAATTGACACAGACCATCATTTTCATTCCTGTAGAAAGAAAAGGGGAAGTTAAAAGCCCAAAGGCTTTTTTACTTCAGGCAACAAAATTCTTCATGGACGTGAATAGGTCAGAGAAATTCTGATGAATGCTTCTTTCATAGGAAGTTGCTAATAATGGTAATTCAATATAGAAGAAATTCTGAGGAAAGCCAGCAAAGTATCAGAAGAAAATCTGTGACATTCAGTCTTCCAAGCCTGCTTGACCTCCAGGCCAGTCACCATCAGCCTGCATGCTCGGTCACCCCGGCCTCCCTCTGGAAAATGACCATTACCCAGTAGTAATAAGCATGACAATAGAAAAAGAAAACATTTCAGTACAAAGCCATGTGCAGAGAAGGTAGGGTCCAAGTGCATAGGAGAGGGTGTCTGCAGCCCTTTTACACTCAATTTCAAGCAGAACTGAGATTGGGAACACAAAAATAAATTTGTCTTCTGCCATCTGCACCTCATACAAACTGTACAAAGAAATATATTTTATTATATGTTTCTAAAAATTTCTTATTATTCAAATTTCATACACTTGGATGTGATATTTTATACAGATTTTCACCTGATTTTATGCATTTAAGTATTTTCCATGTCTAACAGTGCATTGACTGGCTAATTACCAGCTAACAACTTCCTAAAATAAAGAAATAAATCTGCCTAACCCAAAATTAAATACACTGATTAACCTTTGAAATGCTTGTCAGAAAGTTAAGAGGTTCTCTAATGCATTGGTAAATTTTGTTTTCCTCCAGTGTTGCATCTTTTATGAGACAAGAAATGGATAAGCAGGTCAGCAGAGCTGCTATTTTTGGATCTAGATAGACTCGCCTTTGTCTCTCTCTCTTTTTTTTAGTAAACCTAAAATAGAACATCAATTAAACATTTAAATAACAGGAGAATGTAGTTAGTGATCTGCTTTGGCATCCTAAGAGTGTAAATGCGCAAGCCTTTGGAAAGTAACTCTGCTGGCTTGATACTTGCAGAAAAATGTCATTTAATCAGTATACAGCGCTCTTGTCTTTGAAATCTCTTCTGTGACAAATCCTGGCAAAATGCAAGTTTCTAATCAGATTTTGTGCCTGGAAAACCAGGCACCAGCTGCGGACAGCCAGTGGCCTTTCACATCCTTCAAGGCAGACAGCGCATCCTAAGCGCTGCGCCAGGGGTCAGTGGCCTCAGCCAAAACGTCCACGTCGCTCTGCCTAGCTGTCAGTGCTGCAGATGTCCTCAGTGGCCACTTACACTGGTATCCAGGCCTCACAAAGAAAAAGGTTTAAGAAATGTGGACAGCACGCCATGCTTCCAGTTTCCAAAATATCTATTTAGAATACTTGGACAGCATTTAGATAAAATGCATAGACAGTATAGTCTGTCATTATCTATAAAATTCCTTTACGAAAGTAATTGCCATACGAAATTGTGCTGTTCATTTGGTAACACAAAGTAGTAGCTCTCAAACACTTTTTAATTTGATTTTATTTTTTTGGCAGGATGACTTCAGTATTTATGCAAAAGTGGCTGTTTCTTTGGAGAGGCTCCTTAGAAATACTTCAGCCTGTAACCTCAATAATTGATCTGAAATGGAGTTATTCATGTAAAGAGTTCTTTTTGAAAATCTCAACTGTATTTTATTTGGAAATGGTAAGTTTAAAAAAAAGTCTCAGATGTCTGAAAAATTATTTAAGTATTTAATGAATGTAAACCAAACTCAGACTAAACACCTGCTGGTTGAATGAAGCACTTGAATAAAACAAAACATGCAAGGAAACTCAGCCTGGAGTCAAAATGGCATCAAAAGCATAGCAAGTTTTAAAAAATTATTTTTTATCTTCATGTTTTCCATGAATAAGTAGAAATATGAAAGTAAACTGTGCTTAAACAAACAAACAAACAAACAAAAAAACACAACAAAACAGCTTTTCTCCCTAGGAGATTGTAAATATCGATATGCATAAGGATAACATTCAAATATACTGAATTATTCAATGTGTATAACAAGAAAAATATTCTGTTAAATTTCATGGTGATGTAGTGTGAGAAAGCAGCAATAAAACAAAATTAGTGATCTAAAAAAAAGTGTAAGCTTTCTTAGATACGTAGTTGTAGAATCGTAGATGTTTATTAAAAAGATACGATGCAGAAATGCTGAGAACGTGGCTCTTCATGAGTAAAGCAGCCAGCATTAAACAGAAGCAATGGCGTTTCAGTTTGGAATGAAAATAATAATTTGTAAATAATAGATGGAACTGATATTCATAGGTCCATAGATCGATGAACGAAATCAGCATTTTTTCTAACTGCTTTAAATGAATTTAGGTTGGCTGCACAGTTACATCCCTTCATCAAAGCAGTGAGAAGATGTTAAATGGGCAGCTTGTACGATGGAAAGTTATTATCCTAAGATTAGCCTTGGAGCAACTATAATGAAAAGTCAACTCATACTGGAATATAAGGCTTAGGTCTGTGTTTAAACTTGATCTGCGTGCTGCAGGTGTGAGTGACCGTGCCTTAAGTCACTCCTGCTGCTCCCCTGTGCTGCTGTGTCTGCTTGTGAGCTGCACAGCTGTCCCCATCCCAAATAATGGGGGACCTTGGACCAATGTCACAGTGAGAGAGATGAGCTGAGGAGTCAGGCAGCAGCAGTCCTCATGTCAGCTAAACCCAGGGAGAAATTTTCAGCTATATTTACAATCAAGAATCATCAAATCATAGAATGACCTCCTTCATCCTCCCTAGTAATTAAAAGCAGATCGAAGAAGCCATGAGGATTGGAGTCTGAATCCATTCTGAAAGTTGGGGAAACAGGCACTAAAATCACTGTGCTCTACCTGAGGGAAGGCACAGGGCCTTCTCTACAGGGACCATTAAATGAGAGTTGGTTCTTAGCAGAATTCCTGTTCCTCTTACCTTTTCACAGCGCTGACTTGCAGCACTAACCACATGCAGAGAGGTTTTATAGGCAGAAATGTCTGCTGCTGCTACTGCCCTGACCTAAAAAAGACAAAACCACACACACACACACACACACACACACACAGAATAATAAAATAAATAAAAACAAATGGCAGGAGATGTTTTCCTACTGAAAACAAACAAACAAACAAAAAAAAGCAAAAAAAAAACACCTTTGTATTGCAGCTGTTGGACTGAATTCTTCTGGGAAATGAAACAGAAATCTGAGGTACAAAAATAGTAAAACTTAGTGACATGGGAAATTGCAGATGGACACGTAGCAGCACTCCAAGGGCAGGGCTGGGTCTCAGACATATCTGTGCTACTCGCAGCCATTAGGGTGCATTTCTGATTGTTCTCCTAGGCCAGGGACAATCTCCACTAAGAGCTTAAAATGCAGGCTTCTGTCATTCTGAAGTGCCTGTGAAAGAGAAGACAGACTCCTCAACAGATCCGGAAAGAAAATAGTTCTTACAAGGACTTGGAGGACAGGTCCTAAGGAAACACTCCATAGTTTGCCATCAGAAACGAGAGCATTTAAAGGGTTGCTGTAACTACTGGAAACCCCTGAAACAAAGAAAGATTAAAAGACTGTTCCCAGATTTTAACACTCGAACCGTGGTTGCTCTTTGTTGGCAGGACATGTGAGCACAACCCTGTGCTTCAAGGGAACAAATGGACTGTGGCTGGAGGGCTGCCGAGACACCTGAAGGAAGGGCAATGGGTCGGGAGGAGGAAGAGTGAGGAGGAGGAGGAGATGCAGATGGCCAGAGTTCAGATACAGCTTTTAGTATCTGCTTTTAGTATTTTAGACTTCAGAAGAGCAGATCTTTTATTTGGAGCTGATCTCACACAACTTGTAGCTGCAGGAGAAAGAGAAGTGAAAGCTGGCAGCACCACAGATTCAGAGCTTTTCAGTTCTCCGTAATTAGTTTAAATCTACTTCCACCTGATCAGAGCACGTATTGTCACCATCTAAGGGTTTAAGGTTGCTCAAGTGCATTTTTACAAGAAAAGAAAAACATGTTGTTTGTTTCCAAGTTCTTTAAATATAAAGCTACCTTTGCATGTAAGAGAGAGCAGAGCTGTGTGAAGTGAAAAGAGCAAAGGAAAAGTCCTGACAAACAAATTAGTGGAGGAAAAACAGTTGCTGATACAAAGGCTCATGGTTAAGAGCAAAGATCGTGCTGGTGGATGTACTGGAAACCACAACAGGAAACACCATCTTCTTGATCTCTTTCAGTGTTAAAGGGTGTCTGTGTTGTGTCTATGTTACTGCAGCAAGAACCAACAAATTCTAGCTCTACATTTAAAAGCCATGCACTTAAACTTAACGTTTTATCCACTAGTCATTCACAGAGAAGTACAGGAAGCTTCACATAATGAATTTCCCCAAATAAACATGCTGAAGGGAATGTCTGGACATTAGATTAGTCTGACAGGTATAAGCAGCCTACATGAATTTTATTTTTTTAGCTTTCAGATTATTATTTCTCTTCTTCTGTTCACAATATTAAGGCAAAAAAAAAAAGAAAAAAGAAAAAAGAAAAGAAAAGAAAAGGCTGTGGTCACGTGCTGGGAATATCTCCATATTCACTGCACAGCCCGTCCTCCGGGCAAATATTTAGTCTAACTAAACATCATGAATGAAGAGGCTATTGGAGTATAAAGTAGACGAATAATCTCTGAGGCTTTGACTAAGGCATTAGAAAGACCTAATAATAGAAGAGCTTTGCAGAGATGCTAAGATAAAGCAAAAGCCATCTTGAGAATGCCTTAAAGAAAAGCTTTGCCTGTCACCATTCACTTGGCAACTTGAAAGACAGGCTTGAATTGAGAATCACACAGGAAAATAAAGATGGCATAATAATAATTGTTATAATTTTATGAATCTGACATCCTGTTTGCCAGCACATCCTGAGTGACCCCATCAGATATTTCTGCAAGGCACAAGTGACTCTTTCAATATTTAAGCCCCTGTTGAAATATTTCTATAAGGCAGATTTTACCACGGAATGACACAGAAGAAGATGCTGAAGAGCAAAATAATAAAATGCCTTTTCTCAGTGGAATACTACAACACATCATTGCCTTGATTATACTCCAGTGCCCTCCTTTTTGCCTGAACTCGAGCTTTTCTCTTCTTTACCACTGGTGTTCCTCAATGGCAAGTCAGGCCCATTGCAATGCTACGGAGCTGCTTTCTTCTGACAATAAATGCCAAAAAAGTATACAGATCACATTCCCCAAAGGCGTTAGGAAAATCAACGGGAAATGTTATTTCAAAGCCTGCTATCCAGCCAGCAAATAATGAGTAACAATGGAATCTGGTATCAATAGTTGGGAAGTTTTATTACTGTTGTCAAGTTTCCCATTATTGTTATTTTTTTTCCAAAGTAATACAGTTTACCTAATGTAGAGAGAAGCAGATGGTTTATTGCTTATAGATGGTTATCTGATTCTTGCAGAGGAAGTTTATTAACCAGTTTTTCTGTTTTTATCAAATAATTACATATTTTCAATTTATTTACTAGAAGAAGGGAAAAGACGGAAATAAATTATGTTGTATACAAATGATTACGGACATACTGGTAGGGAATGAAACATTATTAACAAATATTCTAATAGTGGAATAATAACAATGGAAGAAGAAAATCTATAGGATATGGAAAAGAGGTCTGGACACAAAGGAACACAGGAATGCTGTCAGGGCATGCAGGATTGGGAAAGCTCCTTGCATGCCCGCTACAACGCACTCACCATTGCTCACTGAGGGACAGCACCTTGAAGACCCTGAAGTGCAGGTCCTAAGGCTTTCCCATGTCATTCAGGCATCACAATATCAGCATTAGTAAACATCTACACTGGATGGATCTTAACCAGTCTGCTGATGCTCTCTGCATCATCTACCCTATGTCTACCTTGTGCAGCATGACCCACCCTGGAGGTAACAAGAGCCATTTGAGACTCACAGAATCACACAGAATCACAGAATGGCCAGAGTTGGAAGGGACCTGAAGGATCATGAATCTCCAATCCCCTGCCACATGCAGGGCCACCAACCTCCACATTTCGTACTAGAAACTCAATTAGACTGCTGCAAGAGATTCCTGTTTTGGATTAATTTAGTCACAGTATCCAGTCAGTTCTGAATTTATCAAAACTTTCTAGTCATTTTGTATGTAGAAGAATTACAAGAAATGATCTTTCTGTACTTGTTCCCTTTTTATGAAGCTGTTGATGGCAAGCTGAATACATAAATTATGCAAGCTTATGAGAGAAATGATGCAGATGAGGTACCTGTATAGTCAATCCTCTCTGTTTTCCATCAGCTGAAAGTTAAGACTTAAATTGTATCCTCGTGAAGTTTCTGTTCTGCAGGGAGGTAGAAGTGCCTACTTCTGGTGGTTCAAGTCTTTGTATAAAAGCATCCATATGAAAGGTGACATGTGCTTCTTCAAGGTACCTTCTTTCTTGTGTCTATGCTTTGAAGATTGTCACAGTGGTTGACAGGTTTGAGAGAGCCAGCCTACAGGAGCTGTTTAGAAGGCTGTAAAGGTGATGGTGATAATATCAAGCAGGCTAAACATAAAATAGATGATACTAATTCCCTTAAATATGAAAACATTTCTGTATTTTTTGCTCAGGAAACCATTTGCAATCCTAGTCAAGCAACAGCTAGTTCATCTTGGGCAAAAAAAAATTCCTCCTGTAACTTCACAGTATTTTCACCAAGGTCAAAGTATTTACACTTACATACATACACATACATACACAGAAATAATTATATTCTTTATGGTTTTGTTTGTTTGCTTTTTGTATGGCTTTAGGTATCTTTGCTATTAACACATACAGAATATGATCAAAACCCTGGATATGTCCTCAAAAAGTGCCTTTTCTATCTCTGTTTTTTTTCCCCAGGAATGTGTAGTGCAGAGAATCCAACTTATGTAAAGCACTACTGATGTCAAAGCATTGTAACAAACCTGAAGGGCAGTTTCTGAGAAAAACAGATGATTTTATTATGATAAAAGTGATGGTAAGGTAGGATGAAATTTGCACTGCTCTGTCCATACCTGTTTTGTGGCTAAATGGAGGGCTTCAATCTCTAGGCATGTCAGAGCAGGAGCCTTCATGAACTCTAAAATATATTAAGAAGAAAGCACTGCACAAAAACACCTCAGAAATGTCAAGACATATTTTTAGCAAATGATTATAAAATGATTCTCCTATAGTGCTGAAAACGGGATATTTTGTGTGTTTTTGCAATGCTAGCCCTGATTTCCAAGCTATTTTAAGGGTGTTTTAATACTAAATTAATGTAAGATATCATTTATTTTCACTAACAGTCATTAATAAAACAGTTATATCACCTAATGGAGCATGAAAACTACAAATTTGTTATGAAGCTCCATGTAAAAGCTGGAATATTAATACAATCCCTCCAACAGAATTAGACACTGCGGCAGGTTCCCATAATAACACTGTAAGATGTTCTAAGAACAAACATTTGCAGTAAATATTAACTGCTTTCTTCCTATTTTGTAAGGCGAAAAGATTTCCCGCTTTCAAAGTTCCAGATTTCGATACATTCGCGTCGCTGAGGATCAGCGCCGGTGAAGCCGCAGGGAACGCTTCTCGCCTTTTTTAGGGCTTCATCGGCAGCGAAAAGTCTTGAGAGAGACGGCGGAACGGCCGTCAGGTTGCGGCGCCGGCTGCGCTCGCAGCACCGCGCTCACGGGTGGCGCCCCGCCGCGTCTCCAGCGCGGAGCGGAGGGTGCGGAGCCAGCAGATGGCAGCCAGAGCCGCTCGCAGCTCGCGGCTCTGCGGGCGCCTCGTGCGCCGAACGGCCTCCGGCAGCCTCCGGCACGGCCGCGTCGCGGCGGCTGCCCGCAGATCCTCGGCCGGTGCCTCCGCAGGGCGGAACGAACCCCCGGCACGGCTGGGTATCGGCTGGAGAAGACGCAAAGTATGCCGCCTTGGTGCACCTGACCCAATTTTCAAGTGAGGGGGTTCTCCACAGAAGCCTTGGTGCTGTCTTACAGGTGCACCAAAGGCAGTTTTCTTGCGCTCTGACTTCACACTAGGAGAGTCTGGAGGTTGCAGTGGGAAGTGAAGGGGTGAAAGAAGCGTCAGGAAGAATGTGGCTTAGAACTGAGCAAAACTAGTCATTTAGATACATTCTGTTTTGCTTTGTTTTGCTTTTAAAAAGTTATTTTCAGCAAGAAGGAGCTGCCTAATACATGAATGATACATGATAAAAAATGTTTAATGATAACCAAGAGATTGACAGTCATTCCCACAGAGATTTTGCTATATACTTGCATTAATAATTCAAAGTATATATGTAGGTTGCTCTGAAAGTAATGCCTCTTATTTATTTCCATGGAAAAGACAAGAGATACAAAGAGCTCAATAACACTGTTTAATAGATAAAACCTCAGCTACAAAACTTTTTTTTTGTCATAGTCACCACTATTACCTCTTCATTTTGTGCTGCGACAGCTGTGTTTGGCTGTCTGGAACGTGGCTTGTCTTTCATGTTGCCATCACCACTGCTGAAGCGCACCACCCATCACCTTACTGAGCTGCACCCACTGTTTGGTCTCTATAAACAATCAGCAAATATTGGTGGATGTCAGTGGATTCATTTTTTTTCAACTGGAGGAATTCAATTCCACCCCTTTGCTTCGCTCACACTTCCATGTCAGATCTGTTCTGTTAGGCTGTCCCTCTGCTGCCGTCTGTCTCACAGCAACAACATGTCATGGCATATTGGTGGGAAGGTTCAACCTCTACTGCCATTCTACCAATGTCTGTCTCTGACATCATGGGTCAATGTGATCAAATGGAAGGCATTACTTTCAGAGCAGCCCATGTAAATGTCCTCAGCTGCATTACATTTCACTTTTTGAGGGCATCCATGATTTAATTAACCTGAAACAGTATGCTCATGTTTTCCATAACAGCTATCAAATACTATTACAAGATTTTCTTGAACTTACTTGCCTATAAAAATTTATCTCACAACATACGGGTGATTTCTTCATCAAAGAATATGAGAATAATTCTTACTAAATGAAAAATGTAAGAAATAGAAATGATTGCTCGATGTGTTAGGCCAGCTAACTGCCATACTGTGTTTGAGCATAATCATTAATTGGAAAGTTATCACCAGCCATGAACTACACAAGAACATTTAACTGCCTCCCACGGTGCCCATGAAAATACAGAGACTGATGGTTTAATTAGTAATCCCAGAGATACCAGGCAATGCCGAAGAGCTAAAGAACGACCAGCATTATTGTGGGGAAGAAGGAGCGACTTGAAATCTTTCCACCAGCCTGTTATGTTTCAGGCCTTTGCTGGCAGAGATGACAGCAGTGATTGTGACCTGAAATTACTGGATTATGTTCTGTGGGCCTTTGACAACAACTGTGCACCATACAGTGAAAGGTCTGTTTCCTTTCCCTGCTTCAAATGCTTTACTTTGCTCCGATGCCTTTGCAGACTTCAGTCAGAAAGTATTTCTCATTTACATGACCTAGATAGAATAATAGTGAGAAAGATGTTCCTTGATCTTTTTTTCTGTTGGTTTGCTGTGTTCAGCCTGGAAGAAAAACGTAATCATGGGAATGCATTGTTTCTTTTATGCTGATATTAGGAAGCAATACAAGAGAGAGTGGGGGATAGATCCAGGCAGAAGCCTTGCAATAAGTGGGCAGAAGAACACACAGAATAACTTTAGAGATTAGGGAGTTTTGCTTACAATTTTAAAAGTTTTTGTTTGGTGACTTTTATTACTCTGACCTATGGCTGCCAATAGCTGTGCCCTGGCCAATTTAACTCCCGCACCACCATGTTGGGAACCGTGTCAGTAATAAGAAGGACAGCTCAGTGGGTGGCTCATTCCATGCTTACTCATTTCAGAGTCATTACCTCAGCTGGCACACTGGACAATCTATATTGTAAAGTGCTATGCTCCGACTTGAACTGTGCTTATTGAAATAGCTTGAAAAAAACTTGACTCCATTTGGCCTAAACTATTGCCCAGTTACATTCATTAGTGAGCTTTGTGATTGGTCATAGGGATTCCATTTCTAACCTAGACAAGGCCTTCCCATGTCCTGTTTGTCATATGGTAGGGTGCGAGAAATAAATCTGTGTCAAATGAAAAAACAAAAAGCAGAGGAAACACCCAGGTACAATTTTCCCTGGACTGTCACAGCGTACGTATCCATGAAAGAAGTTGGTGTAATCAACCCCTTTTTTTGGGTTGATTACTGACAGGCTTCTGCAGTGCTCACTGATCTATGCACCAGATAATGAAGCTGAATATATGAATAAATCATTTGCTGAGGAAGGAGAGAAACAAAGTTACTACTTTTAACAACCTTAAATATTTAATTCCTGTAAAGTAGTACAAGAAGTAGATGGTTGCCCAGAAGTTTGTAGAGTCTCCAAATACAGAGAAACTGGGACTAGCCAGAAGAAAGAACATAGGAGAGGAGCTGGCAACATGGTGGTGAATAACATATGAGTAAATGAAAATGCAAACCTGCTTTTAGTGGAACACATCAATAACAGGACATTAAAGTTTTTTTTAAAGTTCTCATTCTGAAAATGGAAGTATTGATTCTAAAATAATAGGTTTGAGGCTTCTTTTGTTATCAAAGCACAATAAAAATGAATTGAAGTATGCCCACCAACACTGATGAGCTTTGAATTCAGACTCCATCTTCTTGCAAAACTATGTCAAATATACAAAAATGTCTGCCCAGTCAAGCATAGTTAGGAAATGTGAGACAAAAGGACCTTGACAGAGCGTCTGTCAAATTACAGGAACTAGGGGAACAGTCCAAGCAATCATGATGACGTTTTCTAGCATAGTATGTCCAAATACCAAATTCATACACAACATAGTTTAACTCAAATTATTTCATATTTGTATTCAACTCAGAAGAATCCAAGAGAGGTGATAATTTTCTAAGAATAATTTTAAGAAATAAATAGACCTAAACCAAACATCTTGCACAGTTTCCAGTAGCTAACAAATATTTGTTCCATATATCTCAGCTCTGGTCCCCTATTACATAAAAAGAGAAGCACGTTGTGCTTCAGATCTTTGCTATTATTATGTCCATTGTAAATAGCTATTTAGAACTAAAGCTACTGAAAGTGGTCTCCCAAAACTCACAGAGGAAGCTGACATGCTGTTCAGCTGGAAACAGCAAACAGCCTTCTTGAAGGATAATTGATGTGAATCCTTTTCAATAGGAGATCTGTGCTCTGAGCACTCAAAATACATCATGGAATACTAATCACACTACTTCCCAACACAAAAACGAGAAATAAAAAAGGATAGAGTGCATCACTGAGCTGAGATGGTGCATCCCTTTGGAGACGTTTCGGGGGAAAAGAAGATGCTTGTCTGCATTGTTATCTATATAGACTTAAAGAAGAAGCCTGAAACAGCATAGCACAAACACATAGCACAAAAAATCTTTTATGTTCCCTCATGTAAGAAAGAGAGAACAGATGAATCAACACAGTCCTTGTGTGAGGGGTGAGTGAGGGAGACATGGCAATAATATCATTTTCTTATTCTAGCATGCTAGTGGAGCTTGAAACAGTGCAGAAGAAAAGGCATGGGTGGAAGGTTACCGGAAAGAAAGCTGGAACTGCTTTGTTCTGCCTTTCTTCTGGAGTCCGAGTTTTCCCTCCAAAGATAAAATGGTGGGGCTGTGCATCTCTGACAAGGGCTTGGACAGAAAACACACACCTCTTCAACCACATGATGCAGAACACGCTGCTGCACGAGGCATAATCAATCATAAACGGGTCCAGAAAGTACTGTCCAGCACATCTCACTAAGATGCTTCACCTTCATCTTTTGATAAGGTAATGAACTTCATTATTAGGAATATTGAAAACATTTTTATTCCTAACAGAAGGGAGAGGCTGTCTAATAGTTCCATCTCTTTCAATCAAAATACTTACTACGCTTGTCTGTTAAGGGTGCTGTAGCAGTGAAAATTGACTCCAACCTTCTATGCTGTCACTTTTCACTACAAAATGTGAGGATCACAGGCTGGCTCTGAATGTGGCCTGAAAAGAAAGCATTTTCTTCCAATAGTTTTATCTTGGTGAGACTTTTTAGCCTGTGTTTGACATTCTGAATTACATGATTATATAGGATAAGACTTCAGCAACATTTTGCATTGTAAAGATGGAGCTCAGCATTTTGCCAGATGCCAAGTGATACTCTGATATTTCTATCTTCTCTTTAAATTGAATGACAGTCAGCATATTCACAATGAAGCTGAGACAATCTGCTATCAAGTTACAGTGGTGATATTTTCCCCGATGAAGATCCCACAGCTTGTGGAATAAAGCTCCTTAAAACTCAGTGCCTGGAATAGCTCCAGCTCCAATTGCTCTCTGTGTAATACAATTTTATATTTGTGCCAGTCTAATAAGTAGATCACTGGGTAGAGGCTCTTGTAAGTAAGTCTATACGTACTGCACCATTTCCTGGCTCAGTGTGCTCCAGCGTTGCAGGCTGTGTGCAGTGGGGGAGGTGCCAGAGCTGATCAAGCAGTGTAATTTTATACATTACTGAATCAGTGCAGGAGAAACCTGGAGGGACAAAGCATCATCTTCTCTTTGGACTGCAATGTAAAATCCTACAGCTCTCTTATCCCAGCCATGCTCTGATATGTTTTTTTTCTCCTTTTTCTGATTTTGGTGTGAATGATAAGTGATCTGATGATGGCTCTCGTTATGGAACCTATTAGCAAGTGGATGCCCAAGCAAGTAGTGGATTGGATGAAAGGTATGATTGTTTATTATCATGCATTGTCTGTACTTTGGATCCTTGCAAATATGTATCTGCTCCTGTATTCTTTGTTTTGGGAAGAGTTTATTCAGTTTTAATAACCCATATGCTGCTTTGCACAGTAGTTTTCAGAGGCACAACTGAAGAGCAAGGCTGTTTAAGCTGTACAGCATGTTGTCAGAATTTCTGCTGGGAACTGAGCAGGGATCTAATGCATTTGTTGGAAAACGCAGACATAAAGTATTTGTGTCTCAGGGCTCCATTATGCATTGCACAGTGTAACGTTATTATGTTTGGCTGCTTTAAATTTGCCCTGATTAGGTCTGTTTTGTTCACGTCAGGTGATCTGATGCAGTGTCTGTGCAGCACTCGTGGTGTAGTTTGGGGAGATACAAGGAGCGTAAGGCGCCGGTGGCTGGTCTGAGGAATCCTGATGCTTTGGTGACATGTCCTGATTCGTTCAGGCTTCCCAGCTTGTGCTGCTCTGTGCGAGGCTCTGCGTCTCCGGCAGCCCCGGTACCGAGGACTGTGCATCCTGTGCCCGATGTGGGGCGGGCAGTGGGAAGCGCACGGTGCTGAGCACGGCTTCACAGGGGAAACTCTTCCAGATAACTTGGCTGGAATGACAATTTCCCTGCACATTTGCAGCTTCACAACACAGCCATAAGCTGTGACATGTTTTGCTTTATAATGCTCAGCAGTGTTACATACAGCTTGGTTTGGAGGGGAGGGGGAAGAATTGTTCAAGATGAGAAGTATTTTAAATGTCTCCTGAGTGAGGAAAATGTATTTCCACAGTGGAATGCATTGCTGTTACACGCTGCTTCTGATGAGCTGCCTGTCTTAGAGACAAATGATTTCTGCTCTAATGGATCTCCATTATATAAGGAAAAGAGGTGCAAATTTTGTTTGTGAATTACTCACGGAAATGACTTCTGTAATATGATTACTGAACTTATTGGAGGGATGAATTGGATGCCCAATGTAATGTCATTAAAGCTTTCAGTGTGTTATCGTTAATAAGGGAATGGCTTGGATCTCATTTTGCTGAGATACATCTCCTTACAGAACTGAAGTGGGACTGTTGGAGTGCCTATCAGCAGCACCGCACTTCTGAGCAAACTATTCTGCAAGCATACAGAACTGCGAAGTGAGTGGTATTGAAGGGAATGCACGGCTCAGGTGTTTGTCAACTCAGGTTAATTGGGAGGTGTAAAGCAGGTCATTGGGGTGTATCCCAAAGCCATCAGGTGCAGGATTGATTCCCATATTCCAGTAGCATTATTTGAAATCAATACCTAATGTAAGTGCAGAGGAGACTTCTGATCTACACCTTTATATCAAGTATGTAAAAGACTTATAAAGTAGACCTTCTTATGCTATTTTAACTAATGGGTTGAATTGTTACGTAAATTGAATGTCAGTATATGTAATACTTGTTGCTTAATGTAAGAATACTCCTTCCTAATTTTTATCATTTTTGGTGTAAAAACTAATTTCATCTTGGGAAACTCTAATCCACAGGAAGCAAAAACAAACGATTCCTAAATGTATTGAGTTGTTTGACAGTTACATTTCCATACAAAGACTGCATCCTGCATCCATGAGGATGTCTGGAGTAGACAGGATTGTCAGTCTTGTGCCTCTGGGCTTATGCATATATATAATACAGTGAACACTGAAGTATTCACAAGACAGATATTTCACTTGGTAACATGACTGTTACAAATCTACAAACAGTAAAGTTGCATATATATCCTTTTTCACCACATTCCTGTTTCATCCTAATGCTTGCTTTTATAAAATGCACATTTCAATTGAAATCAAAGAACAGATGTAACAAACACAAATGGAATCATTCCAAAATTAGTTTAAAAGTACATAGAAATCCCTAATTTTATAAAATTTGCCCAGTTGTGACCACTGGGCAAAATTCCTTTTAATTTATGTATATTCTGTATGTCAGCTCCATTAGCTATATTATCTTCTCAATGGCTATGAATGCACTAGAGAGATCAAAGTCCTGCAAAGTAGCAATATTCACATACTAATGTAGCTTTTAGGTGTCATCTAGACTGAGAGGACACTTTTTTAGCAGAACTAAAAGGTACAGTGAAAACACTTGGGGAAATTAACACTTTATGAATGTGAAGTACTATCTTTACCATGGAAAGTAACATCTTAATGAACAATGTATCTAATATTGCAGGTGCCTTTTTATTCCTTAAAAATGTCTAGTCAGCTGTGGGTTAAAGGTTGCATGTTGTAAGACATTGCAGAGGTAAATATGTTGGTTTTTTTAACTTGCATTTGTCATAACTATTTAAGATTCTTTAATTTAGTTTTTAGAACGGTTATTACAGTACGTGGTATGAGATGAACTAGTAGTGACTACCAGCAGGACCAAGTAATTGAATAGTAGATGGGAGTAAGACACAGAAATGATGTTAACAGTTTGAGACCTGGCTACCCAGAATGCATCCTGATCATGGTGCGCTGTTAGCAGAAGCAGCTGTAGCCCAAGTCTCCACCAAGAGAAGACGTCCTTCTGTCCTCTTCCTTAAGGAAATGTTACTTGCCAAAAAAAGTAAAAATTACTAGGCTCTAAGAAACATTATTATGACAAGTTGGCATCTTGTATTTATTCACAGTTCCTATCTCAGGAATGCATTCATCAGGAATTCAACTTGGGCACTGCGTCTGAGGTTGTGGACAACCTGAAAAGGCCAAGCAAGTTTTTAGAAATTGATTCCAGAGCTTTATATACGACTGAAATTAAGGCTCGAAACAACTTGTATAAAAGAAATTGTCCTCAGAACGTAAAAAATATTTTGTAAAGATTAGCAAACACATAGCAGAAGGCACTGTGATTAAAAAGAAACTCTTCAGATGAGTGGAAACATGAATTGTGAGGTTACTTTTAAAAGCAGGGTTTTTTTCTTTATCGTTTTTCCAAAATGTAAAATTTCTGTAAATGCTTTTCACTTCAGAAAATGAGTATTTCTTCTGGCATGTCTCCATTTCTTCCACAACTTGACTGTTTTCCTCTGATATGTACAGTGGACTCTGAAATCTACTTTAAGAGGAAGAACTTTACATTGCATTGCTTAAGTTCTATTTCAGCACAGCAGGGAAAACAAATATTACCAGTACAACTTACACGGGTATTAATTATCACGATACTTTACAAGCTGGTTCTCTTTTCCCTCTAATAAACATGATTAAATGACAAGATGTGCTTCAATAATTACATCTGTAATTCTTTGACCTGGAGATGTTAGTGCTTGTTGGCCAATGAACTTCTGCACTTACTGTGGAACTCAGAGACACTTTGCAGTTGCCAGCACGCTATCAGTGAGCACTCCTCGGCCAAATCCAGCCAAAGCTGTTCCTGCTTAGTGCAGGGGAGCCAGGGGACCTGCATTAGCTGACCTTTCAGGGTCCCTAACAGCTTGAACAATTCCACGATTTTACAGTATGTGTCTATGCACAATGGAGGGTAATCCTGTACAGAGTTTGGTGGGCTTGGCGGGGTCACTCTTTCACAGTGGGTTGGCACCTGTGTACAGATAAATATTAACCCTTTGGAACAATCCAATGCAATGAAATACAGCTCTAACTTTCAGAAAACAGCTGGACAGTAAAATAAGAAGAATAAGCCAGTGGTGGCTCAAGCACCTGTAAGAACAACTCCACTTGAAGTCCTTTACTCAAGGAGTGGCAGTAAGGTTTGTCTGCCCAAACAGCCTGCAGTAGAGGATCCTCTGATAACAAATGCTCAGCTTCAGATATTCACTTCACAACTGCAACCAATTTCTCCCCTTAAATCTAGAATTTCTCCACTCTCAACAGGAGATGCAGACATGGAAAAAAAAATTAATTCAGTTGGTAAACTGATTAACTGTGCTGCACTGATCCTGTGCAGAATAATTATATGTTTAGCTGAAGGGTTTTCCTTAGCATGTAATTCCCTGATTTCAAGCTGGCTCATAAAAGAGAAAGGAAGGGAGGGAGGGGGAGCTGAGAGCAGGGAAGCTGATGACGTGAGAGGACTTGTTAGCATTCACATCACACAGGGCTCCGGCAAACCCCTTCTCAGTCTCCTTTTGCTTTTCATTAGATCACTACCTGTTCTGCAGCAGTCTGTCAGGAACAGGGAGTCTCCTCTATTTACAGAGCGTAATATATAAAATCCTGCAGTGTACTGGAGGCACAGCTAAATATTATGATCTACTGCAAATGCAGCCTTACAGAACTGATCTGGATGATACTTACCTTCCTTGATCCTCCTTTGTGACCTTAGAATCCTGTAATGCAAGAACTCCTCTTCATAAGATGCAATTTAAAACTTGGGTAGATAACCCAGGTCACACCTTATTTAGAAAAATATAAGTTTGATAGCATCCTTTCAGGTCTTTCTGTAGACAAATAGATTTGAAAGAATACTGAGAGCTATAAACAGAGTCCTCAGAATTAGCAGTGAATTGTCAAGCAGTTCCAAAGTGAAGGTTTCATCATTTTCCTTCTACTCTCAATTCCAAAACTGAAGCAAACAATTTATTGTTGTCACTCCCAGTTGGATTACTGTGTTCCTCTAGTACCACACTGGCAGTTTTTGCTAGAAGTCATTGAATCAGAACTCAACGTCTGCCTGAAAGTTTTAAACTGTAATACCTTTTAGAAATAAATTATGGCAGCTATTTGTTGCTATTTAGCCAGATTAAAATAGCGATATCTTAAAAAATATTGAACAGGATGAATTAGTGCTAGTGAATGCCTGACTTATGAGTTGAGCTCCAGGATTCTCAATGACTAGCCAAAAAACCCCAAATTTTCCAACAGTGATGAGGGAGTGGCATGGAAATAACAAAGGAGAAGAACTAGGCTGGACAGTTGGATTAACAGCCATCGGGTGCCAGGATTTTTGTGCCTTTTGCTGCCTTCCTTCCAGAAGCAGCTACTGTAACACAGACTTTGGGCTCTCTCTAAGCAAGGCAAGCACAACAAATGTGGATCACCAGAGGTTTGCTGTGGGCAATGCCAGTAATGGGGACCTGCCTCGTATCATATATTGTCCATATAATACAGAAACATAGGAATTATTTGGCTGAGGTATTTCTTCATCCCTATAATTATTACCTCTTTTCTCCTAGGTTTTTTGAGGAGACTTAGAATCTATATATTTTCCAAGAACTGACTGAGAATTAGCATTATCCCCATAAAAGATTTTAGCAATGCTTGCAATTTAACGCTCTGTATTTATTATCTGGAGATTTAGGGATATATTACAAATTTTTCCCATCTATAAAGAGTATACATTTAGACTGCTTTAAATAAATGTGAATCTGCAAGCAGAAAAATCTGAGCCGAATGAATGAATGTCCCTCCAGTTACATTTATCAAGTGTAACTAATCTTTCAGGTCATTATGTGAAGAAATTTATTTTATAGTCTAGAACCTTAATACAGGCAGTCAACTGTCATGCATTGCATTACCCTGTAACCTTTTCTTAAGACACATTATGCAAAATTCTTACCTTTCTTTGAATTCTGACCACTGCAGGAAGAACAGATGAACAATGCAAATTCAGAAGAGATCAGCTCCCTTCAAGTATCCCTATTCCACAGTGCAATATATTAGGAAACAAAATTCAGAATAAATTGGATCCTATGGATGACACTTTCAGGTCTAATTAAATGAGGCACTGTACATCAAGTAACTGCAGAGATATTGGATGCTCCTTAAGCAACAGTATACTGTCAAGGTTTCTTTGCAGACATAATCCTGGGACACCTTTCTAATTCTGACATCTCAAACGCAGTGAGAAGGCACTTTCTGGGAGTGTCCTCAAGATGGTGTCCTAAATGTACACGATGGGTCAGATGGATGCTTCATGTACTCGAGTAAAGAAATGTTCCCATCTAATGAGGTGTTTTGAGAAGTTATTTTAACACCTTGAAGAGTTTAGAAGGAAAGAAAAGGAAAGTACTTCCAACAACTTTAATGCCATTCTTCCTGAGAAAATCTGTCCTTCCAAAGCTGAGAGAAACGAATATGTATATATTTATATTTATACATTTGAAGATACTAAATGAAACATTGTACTTAATAAATATCAATAGTATGGAATATTGCTGAACAACTACGTATATTCATCACCTCCTGTCAGCTTAATTTTTTAGATACCTTCTAAATGCTACTACTGCAGAAATTTACTGTTCCTAATAAATCTGAACCTTTCAGGTGGTACCATGATGCTATGTAGCAATGACAGGACTTAGGAAGAGGGAGCTCAGTGAGTTATTATTATAGACTGAAGAGAGAAGAAAAAATTGTAAGGTTGTATTTGTGAAGAGCTCTAGAAGTGATTCAGAATGAAATTATTCCTGATTAACTAATTCTCAAATGGCTCCCAACAAGTGTCCTTCTTGACCTTCTATAGTGATGCACTCAGAAATATTCAAGGCCAGTGCCATGTTTGGTTTCCTTTACTCAAATTCTCCACCAGCTGGTCTATGACAAAGAAGAACTACAAAAGCACTCTGGTGCATTTCAGTTGTAGTGTGGGTGAAGTTTAAGATAAAAATGCAATAGATTATAATTTTGCAAAATACACTCAGCTCTATTTCCTACAAACATGTTCACCTTTGTCACTCCAAGCATCATACAGAGACAATTCCATAAATTTTAGGAGGCAGTAATTGTGTCTTCTGTACTTGTACTGAAACTACTACAAATATAGTAGGGATTAATTTGACACATCTGCCTCTTAGTTCACATGGAAAACTACCTCTGTTTGAGTTAAGATAGACAGTAGTGTCATCAGCATGACAACTCAGACATAGCAATTATCACTTGAATGAAAAGCATGTTATAGCTCTCTTTTCACTAGCTTCCTCTGTTCTGTTTTCTTCTCCCTCCTCCTATTTATTCATTATTCTCTCACAGTTTGTTTCTTGCTTTATTCTGTAATCACATAGAGACTAAGCATCAGATTGTGAAGTAAATCATTCATTCTACACTAAATTCTAGTTCTAGCCCTATATAACTCAGGGAATAGAGGGTTGCAGTGATTTGGAAGTGAATTGCCTTCAAAATGCAGGAGCAAATAAGTGAGAACAACAAGAGAAAGGAACAGAATAAAGAGTGTGGGAATGATAAGATCCTTTTCTCCTCTCTCCCCAGCATTCTCCAACCTGTGGCTGCACCTGTGTGGGAGGTTTTACCATCCTGTATGACAAAGTTCATGTGGTTTAATAAATAATGCAGATGTCAGTTGCTGTGCCTTGCTGCCTCTCTTGAAATGCGCAAAGTTCTAATCTTTCAAAATTTTGTTTTCAGCATCAGAGACATGTCTATATTAAGCATTTCCAGATACCAAAAAGCAAACAACTTCAGCAAGTTTTGGTCTCAGGCACGGCAAACCAGAGATGATTCTGTATATTTCAAATATACATCCATCAAATAATTATTTTATAAATAAAGGCATACCATTTCAATAGCCTCATATTGCTTAGAGAAAGCTACAAACTTCCTACTTGCATAGGAAAATCCAGCCTAAAATGCTCTAGCACATCTTCCAGGAGCTTTAAAGTGCAGATGGAAGAAGCTGTATGTTAATGTTTCATCAGATCTACATTAAAATCTATCATGAATATTAAGGACACTTCTCACTTCTTTCAGACTGAAATATTGCCTTCCTGGAAGACAGAGGGGAAGTGGTTCAAACAGGGTATCACCTTAGCACATTCTTTGCAGTGGGTGGAATGTGCTCTAAATAAGAACGTGCCCATTGCCCATTCCTAAAGGCAGGAAAATCATATGTAGGCACTTGTAATTGATCACTCAGCATGAACAGTGAGCTCATATTGAAATGTTCTAATTTATAGAACACCAAGGAGAGTTTTTAATTGCTCACTGTCAAGAGATTTTGATTGTTAGTTACCAAGCCACACTGTGAATTTTCTTAGTTATGTGGAAATCCACCTTGTGATTTATGGAAGAAAAAGGCTCTCAAAGCAGAGAAGAAACACTTTGAACCTCGCATTTGAACCCTGTACCAGGAAGAAACTACCAGAAAAATATAATAGAAGTTTAGAATGATCACTAATGGACTTTCGTGTAAAAAAAGAAATGGATCCATCCAGAGCAGTAGTTCAGAGATGCTGCATTTCTAGGAAAAAAAAAAGAGATTGAAGAGAAATAGTGAATAATGCATCAAATATACAACAAATAATTCATCAAAATAGCAAAACCAAGAGATTATAACTGCAAATGGGGAGATGGGAAGTTTTCATATATTTAGTAAAAGGACAGATAGAGGATAATTTTAAATTATTTTAATTTTCTTAGAAAAATGGAGGAAAATGCTTCTTGAGACTTTCAGAATTGGACTTAAAAGCACTAAAAACTGTGCTAAGAAAGCCATTGAGCATAAAAGAAGGGTGGATAGAGGGATCTTAATCGCTGTTTCTTGTTTCTCCGATGATTCTCAGCAAAAATTATCAATAGCTTTTGTTGTGACAACCGAAGTAATGATTTGCATATCAGTAACGACTAAATGTTTTAAAAGCAAATGAAATCACTGAAATGATCACTCAGAACAAGTATTTAATCTCTGATTTTTTCCAAAAAGCCATAAGATCACTTAGAACATGAAAAAAAGAAAAAAACTTTCTTAACCCCTATGCATAATGAGGTGTCCTTCAATTATTCTGTTAAGTTCCATATATTTTTACCCATCTAATGGTGGTTCTGCAGCTATTTCTTTAATAAGGCCTCCCTTGTGAGTTCCATTAGTGGCAAAGCAGCACTTATAATTCTAAAATACTTTGAATATTTACGTGTTCTTTTAAGAACAACTTTTGCAATAAGAGAGTCAATGTATGAGGAATCCTGGCATCTTTTATAATTTAATTCCACATAACCTTTGGTGTTTTTCAGAAGTATTTAAGTATCTCAGGTGTGCCTTTGATAGATCTTCAGCTTTCATATTACATATCCAGGCAGAAATTCCATGAGAAACAAAGCTGTATAGTTCATCTCTGTAATGTCAGACTGGCCTGCTGATTGCCGGGCACATGAAATAATTCACCCTTCTGATTTTTTTTTATTTCTTTTGCCATCTGATGTCATACTTGGTTTGAATTGCTGGAATTACCATAAAATTTGTTCGTTCAAATCTCATTAATATCCCATATTTGAGGTGAGATGACAGGCAATATTTTGATTTTGCTTGTAAACTGGTATGGTGTCACATAAAAGCAATGTCACCAGCAAAATTAGACCTTACAGTGTACTACAGTAATGTAATACCATCCTGGAAGTCTGTATTTGTTCTCGTAAAGAAGCAAATGGCAATGGTGAAAGAACGCGGGTGAATAATCTGCATCTATAGTTAAGCCTAGTAAGCTTAGCTAGATCTGCACAAGTCACATTCTGGATTCCTGTATGCTGTTGAGAACGTGTGGTGAAAATGATTAAGAGCAGGCCACAATCATGTACAAAATCTAGAAGTTATGTAGAACACTGAAACATGTATTATTATGTTGCAGCATTCAAGAAACACCAAATAAATTACAATGGAATAATCCAACCATCACTAATAAATATGGAACCAATGACTTTCTGTGCTCTACAGATAACATCCCTAAAGCACGTTACTGAAGCTCTACATCTAAGCATTGCCCAAATGATAACAGAATCCACATTTCTGGGTTTTGGTGCACATAAAGAACATAGAATATATCTCAGGGAAACAAAGCAAAACACAACAACAACTGATTAGTGAACATGTTAAAACACTGGCTAACTTCTTACTCTAAAGAAAAGCAGTTTTTGAAAAAATGAATGGTAACTCATTGCAGAGTGAAAAATGAAGTAGGTTTCCATTTTCCATCCAAAATGCTCACAGGAAATTGAAGGCAAACTTGTGTAATTTTAGTCAGAAAGTCATTTTACCACTAACTGTAGGTAAAATTATTCAATAAAATTAATTTACAAGCCTAGATGGCCAGCAGAGTGTGATAAATTCTCTGTGATGAATTCACATGGTGCCTCAAAATTATTGCAAGTTGTGTACTTGTATTTAGAGAAAGCATGTGGTCTTCCTTAAGGCCATCCCCACAGTCTATCTGTACAAATCTTAGGAAAGAGGGATTATCTGAGATTGTTACTGAAAAATAAGAAATTCAATTGTATTCGAAGACTGTTGGTGCACTACCATCTGCGTTGCTTTCAATCCAAATGACTGTCAGTAACAATTGCACACTAAAACAGAACAAGAAGAGCATGGTTTTTTTGTTAAGTTTTCTGCAAGACATCATCCCAAAGCTAAGTGACCTTGAGTTTGTATTAGTGAACCCTGCACATAGCTAAACACGGTTCACAAAATCAGTAAATGAGAGACAACTATAGAAAAATAAATCCATTATTACAGTAGAGCATCTCTTTTTACAGTAGCATCAGTATATCTTGTACACTGACTGCTCTGTGTAAGGTGACAAAACTGATCAAGCAAAATAATTAAGAAACACTCTCAAGGGGCTCTTTAGATTAGAGTACAGTCTTGCACTGGTATATTCCCTTTCTTGATTAAAAAGGTACAGTGATCTTCCAGGTATTCCCCTCATATGATCTACTAGAATCTAGTAAAAAAGCAATGTTTATTAAAACCATGCTTATTTCCAGTGTTCATTATCTTCTGTTTTGCACCTGTGTTTCCAACTTCTGTGTTTGAGCTCATTGGTTAGACTCTAAGAATCAATAAATGCTAATACACAAGGAGGATAATAACAAGAGTTGAAAAAACCATGCCTATAAAACTATTTAAAGAAAGTGTAGGAGTCTAGTGCATGTATGGGCAAATGTACATACCACTTTTGATAAAACATATATAGGCAATCGCAGTTGTTAATGAAAGTGACAAATACTGCTTATGCACAGATGTACTTGCACTGGCCAGCAAATACATCAGATCGGAAATGCATACATCCACATAATAAAGGTAAATGTTTATGATTCAGTAAATGATATTTTTTCTCAATCTATATTAACCCAAGTCATCATTGTGGCTCTTGCATATTGGTGTTGATGAAAGTACATGCTCATGTGATCTGAGATTCCAAGAGTATGAGGTAACAGAAAGCAGTCAAAGAGCTTTTCTCTTCAGCCTAGGACTCCAGGGGGAGGACTCCAGGGGACCATATAGTGGCCTTCCAGTACCTGAAGAAGGCCTGCAGGAAAGCTGTGGAGGGACTTTTTATAAGGGCGTGTAGCAACAGGACAAAGGGAAACTGTTTTAAACAGGAGGAGGGTAGATTTAGACTAGATGTTAGGAAGAAATTCATTACAGTGAGGGTGGTGAGGTTGCTTTGAGCAACCTGGTCTAGAGGTGTCGCTGCCTGTGGCAGGGGGGCTGTAACTGGTGATCTGAAAGGTCCCTAACAGCCCAAACCATTCTGTGATTCTAAGAACAATGTTAAAATCTGTAACTTCGTCCACTCCTGGTAAAAACTAGAAGGTAGATTGCTGTTGTCAATGCCTGTATTGCCTGATTCACTTCTGTTTAAAATAAAAATCACACTTCAGTCCACAGCTGGAATTTCAGCTAAAGATAAAATTGTCCTTGCGCATCTTTTATAACAGAATTTAAAATTCTGAGACGAGAGACACCATGTGAATGTAGGATTGTTATTAGTATCTGCTGCTTGTTAGGTTTTTCTCTTCTTCAGCTCAAGTAACCTGAGTCAAAGCAGTTATTTACTGTCAGAGTAATGCACACAATGCTGTCTGGGGATTACTAAAGCATTTTGGGGATACATTGTTTCCATACAGCAATATTTCAACAAAAAACTCTGCTTTGCATGGTTCAAGGCATTTGTGGATTGCTGAAGAGGATATCCACAATGACCAGCAGAGTCAGGAGGGACTGAGATATGAGAAGTCCATATGAGAAGCATGATGCAGATAAGGGTTCTGAGCCCTACAAGTAATCTCAAGAGAAACTGTACTTAACAGATAAGAGATGGTGAAATGCAGAGAAATGGCAGTTATTACCATTAGCATCTGTAGCACGTGAGGGTTATGAAATTTCACCTTGGGCACTTGCACTTCAGAATCATTGTTCCACGGGGAAACACTTTCAGGAATTCAGATCTGGCTGGCAATTTCTTCATCGGGGAAATCGCAGCTCTAAGACTGAAGTGTTTTCTGCACACATGTAGCCCATTAATCAAGGGAAAATCTGAAGCATATTCATCATGTTTGCTGTGTTTGGATTCAAAGTGATGGGAATTAAAATATAGATCTTAAGTTTTACTATTAAGTAATATGAAAGACTTGCTCTGAAGGAAAATATATGATTGGACATCTGCTACAAGCATATGGGTTGGCAATCATTAGCTATTGTTACAAAAATACAACAAAAATATATTTTAATGATAGAATTGATGCTTTCAGGACAACTAGCTCCATAATCTTTCCTCCTCACTGTCCCTGTTATGCTTTACAGCGCTCCAAAAGCACACAAACCATTCACCCACAGGACTTGTTAAGTTAGAGATTCCTTATTTTGAAACACTTTCAAAGTAAAAAATAACTTGCATGCCTATTGTCAAAAGTAATGTTACAGAAAAGTTTTATGCTGCATTGACTCCTATATGGTGAATTGTCTCCTAAATGTGTGTATATTCTGGGTTTATATTGCAGTGTGATATGGAGACCGTACAAGTTTACTTAGTATGAATGTGCTAATTTAAGATAGCATGGATGCTCAGGTATGCTACTGGAAGCCATTAATGAGTGTGTGTTTTCAGGTAAGTTAGGGAAAGAACTGCTGTGTTTTGTGTGGTCCAGCAACAAGGCTGATGAACCAGGGAGAAGGAAGAGGAGGAGGCAGTTCTGTGTTTCTCTGCTAACTAGAGAGCCAGTCCTGTGACCACGGTTTCCACCCTTGATGAATTTAGAAAGCAACCTATGCTAAAGGGTCTACCTCTCATTACAAGTATGTGCAGCATGAGCATAATGAATCTCAATTAATTTTGAGTCCATCTGATGATATTTCATCTAATGACATTGAGTTCAGTTACCTCTGTGTCATGATAGAGAACTGTTTCTTGCTTAAGACCAATGAGCTCTTACAGACAGCTTTGATAGGTCACATACTGATTCATGACCTAGCATTAAACAGGAATCTTATAGAGAAACAGAATTTCCTAGTCTGGTCATCATAAGCTGAGTACTTTGTGAACCATAGCCTCTGGGAAAATATAATATTCATTCTCTGTTCCTTTTTTGTGTATTTTGATTTCATCTTTGATTCTGTTAAGCTGAAAGATCTTCACAGTTTCTTCAACAAATACAACTTACTGCAATCTTCAATATTATAGCAATTTAAGAAAAAAAGCCTTGGGCCAAATAGCATTATTAACATTGGGAATGCCTGCTGTTTCTCAGGTATCTGTCAGTTCAGCATAAGGAAAAAGCTAATTATGTTAAGCAGGTCAGTCAGGAAGAAATCTGAAACTCTACACAGCAGTTAGAAATCAGTGTCCAGACTTGTGCTGAATTGTATCACTGAACAACTGCGCAACTGACAAAATAATCCACTGGCAAAGATGCATACTGCTAACATTTAAGAATGTAATTTATCAGACTTGCAATTAAAGAACTGCATGGAAATCAAAGAGTTGATTTGCATAGGAGAAGGGTGAGAAGGACAGTGAGGAAAGTAAGACGATGTGAATAAGAGAGAACAAATTGAAAGTAATACGTGGGAGATAGCCTCTTAATGCAACAAAGCTCTTCTACTTAGAAAGTGGAAAAGAACTGTAGAAAACTTCTGAGACACTGGACAAGTAATCCTACGTAATTATACCATGATATATGCTGTATTTTTATAAAATATTTATTAATTTTAAAAGGTTTAAATTACACTTGGGGGTGTCAAATCCCTTGGAATTCAAAAGCACTTAAATTTTACAGTTAAATTACTTATGTTAAAGAAACACTCTTAAGATTAAAAGATTAAGAATGTAGTCAATTCTTTAAAAATATTCGCTTCTTGCATCATGTAGAACCAACATAAATTTTAGTAAAGTTAAATATTCTATTCTCCACTCTACTTATTTAGAGCAGATTGCTTGACATTGCCATTTTGTTTAAGTTGAAGGATTCAGCTGGTGAGGCAATATTATTTTACAGCACTATTTAGTTTAGAAATGCAACAGGTTTAATGCTTGAATACAAAGCAATTTTTTCCATTTGAAATAGAAGAATGGAAGCCTTGTTTTAATGCACTGAAGTGACCTGACATTATGAAGAAGTTTTGCCTATTTAGTCAAGTAGGGTATATGAAGATTATTCCTAGTAGCTTTATATTGTTACCTATTTGCATTGCAGATTACTTCAAGAGGCAAAAGTCTTTTAGATGCAACTTTCTCGTAACTTTCATAATCTCATAATTTTCATAAATGGGATTATTTTTTAAAAATAATTACATATTTTAGAATAGAAAATCCATGTTACACTTGGGAATGTTTTACTAAAATGTAGGGAATATAATGCAAACATTTTAAAACTGCCATCTTTACATAGCCAATGAAATCCAATGAATACAATCTGTATTATAATTTTCCACTGAATTTGGAAAATCAAACTGTGAATATGAAATAATTTATAGACAACACAGCAAGTGATTTCCAGAAACTCCCACACAAACTGTCTGATTTCTCAGCACCTATTTATCAGTGAATCTGGTTTTGTATTGTCACTAAATCTATATAAATAGAAACACAGACACAACCTTCTATATTGGAGAGTCAGTATGGAAAACAGGAATGATATTCTCAAAGCAACATGGAGCCTCAGATCAAAAGCATAGCTAAGAGAAAACTTTATGTTTTATGGCAAAGTGCAGCATCAAGTTAAATCAGCAGTTAAAAATATATTCTCATATATTAAAAGTGTATTGGAGTGGTCTATTTAGTAATGATCGTATATATTTACGAAAAAAAAGCTCATAGGGCTATGATGCCTCATTCTCCTACCACTCCTGCCAATGCAAATCACTGGCATATTTTGACTGAAAATCATTGTATCAAGATGCCAATGAATTTATGCTGCACTGCTTACAAAAACTGCTTAAAAAACAGATCTGGTTTAGAAAAAGAAGGAATTACGTGTAAAGGAAAACTCTAATTTCTCATTTCAGATAATTAAAACGACTCTATTTCTCAACATCAGCATCACGTGTATTGAATGGTTCACTTAAATCACCTGGACTACTTACAGAATACGGCTCTATTTGGTATATTACGATGTTAAACACACTTAACAAATTCACAGTGTTTGCTGCTAGCAAAGTGCCCCAATGGCAAAGGCGCTTTTTATCTTTTCCTAAAAGACTTACTGCAAAATTTGTAGACTTACTGAGCCAAAACAATAGCTCTGTGAACCTAAAAAGCGCTTGTGGTGATCATTTGTCTGTTCCTGTGCACCTCCAGACACCTCTAGGCTTAGCTTGGCCATAATCCCATAACTGTTTCAAGCAGAAATTCATTGACTCCAGGAAATTCATTTAATAGCAGTTTTACAATTTTTTTTTCCAGCTGCATTGGCACACATTTGCACTGTTTCAAGAGCAGAATCAGATCCTCAGAGCAAAACTTGCACACTGAACTATTTATTGGACATATGCTTTCGTTATTTAAATATATTTTAGGTGAACATTTATGTTAGGAAAAAGAGCCTTGTTTTTATTTTTGGATGTATAAGCAGAATTTTCCAAAACAACCAGATTCTAAATACGCCTTACGTTGCTCCAGTCCCAAAAGACATGCAGAAACAGCAAAAATAGAAAAGCTAATTCAGTTAATAAAAATTATTAACTGTGCTGCATTGATCATGGCTAGACTGATTACACATTTAGTTTAAGGTTTTCCTTAGCATGCAGTTCTCTGTATTGTAGCTAGCTTGAAAAAGGAGGGACAATGGAAAGTACAGCAGGGAAGCTGATGACGTGAATGGGCTTCTTAACATTCACATCACACAGGACTCTGGCAAACCCCCTTCAATCTTTGTGCTTTTCATTAAATCACTACCTGCTTTGTAGCAGCTTTTCTCAAACAGCTCTTCTCTTACATTTTCATAACATAAACGCCAGCAATGTGCTGAGTATCTGCAGGATTGACACGCATACAAGCTTCTTTGATGTTATTCTTAAAAAAAACGAGTATGAAATTCAAAAAGGAGGAGGAGCAGGTTGAGGAAGACATCAAATAAGACAGACAATTCGGGAACATCATGTTTGAACAGCCAGCTATTGGAAATATATAGCTGGATCTTTGCAATATATTTACCCTCTAGAAAGCATTGGCCTGGAATGCTGATAATTTTCAAAAGCAGAATTTTCAGAAACAAACATCAAAACAAACAAAATCTTTCCTCAATCAGAATGCATACTAAGCCAACAAATTTAGCTACCACAAAGGTGAATTACAGCAATCTTCTGCCATAGACCTCCCTGGACTGTGACAAAGCTTTAACTGTCTTAATCTTTGTTAAACTACTTTCCTTTTCTTTGTCTTTTTTTTTTTTTTTTTTTTTTTTCCCCAGGAAATACTGATTTTGTTAGACAGAAATTTATTCTAACAATGCAGTGCATCTCTTTAGCCAAACTTCATACATCCCTTGCTGCACTGAGAATCTAGCATTGGCCTTGAATTCTGAACCCGCAGCAGGTATTTAATTGAAGACTTTCCTGTGTTTTACCAGGGGTGCCACCCTTTGGGATCACAGCAGTCGCTGAAGCTGCAGGCCACATGCACCACATGCACATAGATGAGGTGACACGTGCAGATCGGCATGCCTTCTTTGATGTGACACTGTTACACCAGTGGTAAATCAGCACCAGGAAATTTTGCTGTCAGGGAAAGCATACCAGGTTATTTTCATGTTTCCAGTGATTTCTTTTGAACAGATAAAACAGTTTTTGTTTGTATATTAATTACAGGTGTGGAACTTCCAGAAGTAAAGCCTTAGGTAAAGTCCAAAACTGTAATGATTTCAGGAGTCTGTTGCACAATATTGCTGAATGCTGACCAAGGCAAGAGTGCCATCAAAGGCAAAGTCTGCATGAGAACAGAATCCAATAAACACATCTTATTGTTCTGATAGGTAAATATATAAATTATTAATGGATATCCACTTTGTAAAAGAGATTGCTATTATAAGCATCATATAAGTGATACCACAAAGCCATAGGAAGCAACTAGAGCAGAAATCAATGTATGCAGCAAGCGGGTTTTTACTAACCAAGCTGCTAAAAGAAATGATAGAAGGGTCACGAGGGGAGGAACAGATAAATAACTGCTATACAAAATAACTTATCTGTGTTGAGAATCAGAATATTGGATGTCAAATATCTCAGAATTGTACAGTGTCAGGGATATCGCTGTATGATTTCTCTGGTGGTTCTTTCAGACTATAATGCAGATACCTGTGGTCACCCCTTCTGATAAATGTCAATTACACGGAAGGTCAGTTCAGAAAAAAATGATAGTGTATGCTTTTCCATATAGGCTTTATAGATACATCTTTTCCTAATCTTAGAGGCTCCTAACTGACCACAGCATTTATCATTTCTGTAAGAAAACACATAGAGTTAAAGGTAACCTTCAGTACAATTATAATCCAGTTGTACGCTTTTCTGTGGAACACTGGCTGGGAAAAGTACTGTTTACTTCAGACACATCTGGTGCACTGCCGTGGTCAGTAGCTCTTACTGTGTACCCACATCATGTTTTCACCGCAGTGCCAGATCTTGAAGTAATCAGGTTCATTTAGGAGCATGTACAATTCAGAAAAAGTACTCAAGTAGCACAGAGAACTGTGTAGCCAGAACCCACTACAGTACTACCATCCTGTCAGCAACATTCAGGTGTCCAACCTGCACAGCCTGGCTCTCTAGCTCGAGCACCTGGTTGCCACAGCATTGCTAGCATCTGTGGAATGTGTGTGGTTCTTATTTAGTAACACTTACTACTAGATATGAATGGGGAGATTATTTAAGAGAAATTATTTCCAGAATGTTTTCCAACTGCCATCTTAATGTGAACTTAAATCTTTTTCCAGCTTAATACAGTCAGTGTTACTGAAGTTGCAGTCCAGAATGGTACCAGAATTTGTGGAACTGAAGATTTTGTGTTGTACGCAGGTATCTTCATCAAACTGTGCTGTAATTGAAGATAATCACCAAACGTTTTTCTCCCCAACTGCTAACTTTCAGCATTTCAAAACCTTTCAATATTTCTTGTTCACATTTAATTTTTGTACATTTGGCTCATCTGCCTGCAAAATTAAGATTGAGTTTGCCTACGCTCTAAATTACCGGAGTGATAACATCCCCAGTTTGGCAGTTCTGATAACTTTTTGCTGAATTAATTTCCATCTGAAAAAAAGCCTTTTTTTTTTCCTGATTTCATAGCACCTGATTCCTTAGAAAGACTTTTCAATTAGGTTGCTGGCATGAACAAAGTAATGTTTCAGCCACTATAGTTTAATTTTTTAAATAAGTTTATCTTTTAGGGAAAAAAAATAGATGAAAGTGCAGCTCAGTGCTCAAATACTGCAGGTCTAAATGTTAAGTACAAAAGTTGAAAGATCTCTTTCTCACTTTTACTCACATTAAATTTCAGACTTGTTTAGATGCCTCCTGACCAGCTAATTTGTCTTGACAGCTCTCAGCATCACATTTAGTTTATCCCCACAGGTGTCTTGTTCCATAGGAGAACAAACTGCAATTGTCCCATTCACTTGCCTTTGACTTCTATATTTATGTGATCAACTTCAAAATAATAAATTTATAAGGAATGAACAATCTGAAATAAAATGCTTATACCTCCCTTAAGTGATGCTTCAAAGATCTCTTGATGGGCAAAAGAACCACTAGGTATAATAAATGCTGAAAACTTCTAATCTTATTGCGTCCTTGAAAATGGGAAAATATCTTCCTTTACTTTGTACAGTCAAATATTTGCATAGAAATAGTTACATTATAGCTATTGAGACATTTTATTTTTTGTTTTTTAATTTGTCCAAATTGATGATATCCCAGACAGCATTGGATGACATCAAACTACTTTAAAGAACCAAAAATCAGAAAACGTGAGCAAATAGGAATCCAATTCTAATTTGCACACTAGCAGAAAATATTAAACTTGCTCTTTAAGAAGCTATCAAAACCCAAATTAAACTACATATGAGATCATAGAAAATCTTTAAAAAAGAAGTGCATGAAAATAGCATCTTCTAATAGCAGAAGTGTTTATAAAGTAAAAGCAGTAATAAGCAGAGCTACATGAGAACAGGCATTTCAGGAAGCTCCTGACAACAGAAGGGTAACCAGAATGGTTGGGTTCACCACAGTAACTTTATAAAAATGTGTCCATGCATTGTTTAAAAACAAACCAAACCAAGATGAGCTGATTTGCAGTTCAAAATGGCAGGGGACATTTCATGCCACAGGTATGTCCCTCAGCCATGATACACTGCAGCCTTTGCTATTACTTTTCGCTTTGTACTTCCATGTTCCCTTCTCTGTGACAGAAAATTGCACATCAGCACGTGTTGTGTAAATTGTATCCATTAGAAAACCCCTCCCTACTGATAGGAATATTCAGCAAATCATCTTTTTCACTAACAGAGGTCTACAGCAGCTGCAGACACATATCATACGGTACATGCAGGGTCCACAAAGCAGGGCCCCATACGATGCACAAGAACAAGGGTCAGCAACACTGGCAAATGCAATCGAAGTAGAAGCTAAATTAGAATTAGAAGCAAAAAAGGCTTCACATGTAGCTATATATATTCACATATAGCTCTTCCAGTTTTCTTTAAAACACTTTTATTCCAATTCCCCAGGCAGCTAGACAGTGTTTCCATCTCTAGATAAGAAAAGCTATAAATAGTTTTAAGAAGTATGAATCCCCTGAAATATAAAGGAATTAATAATCTTGCTTACATAGGAAACATGAACTTTAATACAAGTTCCCAACAGCCTGAATTACAAACAAAGTGAACACCGTTCACTTTTAAGCTGGAAGCAAATTTGAGGGTGCATAATGAAGGAGAATCAGTTCATATCAAGATCGCTGCAGCAAGCAAAGTGTCCAGGCTGTATGGCAGCACATTTTACTAGAAAGAAGGAAAGGAAGGGAGGAAGGGAGATGTATCTGACAATAAAGAAGTTGACAAGAACAATAACATTTGCCAAGAAAGCGAGAATCAGGTAAGTACTAAAAGCAAGAGAAACACTCAGAATGCCTGACAGTGAAACGCTGGAACACTAATCAATAAAATACTGAACAAGTTGGCTGTAAAGGACAAAAAAAGCGAGGTTATCATATTTGGAAATGGAAAAGAACATATATAAGGAAATGCAGATCATGTTTAAAATTATACTGCTTAATTAAGTTACCTGCCTCCGAGTTGAGAAAAGAATTATATGCATAATACTGAAGGCAATCAAAGAGACAGCTGTATTTAATAAAGCATTAACAACTGCTGACAATATCTGCTTACATAGATTGGTAACTTTTTATCATCACGCAGTTTGCAGCACCAGCTCCATTCCACCAACGGTAATTAGGAACACGCTGGTTTACACCAGCTAAAGACCAACATAGTTTTCACAAGCAGGTATACATCTTCAAGATCAGTTCCTATGAGAAATCAATTCTGAAAATTATCTGCATTAGTCTGAACAGTCGTAGTGTTAGATTTTTAATCAGGAGTTAAGAAAGAAACTGTGTGCATGCTTCTTCTTTGAGACCTGGTGAGGGAAGACTGGATAACGTCTGAGAGGCAAAGATTTGCACAGCAAATACAACTCACCTGTGTGCTGTATGCAGTGCACACCTTTCAACACACCACTGATTTTGGTGATAAAAGCCTGAAAATTGACAAGGATCGTCCCTAGAAAGCAAACTGGTCTTTTGCTTCATTTGTCTTGTGCATTAATGGGGACAAGAAAGGATTGCAACTACCGACTCCAAAGCAAAGAGTTATTACAGGCAATTGTAATGTTTACATAAAAGTGTGTTCAAAGGAAGGGGTGGAAACCCAAAACAGGAGTAAAATTGGAGGTGGAGCTGATGGAGTCTACACAGATTTTTTATGTAAGCTTTGCTCGTAGATTCAGGTAATGAATGCTGAAGAGTCACTGCTCTGATTTCTCCTAAGACAACAGAAAGAAAAACATTCAGGCTGGCTTTTCAAGTGTTTTTCCATGAAATATGCTGTGCACAAATTATTTGAAGACATGCCTACTAAACTTCATTTAGACCCTGCAGTCAGACTTGACAAAGTGCATCTGTTTAAATAGTCTTCATATAATTAAATGTCTTAACTATTCTGATAATGTCCATTATTATTCCCTCTTGTTAGTACTAAAAGCATTTAAATATAAAGGAGCACTCAAAAGTTGTCTGAAAAAGACCAATATAGATATCTAAGTGTGGGTTGAGTAGTAAACTACTAAGTTCTTTGAAAAAGTCTTACAATTAATCCAATTCAGTTAGATAATACAGACAGATCTTTTTGATAACTTCCACAGTTGTATCCATATCACAAAATGAATTAATACCCTTAGAATTGGGCAGAAGTGAACACATTTGTTGGGCTCCTGCAGAGATGCATGTGTATGCCTTGTTAGGCAAACACACCACATGCATTTCTCCTGTGCGTTCATATTCTCAGCAGTGCCACACATACTTGCATTGACAGCAGCTGAAGTAGGCTGCTGAATGGGATTTCCTATCAGCCATTAAACATCCATAGATCAGTCCATAACATCTACCCAGCATGTTGAAAATGTTAGCATTGCACACATTCTAATTATAAAGAGTTATTTATTTAGTGTTGGTTTGATTATCTCAGGCATTTGAACTGAATACATCTCTGAGCAAACAGTACTATTTTAAATTTACAACCAAAATTACTTGGCTCTTAGAAACCATATTTTAATATTATGTTTGCACAATAGGTCCCAAACTAACACTAAACTGCACTCAGGAAACACGAGCTATTGAGGTATGCATCTGATATCCTGAGTGTACAGAAACATTTCATCTGTAAGATCAGAACAGGTCCCAGAGATTACAAACAGTTCTCTTTAGCTTCCAGAAAGCTGCTCTGAAAAGCATTGAGTATTCCTTCTGATCTCTGACCCACAGAACAATACGTGAGGGAACAGTTCAGTAAACTCTTTACAGTGCCAGACCAAAGCTCCTCTTCTTGAAGCAGTGACAGTCATTGCTGATTATCTTAATGGCATAATTAGCTTACTTGGTGCACATATAATAAGACTATTCTGGAAACCAATACTTGTTTCAGGTAAGTGCTGTAAGTATGAATAAAACAAAGCCACCTTGCACTTCATTCTTACAGTATTGTTTTTACAAACTCTATTTAACAGAAGATGTACTTTGTTCTCAGATACAGAGCTGGTTCTGATGCAACCTTCTGCACTTTAAATTATAGATCAATTTTTGCACCTTAAAATGAAAAGAGTAGAGATTTCAGCAAGACAGTGACGAGAATAAGTGACAGACAGCTGTAGTGCATTATCTTTGTTTCTTTTGTGCCATTTACACTTGTTCGTGGTATTAAAAAAATGACAGATAGCAAGCGTGAGTCCTGTAGAAGAGTACCAGTGTCAAGTAGCTGGGACTACCCTTGCCTGTCCCTCCCTTCTCATGACAGGCCTGTAAGTGCCAGGGCTAGGGAAAAATTCAAAACACGTTCAACAGAAAACACAGACAGACACACGTGGAATGGAGCCACGCGGAATGCTAGTTCCCCAGGTCTCCAGGATAAACAAAAGCTCTTAGATAAAACGTTATCCTGATTTTCCTACAGACATCAGTCCTATAACAGACTAGACATTTTTTATGGATATAAAAAGGTTTTTGTCATTAAATAATTTTGAAAGTAAAAAAATGATTGTTCTGTATCCTTGAGCAATTCTAACGTTGTACCTACAGCAACAAACAAGATCATCAGGAAAAGACACTTTGTGGCCTCAGCAGTTTTCCTCAAGGTTTCCATTCCTAAGTAACACGGAAATGGGAATAACCTCTACATTCTTTGTCATGCTAACACTGGACATGGAAAAAACAGCAGAGAATATACTTAAGAAAACATAACATAGTTTAGAAATCGGATTGCCCAGTAAGGAATTCCTGCCTCTGGAGTTATTATCATTTTCCCTATTCAGAGAGAAGAAAATAATAAAGCAATTCCACAAGCAAACACAGAAACATTTCCGCATTTCATCTAATTGGGCATGGGGAAGGCCAAGGCTGCAGCTTCAGCAGCCAGACCGCAGCAGGCAGAGGTGAAAGTGGGCTCCCTTACCTCAGAGCCGGCCCTGGGGTGTAAGGTGGACGGCCTCAGGCACCGAGGGGCTGCAGGAAGTCACAAGCTGTGTCGCAGACACACTTCCCGCCGCCTTGAAGGGCAGCAGCTCCATGAGAAGGAGGATCGAGGCTGGGCTCCCCTCAGGGCAGCCTGAGGCACCGCACACCAGAGACTGCTCCTCAGGGAATGGCTGCGCAGCACCAGGTGAAACCTGCACTCACTGGTAGGTGCGAGGGAGCCTGAGGGGCGTGGGGCCGAGTGCTCCTCCAGAGCTTCTCCACAGCTTTCATCCCCATGGACTGAGGTATGGGGAAAAAAGTTCAAGTTGTGTCCGAGGAGGAGTTTACATATGGGGAGAGCTGCATGGTAAACAGCTGTGTGGAGAGGGCTTGGATGTGGGCCTGGAGCTGCTGCTGTGAGGAACTCAGACGTGCACCCTGTACTCGTGTACTGTGCTGAACAGATTTACGCTAGAGCTAGATAGGAGGAAGTAATTCCAGCAGGTCGTTATGTGGAATGAAGGCGCGCTGAAGGGAGTGGGTGGGAGGAGGACAAATAGAGGCAGCGTCGTGAGACTAAATGCCTATTTGTGCAAATGTGTGCAAAACAGACTGTGCTGTTGCTTTCCCAGTACTGAGAGTAGCTACTAAAATCACTGCACTCAGTAATTTTTTTTGGTTTTTTGTTTCTTCTATCAAGCAAAGAATACAGACTGAATAAATACCAGCTGTTAAACAAAACAGAAACCCACTGTAACTTCTTACCTCATCTGCACCTTGATTTCTGCTTGCTGTAATCTCCTTCCAATCAGCTTTATACTCCTTCTTCTAAAAGGCACAGCTCACTGAAGTACTGGTGATTTCTCCCTTGGATGTAATTGACCAGAGGAATACCCATACCCTGCCATGGTCTGTTCAGTCTGTGTCTGTCTGTTTGTATGCAAAGAACCAATAACTCCATAATTATCTAATGTCCTAAGAGAATGCAATGCGATAAAAATCCAAATCACATTTTATATTTGGCGTTTGATGTAAATTTGTGTGTATATAATTATCTTGAAAATGATGAGGTATATTCAAGTTAAAATTACATTATTTTTAGCTGTTGGGGAAAGAGCTAGTCCATTATTTTCAGTTCCTGTTCTAGTTCCTTACAATCTTTATGCACCGCAGTTAGGCTTTTGTGATAAATAGCTCTGCAGAGAGTAAAAGCTTGCTCATTTTCTTTGATTTCATCAGCAATCACCTCACAGTCATTCAGGCTGCAGGTGCAGAAACATGGAGCTGGTTCCCCTTGAGCTGCGTGGGTGTGAAAGCGGCGGAGCTGCGCTCAGCGCAGTGCTGTGATACACGGCTTTCATGACTGGGGTCAGTGCTCACTGCAGGATCTCTGCCTTCACAGCCCATAATGTCCTGATGCTTCTGTGCTCTCTGCAGTTTAATATGCACGTGTTTGTGTAACTACCGATTTTTTGCTTCATTTGCAATACCAGAAATCTCAATTACTTTGGGTAATTGAAAGTGATTGGTTTTGGTGTCCTGGCAACTTAGTGTGGTTTTAGAACACATTTTACAGTCATTTTTATTTTGCAAAACTAATGACAGCTCTTGCAAATGTATGAGCTGTTGTAGGTTTAAGATAATTGGGCTGAAATCTATGTCAGAAGAAGGCTGGCAGCTATTTCAACCTATATTTCAGTTTCTGTGTTAGGCTTAGATTAATTTGAATCAGTTTCAAAATATGTTGCCATTTTTGCTTCACAAATAGGTTCTTACTCACAATACTGTATTTTTTTCCTTAAAAAGAAGTTAAACATACTTGGAATATCAGAATTTAGGAAACAGTCATGTAGAAAACCAAATATTTTTAAGTGTTTTGGGTATTAATAGTCAGACTTGAATCTCATTTTAACAAATAGTGTGAATGTTCCAGCACTGACTCATACTTTGTATGCCTGCCAAGAATGACGTGAGTAAATATATCTGAAAGCCAACTCTTTTTCAGTAGAGTATTGTTTACTGGAATTTGATATATGATAGCAGCATTTGTCACAACTCTTCAGATAAGGTTCAGTCAAAAGTCTAGCTGCTTTTTTTTTTTTTTCCAGATTTTCTTCACACTGTCTCATTCAGGCTTGCTTACAAACTGGAACACTTGACTTGGATTAAAATAGTGCCACCAAATTTCAGGAGGAGGTGCTTATTACAGAGTTCCACTTAAAGATTATATGTTCTTTTCATTTTCAGCCTTAGTAGTGCTGAGGTTCCAAAGCTTTGAATGACAATAAAGATTGGCAATAATTTCACTTCATATTTAAGATTCAGAATATAATTCAAGAGCACTTGTGCTACTACTCCCAGATGTACTTGGTTTCCAGGAGCTAATGCTGGGGTGGCTATAAAGTGAGGTCTGGGTAAGAAGCTAGGCTACTATGTCACAGAGGCTTTGGGGAGAAAATGAATGAAGTTGTGTATTTTGTGTTCTATTCATTACATGTAATTAAAAACAAAGCAATACATCTTGAAGCTTTTAATTTTAGAAGAAAGATGGTTTCCTAAAGACTTTAGTTACAACTTCAGTATTCTTAGCATGTTGTAAGTTGCAAAATCCTTTGGAATTTTTTACGTAAATTATTAGTGCAATATCACAGCAAGCATTTGTTAACAAAGTGAAACTCAATCCTTTGTAATTTCAGTTCAGGACTAAAAAAAATTTAAGTGTGTCATTTGTAAACAAGCAATGTTTTTATTTTAAGCAATTATGAAATGTAGAAAATTTGGCAGCAGAGTTCCAAAATGTGAAAACAGAATATATATTCTTCTTGTAAAATTCCCCTGGTATTTTTTTCATAAGAGAATCAGACAGTAAATCCTACTGAACACTGCAAACCATGATGTCAGTTTCTGACTCCCACAGTTACTACAGCATGTTTTCAGATCTCTGGGCACCAGACAAGGAGCTCTTCTTTGAATCTCAAAAGAGAGAGATTTACAGCAGAGATGTGCCTTGAAGCTGGAACATTTATTCATGGATCAATGGGTGGCATTGCTTGAGAGAAGCTAGCAGCCTTGCAGTCTTATTCCTGTCAGTATGTTTTGATGTTAGACTGGAGGAGATTTGTCTAACACTTGAAAGGAGTCTTGGAATGGGGGGGGTGGGGGG
>NW_024884800.1:8735814-8745119 GCF_019232065.1 Centrocercus urophasianus | reverse complement strand
GGGGGTGAGAACAGAAAGGAGATCAAACAGAGGTCTAATTATGTATTGTTTAAATAGGAGCTTCCAGTTATATATCACAGTTTTTAAAATATTACTCTTATACCTATCAGTTCTCTCTGTAAGTGAAAAGATCATACTTCTATAAGTAAACAAATACATAATGGTCAACATGTGTTAAGGTGGAGAAGCCTGGTAGACAAGCTATTCATCTGATATTCATGTGTTCAAGAAAAAGGACAGTTTTACCATATGCTGGGAAATTTCAAAGGGATGCATTACGCTGGCCCTGGTTATCCTGGTCAGATATAGAATCATAGAATCATAGAATCACCAAGGTTGGAAAAGACCTAAAAGATCACCCAGTCCAACCGTTCACCTATTCCCAATAGCTCCTACTAAACCATGTCCCTCAACACAACATCCAGTCTTTCCTTGAACACCCCCAGGCTCGGTGACTCCACCACCTCCCTGGGCATCCATTCCAGTGCCTGACCACCCTTTCTGAAAAGTAATACTTCCTCATGTCCAGCCTGAATCTCCCCTGCCGTAGCTTGAAGCCATTCCCCCTGGTCCTATCACTAATGACACGAGAGAAGAGGCCGACCCCCAGCTCACTACAACCTCCCTTCAGGAAGTTATAGAGAGCAATGAGGTCTCCCCTGAGCCTCCTCTTCTCCAGGCTGAACATTCCCAGCTCCTTCAGCCTCTCCTCATATGGGCTGTGTTCCAGATGTTCCATATGTAAGTGGTCCTTTTTTTCGTGTAGGGACAAAATCATCTGACTAATTTTTTTAGTTGTGCTGGTATGGAAAGAGGAATAGGAACTCAGGTATGAGCGCTTTTATAAGAAAATAACCTGCTTAGTGGGGTTTGTACCACCATAAATTGTTCCAGCATACAATCATGCTCTTAGCTGAAATTGGTACCTATCAGAAAAAAAAGTGCCTGTTTCAGAACACATGGCAGTAATCTTGCCATGGTTTATTTGGGGTTTATTTTATTGGAGAAAGTGTATAATATTTAGCTGGTCAGATTTGGTTTGATAATATGTCTAAATGAGAGTTGTGTAGGATGTAAATGCTGTTCAGAAAGTATTTCCAGATTTTGCCGCAGTTAAAAGCTTCCAATTGTAAGGTAAGGTAATACTCGATAAGGAGTATTAAAGTGCTATAAACTGTTGCTAACTGTGTCTACCTCTGATCATTTTAGCACAGCACACTGTGCTTTCCGAGAACAGTCTTGGCATCTTCTTTCAGTCTTTTTAAAAAATGTTCCTGTTTGTTTTTTAGCAATCAGAAAGGACTCAGTGTAATGCAAATAAATGAATAAAAAACAGTGCACAGAAATCCAACATAACTTCAGATAAATTCAGATGCCTATTCAGATAAATAGGCATCCAGCAATGAATGCCAACTGACCCACAACAAGGTGGTTGTGTTCCACTACTCAGTATTTTGTTTCTAAGCTCATTCATTTTATTGCAAGGCTACAATAGAGAAAGCAGTGCAAAAGTTTTCACTATTGCACTAATTAAGAATCTACAGAAGGGAATTAATACTGCTGCCTTGATTTCTTAGTCCTGAAGTACAGTTAACACAAAGGAAAGCTTTGTTGTCTTCCAGTGGAAGTGTTTTTACATCTTCCCTTTCGAGTGATCTCTGGGGATCCGTTTCAGTTTTTGCAATGAGAAAGCCACTACATTCCTCCATCACCACTCTGTCTCAACCCGAAGGAATGACAGCAAGTCAGGAGTAACATTCAAGTTTTGCTGGTGTAGAAGAGTGCATGTGGTCTGTTATGTGGAATGAAAAATTAGCTTCAGCATCTTGTGGTACCAAGTTTCTCTTTCTTATTTACTGGCATGTTATGTGTATATTTCTGCAGCAATATCTGCTGGTACAAAAACCATTATATTTGTTCCAGAGGTCCAGCGAATGCTTAGAGACTCAACCAAATCTAGGATTGGGAACCCAAAACTCTTTTTTTAATATTAAAGATCAAATGCATACAGTGATAAGGATTTAGTTATTAGCATTGTGTAAAACTTCTTAGATTTACAGAACAAGCAGTTAAGTCCAATCTATTTCTTCATAGTAGATTATCATCACCACTCTGGTTCAGAAATCAAATACATCAACCTGTGCAAAACTCGTTCCCAAGCAGCAAACAAAATGTATTCCAGCTGATTTATTTTGGGAGTGGGAAAGAGAGGAAAAATCTGCAGTGTATTGAAGTGAAGCATAATTTACCTGAATGTAACAGTATAGTTCATGCTGCTTGATACACAGAGCAACAGTCCCAGATGACAAACAGTTTTAAAACATTAACCGATAGAAGCAGCTTTGTCAAGTCGAACTATAAATGACAGATGCTGACCTATATATTTTCTGAAAGATCTCTAAAACTTGCTCCCAGTTAGTGGATGGTGGTGATGCCTTAATGGCTTTGTGATTCTAAGAGTTATTCATGCTCCAGTTTTTTCCTCTGTGCTCATGCCAGCAGTTTGGTACTAGTATTCTCTGAAGGGGTTTTGAACAACAAAATTTGTATAAATATAGGTGTGTTTGAAGCACAGCTCTGTTACAAGACCTTAAATAGGAGGGAGCATGTAACCCTTACATCTTTTTTTTTGGTTTCTCAGTGGATTTAAACAAAGTCATCTCAAAATTTAAATTCATTTTTCATGGATTATGGTATTTTCTCTATAAATATATTAAAGTAACAAGGGCAAGGGCTGAGCCTTAAGTAGTTATGCAATTGTTCTATTTGCTATATTTATAGAGATAATTACAGAGAATCAAAAATTAAAAGTAACTTTCCCCTAAGCTCTCTTTTTTATTTTTTATTTTACTTCTAGCTTTTTATTTGACAGCATTCTTAAGTTACGTTGAGTTCTATGATCTGATAGAGAGGAAACTGTAGATTTTCGAGAACATTTCGGGTTTCAGAACATTTCAGTTACATTTTGGCTCGAATCTGAAAGGCTGCATCCATCCTGTACGTTGCTTATTTCTCCTGCATGCTGATACTTCATTCAATATTTTTTTTTCAGAGTACAGATTGTATTTGTCTGGGCTGAATGGAGGACTGTGTATTTATTACAACTGGAAATAATCATGGGTTTCTTTCAACATAACGGTATTCATTTCAGCCATTAGTCAATGTCTGCTCCAAATTTGGATCCTTCAACAGTTTTCATTTTAGATGCTGGGGCAGAAGCCATCTAAATCTATAAATATGTCTTTGAGTTGCAAGTCAACTCCTCTACTAGACCTCTTTGTTTGCTAAAGAAAATTGTAAGACATAAGATTTATTTTTGCACATTGTTATTTTTGGGCTGATGGGAATTCTAGTCAGATATAATGAATGGATTTAGGAATAGCTTTTTAGAAGACTAATGGAAAGCTATGAGTGAAAATAACAGAACTGTATAAGGAAGTTAGCCATATTTAAAAAAACAGAAACACAGGGGTCCTGTGTAATTGATTTTTCATGGCTGCATTAAATACCATTTTGGTTCTGAATTACTGCCTGATTGCATGGCCAGCAGACATCTGCAGACAATTTTGGCAAATTCTACTGACATTTATGTCCCACATCTGAGGAATTCTGCTGGACATTAGTATTAATGCACAAGCTGTAAAGCATTATACTTTGGAGAACTGTGTGATAATGTTTATGCAACATTTTCCTCCCAAATAAGGAGCACTATGTATAATTTACCAAGTGTCTCATTATATTTTATATTACTCTTTTCCGTGCTTATTCAGACATGGAACCGAGCCTTGATTTGTTTTGAACACAGTAAACTCTCTTTCATGTTCCTGCTGAGCTACTGACTATTTATTTTCATCTCTAAAGAAGTTAGCTTTAAGGATGTGGCTGTGAGTATTCAGATGAAGAGCACAGTGAGATGGTTTTAGATCTCCCTGTTAACAGGAAAATGTATTCAGGAAGTGTCAATAATGAGCTTGCTAATAATGTAACAGGAAGCTGATGATGTACTCACTTCTATTAAAAGTTTAAATATAATTTCTGAAATCCTGTTTAATTATGAAAAATGACATGCTAATGATAAAATCTTCCTAACAGATCTGCTGGAGAAAACTTAGATTTAATAGAAGTGAAGACTTGACCTTGCTCAGGTGCAGACTTTTTCCTCCATTATACAGTTCTGCCTGATCTCATTTTTTTGAGAGGATAAATTCAGACAGCTCCTCTCCAAGGGAGTGAAAAGTGTGGTCACTAGTGATCGCTGGAACTGCCTTGCAGTTACTGTCGGCTAGTGAGATGCTTAAACTTTGACCAGAATATTTGGAGACTTGGAGAGTCAAGCCTTAAACACATGTGTATTAGAGAAATTTTCATTTTTAAGTTTGTTTAAGCACTAAGCTACTTTAGATGCCAAAAAAGCTACCGTGTAAAGCAGTTACAGAGCCATTTTTAAAGTAACGCTTTAAAAGTAAATAAATAATACCTATTTAATTTCCACAGTACTACATTGTATAATATGACTGTAAGGATAGTGCTGTTTAATTCTGGGACAATGGCAAATTCATTTTGTTCTCTGTAGATACTAATATGAGCTCATAAAGATGAGACCTATGCTACATTTTCTCTAAACAAATGCATATAGCTCTTGTGATCTTTAAAAGAAGAAAAGGGTTATGTCATATTAAGTCTTATATGAGATATTCACTAGAATTTTCCCTTTTGGTCATTGTAATGCATAGAAATAATACATAATTTATTCTTTACAGTATTTTGTATGTCTTAAGCAGTTTTGAGTAGCAACTTTGAAAATGCTTTTTCAATATATACAATTTTACATATTTATGTGAAATATCCATAGTATGTGCGACTATGGAAATATCTGTTCCTTAATTTTTGAGGTGTGAAATGGAAAATTGTTCATGATCACTGTTTTAGTTGTAAATCCATCATCTAGTAGTATCCTTAACAAAGAAACTAGCTTTGATAAATGTGTAAGATCGTCCAATAATCCAGCTCTCCTAAGCTTCCAATTCTCTGTCTAAAAACAACTCTCTGTTGCTTTGTACTTCAGTGACAGCATAACATACTCATTAACTCATCACTGCTAAGTGTGGGTTTGTAAGGTCTGTTCCTTTGATCAGATATTACAGCTTTGATGTTACTGAAACCTCAGTGTTTGTAGAGAAGGTATTTTAAATAACAGCTGATCTTTCTTCCATTGAAAATGTCAGTTCTTAAACCAGAGTGACTGCTGATTTAATTAGAATTAGAGACTTTGTCTCACCCTACCTGGGCTATACATCTCTTGCATCAGAATGTCCTTTCAAGCTCAATAACCTATACAGCATCCAATTCTGTGTAGAGGCATTTTGCATGGTTGGTTTAGGTAATTCAGATGTTTGGTTTGGTAGGAGGGGATTGGGGAAGCAATGTCACTCCCACTGTATGCAAAGATCAGGTTTGTGATCACTCAAGGAAGCTGAACATCTACAAGATTGTGGGTCCCGCTGAGATGCATCCCAGAGTCCCGAGGGCATTTTAGCTGATGTAGCCACCAAGTTACATCAAACCACTCTCAGTGATATTTGAAAAGCTGTGGCAATCGGGTCAAGTCCCTGGTGATGGAAAAAAGGCAACATCACACCCATTTCTAAAAGGATGACCCAGGAAACTACTGACCTGTCAGTCTCACCTCTGTGCCAGGAAAAATCATGGAGCAGATCCTCGTAGAAGCTATGCTGAGGCATATGAAAGACAAGGACGTGACATGGGAGAACCAGCATGGCTTCACCAAGGGCAAATTCTGCTTAACCAAACTAGTGGTCTTTTATCATGGTATCACTGCATCAGTGGACAAAGGAAGAGCCTCTGATGTCATCCATCTTGACTTCAGGAAGGCCTTTGAGACGTTACCCCACAGCATCCTTCTCTCCAAATTGGAAAGATATGCATTTGATGGGTGGCCTATTCGATGGACGAAGAACTGGCTGCAGGATTGAGTCTAGAGAGTGGTGGTCAATGGCTCAGCAGCTGGATGGAGATCAGTGATGAGTGGTGTCCCACAGGGGTCAGTGCAGGGACCAATAATCTTTACTGTCATCCTCAGTGATGCTGACAGCGGGGATGAGTGCACCCTCTGCAAGTCTGCTGATGACACCAAGCTGTGGGGTGCAGCCAACACACCAGAGGGACGGGATACCGTAAAGAAGGAGCTAAACAGGCTTGAGCAGTGGGCCCAGGTGAACCTCATTAGTTTGAACAAATCCAAATGCACAGTCTTGCACCTGGGTCGAAGCAACCCTCACTACCAAGACAAGTTGGGGGATGAAAGGACTGAGTGCAGCCCTGCTGAGAAGGACCTTGGGGTACTGGTGGATGGAAGCTGGACATGAGCCAGCAATGTGCCCTTGCAGCACAGAAAGCCAACCGTATCGTGGGCTGCATCAAAAGAATTGTGATCAGCAGGGCGAGGGAGAAGATCTTGGTTCTCTACTCTGTGCTGGCGAGGCCTCACCTGGAGTATTGCATCCAGATGTGGAATCCTCAGTACAGCAGAGACACAGACCTGTTGGAGCACATCCAGAGGAGGTCATAAAAATGATCCAAGGGATGGAACATCTCTCCTATGAGGACAGGCTGAGAGGGCTGGGGCTGTTCAGCCTGCAAAAGGGAAGGCTCCAAGGTGACCTGATAGCAAACTTTCTATATCTAAAGGGGAGCTACAAGAAAGAAGGGCACAGACTCTTTTTCAGGGTCTGTAGTGATAGAAAAAGTGGAAATGGCTTCAAGCTCAAAGAGGGTAGATTTAGGCTGCATATGGGGAAAAAGTCACTGGAACAGGCTGCCCAGTGATGTGGTTGATGTTCCTCCCTTCAAGGCGAGGCTGGATCAGGCCCTGGGTTATCCTGATTTAGCTGTGCATGTCCCTGTTCACTGCAGGGAAGTTAGTTGGACTAGCTGACCTTTAAAGGTCCCTTCCAACTCTAAGGATTCTGTGATTCTATGATCCTTTGAATGTTCCTCCCAGTGAAAGTCACTGGCTGTGCGAGTGTTCAGGTATGTGGCACAGATATTGAAAACAAAGGAACCACTGCATTGTGGTTGAAATACGAAACTCTTGGCTACTGCCCTTTTCAGAATTTGTCATTATTATTTTAGATCACATGACAGAAGTTCTAACTATGTAGTTATAACACTGTGTATAACTTGTCCTAGTGACTGGTACTCCATGAAACCTTAATCCTTACCCACTAGTAGCTACTTGAGGAAAAAACTGAGAAATCTTATCTACTTCAGAAGAGAAAACTGTCACTCATTATTCACGTTTATTTTCTCTTTTTGGGGGAGAGGAGGAGTAGGGTGTTTTTTCAATAACTAGTTCATTACCTCAGAATATACCAATTAATTATTTGAAAGGAAAAACAATGGCATAAAGATAATAAAATTGCAAGGAGGAAGAATGAGTATGTAAGATGGTAATAGAAAGCACAGAAAAATCTTTATAGGCCATATGTCCACATTTAGAATTGCATAGTTAGGAAAAAGCAGGTGGTTTCCTGTCCTCCACTGCTTGTTTTAGCACAGCTTATTCTTAATAGTTTTTTTTAAAATTTCGAATTTTATTTTATTTGTGACATAATGGGGAATTTTACTGATAATTATATTTCAGGTGGAGATAATGTTATTGATGATTTAATTAGGCAGCTTAGCAAATGATTTTATCGTATACAAAACTTTAATCACTCATGTTTTCACACAATATTAGCAGATATTATGCAGTTAAATGGAATAATTAATCCCACAATTCAAAACTATAACCTTACCTATTTAACAGAATTCTTTGTTTCAGTATCAAAAGTATGGTTAAATTCAATTTTTGTTGCATACAATATTCAGTGTAATGCACCAACTTTTAGCATGTACATGAATGAATCTCTGCTGGAGAGTCAATATCATTATTTCACTGCTCAGTTTTTCATATTATTAGATTAATTTAACTTAGGTTAGATTAATTAAATGCTGATCAATCCAGTCCAATATCTCCCTGATTGTGCTGTTAACAAGCATATGTAGGGTTAGTGGTGAGTTGAAACACTGAAATTCTGTGCTAAAAATTCCTTCCCCTTCTCCTTTCTTTCTGCAGGGTTGATTTCAAACAAAATGTCATTACGCCTGTTGAAAACATGGCCCCATGCACAGTCTTACAAGCTCAACAGATGGGTGGCAAATACTGCAAGGAGGGCTGGGTCCCTTCTGAGAGGTTCCTCTGATGAGGAGTAGAGGAGGAAGCTGCACACACTCTCACATTGGAGAAGATATAACATGAGTGACAACACTAGTTTTAAAAAACAAACAGTTAAATAAAACCTTTTTTTTTTTGTTCTGTGTTTAAGTTGTGAGATTATGAATAGCTCTGCACAACTTGGTCTTCTATAGGCTTATCAATATTGGGGCAAATTGGTAGAATAGCATAAACTACCAGAAGTGCGAGATAACTGATGCAAATTGTAAAATGCCCAACAACTTTTTAAAATCCTAAATTTCCTGCATGGAGAGTTTAGTACGGTCTGTGCTTCTCACAGAAACTGAAGGAGAGAATTTGCTTTGATCTCACAGCTCTGTAATGTTTGCTTCTTTTTCCAGTGACGTGAATTGCCTTGCATAGTTCTGCTTGTCAGCTTGATTTCTGCAGAATACCTGCGGCCTTAATTAGAGCAAAGTCAACACATTTTAAGAACTCTGAATTCTGTAAAATCTTGTGCTTCATCAGCAGATGAAAATTCATGCCACAGTCTGCTTTTGAAAATCAAGCTGTAATCCTAGCTTGATAGGAAATTCTCTGTGGAAGTGTCATGGACCTGCATCGCAAATACTGGATTTACAGTGATCTGGTCCTGATTAAAAAAGGAAAAGAAAATAACAACAAAAATCATTATGAAAAAGCCAAAAAACAGTTTTCAACATTCTGGATTCTTGAAACAATTGTTTGTCATTTTAGAGACATTTTAGAGACAGGGAAATGTATTTAAGTGTGGAAAAAAAATATTCCTAGGTTATGAGATTAAATCCAGGTTGTACTGGAAAGTGATGGTGAAAGTATTATTACTTGTAACACTAAGAGAATCTTAACCCCCTCCACATACACACTTTATCACTATGATGGTTTATAATAAATCTTATTATAAAGATTTTTATATACATATTATATATATAAAATATTATAATATATATGTATAATATTATAATATATATATATTATATAATATATATTATATATATTATAAAAATAAGAATTTTTATAATATAAAATA
>NW_024884800.1:8565011-8735007 GCF_019232065.1 Centrocercus urophasianus | reverse complement strand
ATTATATATATATTATAAATCTTATTATATAATTCTTATTTTTGTTTTCACTTTTTCACTTTTTCCCCTTCTTCATTTTTATCTCCAAAAGCAAATCACAGTTATAGTACATAGAGTAGAAACCAGAGAGTTCTGTTTCTTTATATAGCCACATGAAACTTGTTAAACTGAAATCACATCTCTGTGGACACTAAAAACCCACGGTGTGCTTGTATGTGACCAACATAAACACATTGCTCAGAGTCCAAATACTAATTCTGATATCTGCAAATTATCTGAACTGGTGATGAGAAATATGGTGGAGTATTTTGGACCTTTAACGTTCCCTTTTCCAAGGCAAGGATCTGCTTTTCTGACATTCAGTTTTCCCATGGGTTAACCTGGCTGCCTTACCGTGATGTGTTTTGCACAGTTCAGAGCTTACCACCCAAGGCAAGAGTTTATTTACGTGGAATAGCACTGCTGAAAGTGTAGACTGGAATCAACAACAAGATTGCCTCTTAAGTCAGGGAAAAAAAAGGAAAGGTTCTTGACTGAGCAAGGTAACGCTCATAAAAATAAAATCAGAAACCCACAGAACCTGTAGACTGCTAGTGAGAGTACAAGTGCTGCTTGGCTTTTACACACTTTAGATAACCTCCACGTTTTGTTTTCTTCTCTTCTCTGAATATTTTCTGAGGTTTTTTCCAAGTTTTTCCATTACTGACATCTTCATAAATATACGCAGGGAGAAAAACTGATAACTACCCATTATTTAAAAATAGTAATGGTTGTGATAAATAATAATTGAGATCAACAAATTAAGAAAAACGCAGCTGATGGTACAACTACATTAAAGGAATTCTGAGATGCCTGGTAAGGCTTGTACGCTACGTAAAACCTAGTTCCCATTTGCAAAGCACTGTACGTAGTAACTTTACTACAGCAGCATTTTCTTGAAAGATACCTTTGAAAACACAGGGAAATGGAACAGCCATCATTTCTCTGGGGGTCTTTGTTCTTCTATTTATTAATGGGTTTTCTGTGATCTGCTGGTTTTTTCCTTTTTTAACGAACCTAACATCTATCTTTTGACTGGCTTTAACTCTCAACTAGTCATTGTATGCAAAGTTAGACTCCTTCAATTCCTGGTATTTCCTTTCTTTGTACTGGTACCTATAAATTGTAACTGTGTCACTTCAGTCTTACTTTTGATCAGTTAAATAAAGTGAAGCAATTATCTCATGATGTTCTTCCGAATTCTGTATCTTTTTTATTCCATGACTTATTTTTAATGCCCGATGTAACAAGCATCAACTTCAGACATAATACTTAAGTGCCACTTTACTGGTGGTACATCTGGAGGTAAAATCGCTTCCCTATTTCCATCAGCACATTCTTTCTATTTATCTAAGGATCATGCTATAGCTTTCACCATACTATTGTGTCCTAGGGCTCACATTAAGTTACTGGACCATCTCAAGTCTTTTTCAGAGTATTTGCCTGATGTGTGCCCCCGTTCTGCAAGCGTGCCCTACAGTCTACATTCACAAATGTGTCAGATGTATTTGGCTGTTTAAAAAAGGCTCTTCTTTGAAGGGTCAAACTTGTTATGTGATCTAGATTGTGCTGTATATTGCCCTAGCTTCATCACTGTTTATCATTTTACTGATCTTCCTGTAATCTGTCCATCTTACTTGCAGTGCTCTTATATTTAGTACCAGGTGAGATTTTTAATGAAGGATGAAATTAAATGGTGATAATTGAATGTCAAAAATGAACCACCTGACAATGGAGGAAAATAATGATATATAAAAACTGGGCTCAAAAGAAGTGATGGAAAAAAAAATAGATAAGATTTTAATGATAAAAGAAAGGACTTAAATGGAGTTCAAAAATGGCTTGCAAGGTGCAGATGATACTTCTTTTTTTCAGACGCATGCAAAGGGTAAATACAGGGTGTTGGAACTGGATAGGAGAGACAATGAACTCCAATGTCTTTTAGGTAGCTAAGAGATAAAAAATGTAAGAAAAATAACTGAATTTAGACATTGGCCTGCTTCTCTCTTAAAGATCAATTCCAGCATCATCTTAAGTGATTCTGAACAGTCTTCAGTGGTCAGAGATTGGAGATTTTAAATTTTTTTTTGTTTTTCAGTGATGTGTGCTATTTCCATGTAAGTTCAGTGAGACACTTCCTACCCCCACACAGGAGGAAAACTCTTGGTAACAGCAGCCTCACAGTGCAGTGGTTCAGGAGCACAGAGTCACCAGGCCTAGAGTTACTATTTTGGTAATTCAATTTATATACTGCATAGATTCAAAGTGTTTAGTGTACGACCAACTTTTATCTATGGTATTCTGACACTTGAATCTTTTTTTTTTCTTTTTTTTTTCTTGATATACTTTCATTTTAAAAGCAACAAGAAAAAATCTTCCCTCACTCTTGCTAACAGATTGATTATATTCTCTTTGTGACCGAATTAGAAAGCTCTCTGCATTGTCGGTAAGACGCAATCACGGTTAGACAAGCTCGTTTCCTAGAGGTGAAGCTTTGCATAATGTCTCAATGGCATTATAACCAACAGGAATCCCCTGGCTTTCCTTCCGAAGTTAATTAGAGTCTGTGCAGAGAATGAGTCAGACTGAATAGTGTGGCTTAGAGCGTGTGTTGATTACACGACTGAAATCATACTAATGGCTTCTCTTAGTCTGCTGGTAAAAGCAATTAGTGGTTGGTATTTTTACAATAAATATGATGCTGCGAGATGTGATTTTAAGAAATACTTTGCCTAAAATAACATAATGAAAACAACACATACAAGGAAATAGTTGTCTTCCCACTCTTTCGTATTTTTAGCTATCCATCCTTTGGAGACAGTGGCACCAGAACATGAAACTGGGAGATGCTTTTTGTGAAGGCTGAAAAATCTCTTCACTTGTGAAAGGGTGGACAGGCTTTCTAATATTATAGGTCACAAAAAATTCATTCAAAAGTACTTGTAAAACAGAAGGACATTTAGAGATACTCACGGGAAGTTGTGTCATCTCTTTCTGAGGCAAGCATTGCATTTTGATTCACATATTTTGACTCTCGCAAAAAGAGAGCACATTCAGGGATAAAGTGAACCATGAAAGAAAAGAAGGGTTTTGGCAATTTCCTTTCTTTCAGTTTGAGAAAACCCCAGAGAAAGGCTTTGTAGACTCCCGGGTAGCTTTGACTTGCAGAAGTTATCAGTAAGAGATTGTCATGGAAAGCTGAATACAGAAGACTTTGTAGCTTTGATCACAGAACGCAGGGTATGCTAAAGGAAGATGAAGATAATCTTCCTATGAAGATTTTGCTCACATTAATAATACTTTGAATAATGGTGTGATGGCTTCAGGCTTCTTAGAGATGGTATCAGAGGATTTATTATTCTACTGATACCTGTATATTTCACTTTCTACTACATGGAGACTCTCTTTCAATTTGTCAATTCCTTCCTTCTACATATCAGCTATCAGCTGTGGTTCAATAAAGTTATATTTATATCTGTAAGTATAGAATCAGAATTTTTTTATGTATATATATATTTTTAAAGGAAGGGGATCATTTAACATTACAATACTGTAGATTTGCACATTACTCATTTGTTTTGATAATAGCAGTTGCTTGGCAATTTATCTGTTAAGTTAAGCAAAGGTATTTTTATGCAGACTTTAGTCCATTATGGCTGCACCAAGATGTTATCCCCAGCTCAGCCACTATGAGTGCTAAATCGGACAAAACTGAAGACAAATAGTATTCCTTCTTTCCCAAAGAACTTAATTCTTTATTTAACCAGTACTAAAGGAAAACCAAGATTTAACCTTCTTGTCATTAAAAACAGAATACCTGACACAGCACTAGCATCACCAGTTGCGACCATTACCTCTCCATAGCAGAGCTCTGCAGGTGCCCATAAACTTGAATTGCTCTGACAAGCTTCTGGGGGGCTTCCATCTTCCCAGTGCTCAAGAGTCCTTCAGCAGTTCAGCTCCAGGCTTCCAGTCCCTGCTTAACTGTAAGCAGTGCTGTCTTTGCTAGGCTCCCTGAGTGGCTCTGAGATCAGCAGTGGAGGCAGGTGCTCTTTTGGATGGGCTCACATAGGATGATGCACGCTGGGTTTTGTCTCCAAGTCTGGCCCCCCTTCCTCTTGTTCTTGACTGGCCTCCGAGTTCCTGTTTCATGGCTTGCCTTGTTGGGGGGCTGCTGAAGGGCCCTGCTGCCAGCACCCATCCTGCCTACTGGGTTTGGCTGCTGGGCTCTGTGCCAGTCTGAGAGTGCAGCTGGGCCTTGGCTCCCAGCTCACCTCATCCTGGGAAGGTAAAACTTACACTGCATACAGAGCAGCAAGGAAGAAGTTATAGTGCTTTAGAGCTGGTATAGTGCTGGCTTAAAGGCTTGAAGATTACAGAACTGTTTTTCAGATGGGTAGTTTAAAGTCATCACAACATAGCAGAAAAGAAGGGAATACAACTGACAGCCATGTTTTTTGCACAGTGCTGTGATTCATACCAGTGTCAGTCAAGGAGGGAAAGGGCATTCTAGGTGCTTTCTCCTTTTTAGAACAGCTTTCTTTTTAACCAGCACTTTCAGGATTATCCCAGGTTGGTGTCAGTGGCAGACGATTCCCTCTGAAGTTTCAATTTCCTTGCCCTTGCACTGTATGATGTTTCTACTGTCTAATTTTTCTCTTTGCTGTAAGGGAAGAAGGATGTTAGAGAGGGGATTTCTTCAACGTTTTGTCCAAATGGCTTAAGCATCTGCTGGAGTTGTTCTGGAGTAATCCAGTGGGTTCTGCAGTCATCATGCAACCTGCTGCCTACCCCCACCCTCTTCTGTTCATCTTACTATATGATGGAGAATCTTTTAACAGAACGTTTTCACAGTTAAGAAGAAAACTGGTGATACAGGGAAAGTGTGTACAGTTTCTTCAGTTTACCTGTCCTCTTCCTTTGTTCTGTTTCTAGGATAAAAAATAACAAAGTAAGTTCAGCATAGATGTGGGATTTCGTGTTTCAATTTCTTTCCCCCCATCTTCATGCTCAAACCTTGGAAGTATCTACTTAATGCTTGGCCAAGAAGGTTCCCAGCTTCTCTCTTCCGCCTTACTTTTCCTTCGGTCTGTTACTCTGATAGTGCATTCCCTGCTATCTGCTAATTCAGAAATTAAGCTGCATAGCTTTATCTTGAAATTACTTCAGAGATGCAATAATGCAGGCAGGTACAAAGTAATTGGTAGTGCATATGAGTATACATTACCCTGAATTAAGTGCTATGGCAGAAGATGACAGGTCACAGATGAGCTTTTATTAGATTCTCCTGCTGCAGGCATTTGATCTACTCATTTTTCACCTGTTAACAATAGAGTAGCATTTTGATAACAAGTTTAATTTATCTGCTAATTATTCATTTTAGTGCTTGGATATCTACATCCATTTAGGAAGCTTTGGCCTGTGCACAGTGCAGGAAAAAATGAAAAAACAGCATGATTGAGTTAAAGTGCAGTATTCATCACAACTATTTTACAAGTAATTGCCTAATTTGAGCATTATATGCTCCTCCGTTAAACTGTATTTTACATACCATCATTTGTCTTTTGTCTACTGAGTTCAAAATGCAATGTAAAATAACTCATTAATAGAGGAGATCTGAGGGCTATTTTTTCAGGGGATGTGTCTGAAGCGTTGTCTGAAATGGCAGCAGATGATTTCTGTAATGAACTGTTAGGTGACAAAAATTGTCACAAGCTGCTATTTTACTAAAATGATTCTCAAAACAAAGCCACCACATAACAAAACCTCAAATGTGAGTTTACTGATACATAACTTCTAATGAAAGCAGCCCTAGTATGAGAGGGATAGAAGATTGTAAATGAGATATAAATCTTTAATAGGGTTTCTGACATGATTGTGGTGCACTGGAGAAATAAATTTTATTTCCTTGCTGGGCAATATTAGTAGAAACTACAGCTAAAGCTAAGAGTTACAGGAATAAATATGATGCATTAGGTAAAATCAGTACAGCTTTTATAAGTGGACTTATGGATCCTAAATATCAGATAAATAATAAATATCAGAGTTCCTTGATGGAGTTGGTATGCAGGCAGATACAGGCATATGTGATCCAGTTAACTGTATTGCACATAAACCTTCAGGAAGCTTCTGTCAAGAATACTTGTTAAAATAGGCAATGAAGGCTAGGTGTAAATAATGAAGTTTCAGAACTAAGGAAAGTGGAGTGATTCCTTGAAGTTTGGGCAATGCTGGCATCTCGGAGTGGCCGACACGAGAGAGGCAGAGGCTAGTGGCCTAAGGCAGATTTCTGAGTTTGTTCTAGCAGGCAATTCTTCCCTTCTTAGCACACTAAGGATATTTTTGTATTTTTTTATCAAAGCTTAATGGCAGCTGAACGCTTTTAGTTTCCCTTCACTAGGAAAAGAATCTAAGTCTGATTAATGAAAAGCAGTTACTGAAGTTTCACTTTTGTTTGTCATGTCTTTTACTGTTTTTAGGTGAAGTCTTAAACCTTCTGTAGCACCTTAACTGTACTCCTTGAGGCATTCGAGTTTGAAAACTTGCACGTGCAACTTGTCTTGTTCTTGAAAGGTGAAAAATATATATAGTGCTGGAAATTGTTGAGAGCAGATGCACAGATTTATGCAGAAATGCCTGTGCTGGTGTTGACAATAGTGACAACTTTTGTACAGTCACAGTGATTGTTCTGGGAACTAATTGGGCATTGAAAGCATTTAAAATGAAAACCTATTTGTTCTCGTACATCTTCTAAGATCAATTCAGTTTGGTGTTAGCAGGTTGTTGTGTTTGGTAGGACATTGGTAGATTTCAGAAAAAAAAAAGGATGATGTGTTGTGAAGTGCCTCTTTCCCACGTGTGATGGGAGAATGTTTGTCATAAACATAATCGTTGTTGTCGTAAAAAACCATTTATCACGTAATTATTAACATAAGCATGTGGGTACTTCCCCCAGTTCCTGTTCTTTCTGCTTTGAGATCTCTGATGTTTTGTTTTGTAGCCGAACTGCACCTTAAGCAAATGGTTTCATTGAGCACCTGCTTTCATTCATGTGTTTGTGAAGTTGGTTGTCTTAATTGTGCACAAAGTTTCACAGGTCTGGAGAAGTACATTAAAGTTAACTACAGCACGAGGCAGCAACAGATAATTTTGTGTTAGATGATAAACACTGCAAATTTGCTAGAGAAATGTGATAATTTGGCAATCTGATAAAATTGATAAATGTGACAATGCTCTATCTTCATGTCACATTAATGCAGTGTAAAAATGCCTGGTTAACCCAGAATGTATGCTAGCAGCTTAGACTAGTAGTTGCATACATGCTAAATTCAGTGGCAGTGAATTGAGTATCTCCTGAGGCACTTGCAACTCAACAAAGCAAAAGATAATTCTTATGAAAGCTTGTATGAGCAGAAAAGCTTGTACATAGTCAGAAAAGAGAACTGTCCCTATGGGATACCTCACTTGTTATATATAATTCCATTTTATTATTTTCCTGTGTATAGATCTGTCATAAGGAAAAACCTGTTGATCAGAAACACATTCTGTCATCACATCTTCAGTGCTTATTTCATCTTTTTTTTCTTTTTCTTCTGGAAGAAGCTTCTTGAAGGTAAAAAATAACACTTTCTGCTCAACTGTGAACGAAAATCAGAATTGCAGTGAATTGAGCAGAAAATGACAGCATCCTCAATACAATCATGTAAATTTTGTGAAGACCTCCCTAGAAAATGAGAGAGCGCAAAATGCCGACAGCGGGATGCAATGGGAAAATCACCCAGAAGCAGTGAGGGTAATTCCTCTGAGTGGTGCTGTGATAAAGTTTTTCCGTTGGTTTGATTTTGAATTGAAAAATCGTGTTTCTCAAAGAGAAAGGGATTTTGCAACATTCCAGGAAAATGAAGCAATGTGATTTTGCAGCATTCTGTTCTGTCAGTAGATGGGAGAGCACGATGCAGTTCTGCCTCTGGTTTGGCCACTCCAGATGCTGATATCGGTGAGGGAAAATAGTGCTAGGATAATTAACACAATTTGAACACGTGGGCTTGTAAGCTCTGAGTTTCAAGAAAATCCAGTGTGGCATTCGAGGCTTCCAAAATAAAGAGAAAAATATAAAATAATGAAGAAAGTGAGCTTGTGGAGTGGATTGCAAGTTACTTTTTGTGACACTTTTTGTGACACTGCTTAGCAGTAATAAAACTTGTCCTGGAGGAAACTGACATATTTACAATTGAAATGGAGAAATTATCACAGCAACTTTGAGAAAGCTCAGTATGAATAAGTAAAAATACTGAAAATATTCCACTTCACTTGTGATTTATGTTTCCCTTCCTTGTAGCCCCAGCATTTTGCAGTGTGGAAGTCACCTCTCAGTCACTCAGGTTCTTCCCTGTTCTACTTTTTCTTTTTTCTCTAATTGATGACTTTCCGCACAGTAGCAGTAATCTGTTAACAGTTCCCAGACTGCACAACCTTTTATATCACTGTATTTCATTCAATTTCTACTCAGTCATACCGTTCTTTTCAGACAATATTTCAGCCTTTATTGACACAGCCTTTTAAGTTCATTGTTAATCTGCTTCATGAGCACACTGACTGCTATGGCTAGGAAAATGGAAGTGAGCAGTTTTGATGAAGTTTGAAAGAGGCTGGTTTTAAAAAGGCAGAAGGGAAATGTGTGCCATGAGACTTGGAAGGTAACATGGTGCAGGAGCTATAAATAGTTTGGAGGTGGATTCCTAGGGAGACTTGGTGTTTTGCTATAGAGGGGAAGAAGAGTGCTTAAGATCAAAAAGGACACAGTAATTAAAGGAGAATGAGTGAGTGCCAGCTAGGCTCTACAAGCTGAAACTGGGAGATGCGGGTAAATTTGAGGAAGCTTATAATAATTTACTCCCATAAGTTGAAGGTATAGCAGAAAACCCTGCAGCACACAAATACAGTTGGATTAAAATATTTAAGCATTCCTTGCTCACGTTTTTGCTGTTTGATGTCTGAGAGGTGAACAGGGTAAAATCTTATAACTTTTCCTGACAGATGAATATGGAGTGAGTGTTCCTCCAGGTGAAGCATGATGCACTTCAACAATTACATTTGGGCTTTCTCCTCCAGAGAGATCTAGTTAGCACTAGAGATGAATATAGCAATTGGAGAATGAAAAAAATATCTTCAAGAAACCCTCACTTATAAAGATGCATGTTTCAGAAGGAACTATTACTGAAGCAAAAGCTCATATCCATTTTGATTACTGAAACAGGATAGAACTAGCGATTGCTCACAATGCAGTCCACATTGACTTCTTGAGATATTTTGAGAGAGATTTACTTGAGACAATGGTGCTTTCTTCTGTAATTTCTCAAAGATTTTTTTGCTGCAGTTGGAAGCTGACTCTTCTTTTGACCCGTTTGTGATCAGATTGAAAACATGAAGGGATAAAGAGTCCTGCAGATTTACTGCAGTGAGAGAACTGGTGGCAGAAGAGTTAGGAGAACAATTTGGGTTAGAACAGTCTAATATCAAGGATTGAGAAAATGTTATACTCAGTACAATTAAATATAGAATAAACGTGGAATGGAATTTGTTAATGAAGTTTTAGCAATTTGTTAATAAATCTTTTGATGAGGATGAATTTTGACAAAGCATGCTGATTTGGGGGGAGAGAGAAGAGGAATGCTGGAAATTTGCAGAGTGGAATTAAAGTTGCTTAGAAGGGAATAGGTGGACTGCAAAAAGCATTGGATGGCAACATGTAAGATGCTTGCATCATTACCATGCTCTCAGCAGCCACTCAGCTGCACATTACTAGGAACGGTGATAGAAAATTGCAGGTTAGGAAACAAGAGCCAGAGCTGACCCTACAGGATGAGAATAAAAAGGAGAAGGGGAGTCTAAAAGAAGTACTGAGAAAAACAAATGGGAGTGCAGATAACTAAAAAAAGAAGGGGCTGTTAGAACAACATTTGCAAAATGAACAAGAGATATGTGGGAAAACAAGTAGAGTTAAAGAGCAAGCGACAGAATGTGTGAATACATAATGCCTACTTGAATTTTCTGGCATGAGAAATGTGATAAAGATGTGGTAGACCAAGTGGATGTAATTTTCCATGCCTCATTTATAACACTTGGATTTATTTTGATTATCAACACCCGTGACCTGAAATGCATTAGGGGAAAATGCAGCTTGAGCACTGCTCATTGCAAATTTTTGCAAATCTGAAGAAAAAAAAAAAAGAAGGAAAAGTGTATGTTACAAATTTTCTTTGCTTTCTGAGACAATAGGTGCTTCATTTATCTTCTGGTTAGAGAAGATTCTAATTTTTCCCTCTTAATTAGGCCCTTGCATGAGAACAGTGAAGAGGCACAGTGCCTATTTCTAGCTCTCCCACTGCTCTTCAGTGTGATTTCATGAAAATTGCTTTACGTCTGTTTGGTTCAGTTTTTTAACCTGTGAAATAGGGATTTATAATGAGCTGTGAGTTTTGCTAACATAAGCTTTGCTGCATAAAAATAAAGCATTGTTGTCATTAATACACATACGTATTGTAACACATTTTAATTTCATACATGTATGCTTTTTGAGAGTTTGTATGCTAAGAAGACAGAAGGGACCCTCGAGTATCTCTGGAAAGAAGGTTGTACACCTTGCTGGTGCAGGTTCTCCACCAGCTGAAGCCGATCTGACACTGTGCTGTCACAGATAGCAGTGGTCTTGTCATTATCCTGGCAGTGTGCTGCCCTATAAGAGGGTTCATAAATTATATTCACCAGCTGTTAGAACCCACTTGCACAGCTTCATAATTGTGTGTGCAGATGCAGGAGAGGGGAGCAACGTGTGGGAAGAAACTGCAGAGGAAAGCGCTGTGAGTGCGGAATTGACTTCCAGTTCAGAAACCTGTTCATGTTTTTGTTTTTGTTCTCTTTGCGATAAATTGAACTCTCCTATTTCTTTTTGTCTGTTGGACAGGCTTCAAAGGAGAGAGCTGTCATTTCTGCTGGGTTTTAAAAGATTAGCAAAAGACCTATCCACTATCAGTGCTTCTGCCTGTCACTGACTTATCAGAAGAGTTTTGTCAGAACTATCTTCCAGAAATTATGAAATTTTGGGAATACTCTGATTAATAATAGACTTTGAATAGAAACAGTTTTTCAAGAAGCTACCTATTTAGGTTGCTGGGAGTTCACTGTAAGCTTCAGCACAAGAGGTTGTCCGTGGTTAATGGGCTGATTCAGCCCAGCTTGGTGACTAGTGGGGCAGAGTGGGTCTGTGGGTCCACACCTCTGGAAAGGGGAAAATCAAGGGAAAGAGAGATGGGCCTCAAAAATAACAGCAGCAATGATCTGAGGAGAAACAAAGTAATTTACTAAATAAGATATCGGAATGCAAGATAACACGCTATAATACAATATAACACAATACAATTAGAATTGGAGCTAATAAATCAAATATAATGAGAGTACCCAAAAGCCAATGGCCTTACTTTAATGCTGAGGTGAGACATGCGCTTGAGACAAGCAGAAGGGAGGAGAGCTTGGTCCTGTCACCTTGCCAGGGGCTTCATCTATCTTCAATCTGAACACAAAGCCCTCTGGGGTGTGCAGTTCTTCTCTTCTGGGACAGGTGCCTGGAACTGCAGCACTGACTCTTTAACTCCCAGTGCACTACATGATGTTGTGATGTGGAACACCAACAGCCCAAAATCATAAATCCATGACAGAGATGAGAACATTAATAATGGGTGAGCTCTGAATTCTGGCTTGCCATGCCCATCTTGGTTCATCTTCCTGTGTTTTTTTAATTAAATTCTAAGATTCTCTTTAAAATAAATTTACATACTCGTGAACAGAATTGTTTGTCATTCTGGAAAACCTCTCAAGGTATGTTTGGGTCTTTCTGTGCAATAGAAATTTGTCATTTAGAGTTGCTTTGGAACATTCATCTGGGCACAGAAGCCAGCCTTGAATCTCCCTATCTCAAGCAAACTCAGGGAGCAGAAGGCAGCACCTCCCTGCTCTCATCTCTGCTTTTATTCTTTAGGAGTGGAATTCCCTTTCCCCATTTGGCATAGCTGTACAGGCTGATTTCACACAGAGCCTTTCTGACACTACGACAAATTCATCTTCCTCAAGTATGAGAGAAGTTCCATCTATTCTCTCTTTTCCTTTATAAGCAATGGCTAAATTCAGCTCTTTGGGTTAAAAAATGAATAGTGCAAGAACATGGCATATGGCCGCTTGCCTAAGAAACTGGCTTGTTTACTGAAAGAAATTGTAATGTGTTGGCATTCCCTGTAATTCAGCTTAACTGGGAGCCTGCCAGAATTAAATCAAAATGTGTTTGCAGTATATCCAAAATATAGCCAAAGTGCCAAGTCTGTAGTAGCAAGTACAACAACCTGTTTCAGAGCAAAACATGAAAATGTCCCAATATGCAAAATAAATTCACCACTGTTGTTTTCAGTCTACTTATTAAAACAAAAATAAAGGGTGTAATAAGTTGTTTGACTAGTGATGTAGGAATAATACTCAGATGAGCAGTTCAACAAAATTAAGAATTTTATCAAGGATTTGTAGCTGGAAAGGGGACAAGTTTAAGGCTCTTTTCCCTCCAGTGGGCTGCAATATTAGATAGTATGGATTGGAGGTCAGTATCTAAAAGGAGACTATGAGGAAGAAGGAAACAGCTCTTTAGCAGGATCTGTTGTGATAAGACAAGGAGAAATAGTCTCAAGCTAAAAGAAGGGAGAGATTTATATTTAATATAACATTTTTCCCCATCAGGGTGGTGAGGCACTGGCACAGGTTGTCCAGAGAGGTGGTAAATGCCCCATCCATGGGGACGCTCAAGGTCAGGATGGACCAGCTCAATGTGCCTGATACAGTGTAGATGCTCCAGTTCACTGCAGAGTTGGATTAGATGTAATTTATGGGTACCTTTCAACTCAAAGGATTCTATGATTGTGTCAGATGTGTGGTTGACCACTTCACTGGGCATACTGGACTGAAAGAAGCCACTGAATGTGTAGCAGTGTTGTGGGATGCTTGCATGCTGAAGATATATCCTGCCTTTATCTGAGCAAGTAGCATGAGAGGTCACACTTCAGATAATTTGGATGCCTCTGTCACAGGCAACCAGAAATGGACCTGTTTTTTTTGGTTTTGCTAGCTGTATTCCTGGGGTATGTTCAGTCTTCACCTAGTCTGTATCTCATTTACTTTGCATCTCATGTAACTTTGAGGAGATGAAATTTACTGCTGCCATAAAGCTAGTGTTAAAGATGCTGTGTGTGAGTATTTTGGGTGGCAATACCACTGGTCCTGTATCTAGAAGGAGAGCTGGGTACAGCTGATCACCACCTTTTGGAAAGTGTAATTGTGCTTAATCATAAAATAGAAGAGAACATCCATTTAAGTAAGATCAGTTAGTACTCTGCCCTCCAAGCATTTTTCCTTCAGTCCTTGAGAAGAAAGCTTCACTCTGACCTTTGTATTTTTCCATGTATAGAGTGGTGTCTCTTTGGTTTCAGTGCAGCTGTATGTGTACCATCTTGACCTTGGGAAGAGACCTGTCTGGAGAAAATGCAAATTTCTTAAAGTTCTGTATCTCACTCTCATGTCCTTTGGTAGAGCTTTGAAAAGTGCCAAACAAGCCATTTCTGCTCCTTTTGGCTCCTCACTGGCAGGAGTTCCTCTGGACTGACTCAGTCTCCACATGTTGCCTGGAGGAATTTTTTTCTCATCTCCTTGAGATCAGTACCTCCTCTCTGCTGAACATGAGCAGTATTCTCATTTTTGCTGTCTTCTGAATTTCTCAGTCGACTGAGAAACAGTAACTTCAGATCTCCCAAAGATTATATAGCATTTTCTTGATTAAACCAGCACTTCCACATAATTGTACAAGGCTGTATAGTATATTCTCATGAGATTATAAAGGTTATAACAAAGGTAGACTATAGGTGATGAGAACAAATGAAAAAATTTGTTCAGTGCTTATTTCTTTTCCTAAAGACACCAAGCACTCCGTGCTTCAAGGAATGCAATCTCTCTACAAGCAGGCTTTGTTCAGGTCATGTCACTGATTATTCTGGAGTGGAGAAGGCACTGAAAGTGCTGCAATTGTAAGCACTGGGAAATGTAATTGTGCTACCAAAGACTGTCTTTATTGAGGAAATTAGCACATGCATATACCAGCAAGTATCATGGGAAAAGTTAATTCCTGCGGAGGATTTTTCAAAATGGAGGAGGACTTAAGTGGGGTATAATTCTTCTGTGTGATGCCCTTGCACAGAGACATGAATTTCGATCCATGAAATTGAATGAGATGATCCACAAACCTTTGGCCGTTGTGGGCTCAATCATGCAGCATTCAGTGCTCTCAGGCTCTGCTCCAGCAATGCACTTAAGTTTAATTAGAATCATGTGAATATTCCTGTGCAAATCAATGGGAGGATTAGCAATATATATGGAAGTGAGGCAGGCACTTAAGTTCCTACTTGGATTGAGGCCAGACCCGCACAAATAATCACCAAAGTGCTTCTTATATTAAATAATGACTGGTAACAAGAATAGGCCCTCCAAGGTCTATTGCATAAAAAAATGCATTTTTCAAATAGCTGTGTATGCCCAGTGATTTGGGGGGCCTCATATAAAAATTTAGTACTGTGATTTCCACAGACTGCAAAGGTCTGTCAAAAAAGCTGTCCGGTTAATTAGATTTATATTTTAAACAAATTGTGCTTAATTTGTCAAGTTATGTAGTATAACTGCTTTTTCAGTTATGAAATTAAACATAAGATGCATTGTAAGATTTTCTGTAATTGTCAAGGATTTAATTGATGATTCCTTAGGGCAACATACCAAAATCAACTTCCCTCCTGCAGTTTTGTTATTAACCCAGCCATCAGTTTCTTCCTCTTTCCCTGACCACATTTATACACAGGGGAGCACTGTCCCATCAGGGCTAGCTGGGACTCAGGCCATCTCTGTCTTTTGCGAAGGGACTGATTTGTTACCCTCTGTACTACCAACACATTTTTAAAAAAATCTGACATAACTGTTAGGAATTTTGTACTTCAGAAGCATCTGTGCTTGCAAAGGAGCAGGGAGCAGCCAGTCCTCATCCTCTCTGTGTCCTGCTTTGAGCTTGGTGTTGCAGCCACTCTTTTCTACCTGCACGCAGTTTGTGCCCTGTAATTCTTCCTTGCCCTGCCTGCTGCTAATGCTGCTCTGGTTGGTGTCTGTGCCGTAAACTGCATTGGAGCATATTCAGCTGCTGAACAAAACCCTTTTCTTGTATTTTTCCTGAGCTATTGTTCGGGTGACTCAGCTCCCCGGTCCAGCCCAACATGCCTCCACAAAGACATTTGGAGGTAGTGAGTGCGAGAGGCAAAGAGCAGAAGAATGCTTTAGCTGCTTTAGCTGCTAAAGAACCAAAGTTCTTTAACATGTTGACAAAAGAAAGTAGAAAAGGTTGAGCAGCTGAGTTTCCCTTCACCTTCTGTGCACTTCACCTCTCACTTGCTGAAGCTGGCAGATCTGGTTCACTGTACAGCCATAAAATTACCAGTGCCAGTACAGGAGAGGAGGTGGGAGGAAAAGTTGTTTCCTCTTTCAGCAGCAGCATGGTTTGAAATTGGCTTATGTCCATTATGGAAGTGCACCTTCAGTGCACCTTTTTATATCTGAAAAGAAATAGATAATCTTTAGAAGTACAGTTGACACATCAGATATTTGAAAAATGAGAGATGCTGGGAGGCAGCGAATAGCAAAGTGGCTCAGTAGGAAAGCAGACATGAAGTAATAATTTTGCAAAAGAAGAGAGAGAAACAAAGACTGAATGTAGCACGGAGCTGCGGCAGCCAGGTGTACCTGTGAGTTACTGAGTGACAGCACAGGAAGAAGTGATTGCAGTGACAGGTGGCACAGCAATTAGGTATGGCCTGTGAAATGAAGTTAGCATACCTAGAAGGTCAGAAAAAATGATAGTTTAGAAAAAGCTATTTACATAACTTACAAAAACATTTCATAAATATGAAAGTCACATTTTGTTCACCTCTGGCCTTTCAGTATCATCTCTGGCTGGCTTCCCTGCTCTTTTCTTGTCGCAGTTATTTAATGCAGAAACCCATAATTCTTCCATTTATTTCTACACTCTCTCTTATTGTTCCCGCATTAATCTTCATGTGATTTGGTCCTGCCACAGCCTCCCATCTGCGTGGCTCAGGGCTGTGCTCAGAGACCCTTCCGAGAGGCAGCAGCACACCCAGCTGTGAGCATCCTGCCTGCATCAGCCTGCTACAGGAGCGGGCTGCTTCCTGACTGGGACTTCAGGAGCTGCCCAGCCTCCTTCGAGCACCTTTAATCCTCTCCTGTCTCTCTGTGTTTACTCCTCTGGCATAGGTGAAAAATAACGCTGTGAACCCCAGAAGGCTTTTCCAAGGATTTCACTGGGAAATGCCTGGAAGTGTAGTGAGGCAGCCTGCTCCCTAAGAAACCATGAGGAATGTCCCCAGAAATGTTACTGTGTATCAGACTACTTCTGCTGACAAAAGAATTAATGAATCCTGCTCAGTTAGTGCAACTTGCTTCACCTTGTTAGCTTAGTATTCTTATTAAGTTAAACATTTGCCCTTTCACCAGCAGTTGCTTAGAGGTTCTGTGGACAAGCTTGCTACTGACATTGCCACTACCTACCTTTTACCATCACATATCTGTTACCCCATGCCTGATAGTTTAAGTAAACAGTTATAACTGTTTTCTCACAAAGAATGGGAAAATAACTGGAAATGATCTCAAATCAGTGTTCAGTTTTCTGTGTTCTTTTTTTTGTTAGCACCAGCAGGATCTTGAGCTGCAGCAGCTTTTAGCTCTAGATGGAAATGTTGCAGTACTTCCAGTCTGATCCTTCCTAGTTGGATTTAAATTTCAGTTTCTAGTCCTGTCCTATGTCCCATTTCTGCTTGCTGCCATGTAAGTGTCCCAAGCATCTGAAAAAGTAGTAGCTCGAGCATCTGTGTGTGTGTTTGAAGTGTTTTGTATTTGTAATCACTTGGCTTTACATTTTTTTAATACTAAATTACCAGAAACTTTTATTTCACTGGGCAGATGAGAATTTTCTTGTAGGTTGATTTGTAATCATTTTGTTCACAGACTTTTGGCCATATATTTATTTTTAGAAATGATATATTTCTTGCCAGTTTCTTGTTGGTACATAGGATTTAATCTGGAACAAGCTATGGCCAGATCAAATAGCAAAGCATTTACAATTCAGAATCCAAACACAAAATAGTAGTGATTTAAAATGCAGCAGTGCTTTTTGTCGTGTAGTTGAAGCCAGAGACTTAATCTGCCTTAATCTTCTCCTGCTTGAAAAATGGTAGCAAATAGAAATTTCTAGCCCTCATCCTGTTCAAAATCAACCATAATGATTTTTTTTTTTTCTGACATTGCCATATAAATAAGTAGAATAAAAATGAGTAAATAAGGAAAGAAAAACACTTTCCTTCAGTGGGATTTTAGACTTTTTTTTCTTGTTTTACTTCTTTCCATTTTATTAGTTTTTTGCTAGTTTCACACTGGCTGTAACAAAAGAATAACATTGCCTAGTTTGGGAATTTCCTGACAATTAATTGACAGCTCCTGACAATCACTTGACTTCTAGCTAATCAGTGATTGCTAGAACTAATTCCTCCAAACTGCTTAAGAGCTTAATTTAAGATCCTCCAGATTTGTGCTGCTAATAGGACATGATGGAGAGCTGAGGCGCTGGGAGTCGTATCGTCCGAGTTCCTCACAACAACAGGAGCAGGAGGTGTGTGTGAACCCAGGCCCACCTCATCCCTGGCTTTGCTTTGCTAAGTGCTGACCAACGGATGCTATCAACAAAGCTGCTGATCAGCTCTGAAAAAAGCATGAATACTGTTTTTTTTCTTTGACTCCTGCAACAATCGCAGGGAGCTTCCCCAAGACTTTTGGCAACTACATGAAGAACTTAGTAAGGAATTGCCAAGCCCAAGTTCTGCTTCTAGGATTTGTGTCCTGCAGCTGTTTAAACTATTGTGTGTTGGGCCCTAGACTTGTGAAGAAATTGTATTGAGCAGAAACCTTATTTCTTTGTGCTTTTTGCTGTAAATGCATGCATTGGATTTGCCTTTCTTTTGATATCTAGGATTTTTAGTAAAACATGTCAGTGAAGTCAAAACAAGAATTAATATATTTTGGCACTGAAATATCTGTAGCAATTTTTAGTCTTCTGTCAGCTCTTTTATCGCCTCTCAGCTTTGCGAGTGTTAGCATTTGCTGACAAAATGGGATTTGGGGCTTTTGGCTATCCTGTTATAAGTTTGCTTTGTTTTCTTGATAGTGTTTTGCAGGAGTACATATGCCTCAGAAATTTTCTGTTCCTTTATGTGCATTTTGGCTGGGAAACCTTTGTTCTGAAGCATCTGTGACATTGTGCCTGGATATTTCTGATTATGAATGTGAGCTGAATTTAATGTAGAATGCTATTGCAAATTAATCAGAGATGCATTTAGAGTAGGAGCCATTGCACCAAACTTTAAATGTCTACCTTATCTACGTATAGCCTTTTGAGTTTAAGAACTATGTAAATAAACAACTATATGAAATAAAGATTTTTTAATAGTTCCAAGATAGCTGTAAATATGTCTGGAACAATGGCAGGAATGGTGATCTTAAGTTTGCCATCTCATCAAATAGAAATGTAAATGAAGGAAAGAATTCCCAAGTGCAGTTCTCTTATGGCACAGCTTTTGAAAAGCACGCTTGGCAGTGGTGCCAACTGAAGCAGCTGCTCTGTCACCAGATGATGTTCACCACCTCCTCTGTGTCAGTTCCATAGCTGGTAAGCAAGGAGCAGAGCTACAGGAGCAGTTTGTGGCCCAGATTGCGGTGCGGCTCTGCACAGAGGCGCGAGGAGCAGGACAAGTGGCCCAGCTCACAGCTGGCACTGCTGTGTCTGCCAGGAGGGATTCTCATCAAACTTTGTCTCTAAAAAGCAAAGCAGTGTGGGACGTGAGTTCAGCACAGGAAATAGATAGAACGACTTGCCTAGCATTTGGCCAAAGAGTTTCTCTTTAAAATAAATGTAATGAAACAGATCCAGTGTCCAAGTATCTCAGCTTAGTCACACCACAATATGGAAGCATATAATCCAACAAATGAGAGGTGTGGACATGCTGGCTGTTGGACCTGCTGGCACTTCCAGATCCTTCTCAGCCACGCTGCTTCCAAATGACTGGAGGCTGCTGTAGTATTTGTATCAAGGAGAAAATTAATAGGACTGGGGAAAAACAAACTTTTATTAGCACAGAGAGCTAACAAAACTGCTTGGGTATTTTATCACTTTTATTGCAAGTTTGTCAGTAACAGTGTAAGTGACATTTCTCAAGTTTAAGACTGCTGTGCAGGAGTGTGGTTTTGGTTTGAAAATGTGATGTGCTCTCTGAGAGTGACACTTATCCTCCAGAAACATCCTCAAGGTCAGGTGTGGTTCCAGCAAGCTTTCTGAAAGCGCAGCTTGTTCCTCCTGCGATGGTGCCACGGCTCAGCAGCGCCTGTCACTTTGTGGGGAATGTCTTCACTCACTATTATTCACTTACAGGTAATGAAGGCAGAACTATATTAAGTCACTTACTTCATATATCCAAATGTCAATTTAAGGGTGATGGCATAACGTTAAATCAAATTTTGAAAGTGGAGCAGTTTGCTCATTTGTTATTAATATTGCCTGACACGTCTGCTCATAAAACTCTCTTTCCAGGTGCTCTGAACTCTTAAAATATTAATATTTCAGTGCTGCTTTTGTCTTGATATTACAGTTCTCTCGGAAAACTGCTGCCAAAAAGAGCTTGTAATTATAGACATTGTGCAATCACGGGAAAGCCTGTTGCTTTGGCCATGCTTTAAAAAAAAGTTACAATTTTCTGCAAATTATTAGGAGAATGGGAGAATCTGAGATTATGGAACCTGCAAGGAGATCACAGGGGATGTGGCTGAAGAGTGAGCCCAGTGAGGTGCAGGAAGCTGAGAAAGCAGAGGAGTTGGATCCAGCCAAGGTTGGGCCACTCGAAGCTGCAGTGAAGTTGGTGTTTTGGGTTAGTCAGTGTCTGGGGAGCAGCCACTCAGAGAGCTCATCCCACTGTGGTTCTTGGTTGTGGAATTCAAGTAGTGGAGCTCTGCCTCTATTTGCATTTGAAACATCCATCTGTATCTCTGTGAATGTTATTGTAATGACATGGGAAAGTTACCCAGGAAGCAACATTTAAACATATTATATTTGCACAGTCAAGCACTTAAAGGTCACATAATACCAGAACTGAATATTTTTCAAAGAAGACTCTTAATTTGCTTTTATGCCTGTTTGAGCATTCATGCTGTGTATTGTAATTTTTAACGTAGTTTCTGTCTACAATTTTATGATGTTATAGGTCAGGCATGTTACAAGTAGGCTTTTAAAGATGTGAAATGCATGAGATCCTCTAGTTTTTAGATAGATTTTTAAGTGTAGGTTGAAAATATTCCAAGGTTGGTGGTTTTTTTTAGGGTGTTTTCAAATGTGTTCCATGTCTCTCTGAACTGAGGGGACACGAGGATCCTTCTCCCAGGCACTCTAAGCAATGGCTTCTTCCTGACAGGGCTTAAGAATGAGCAGCTGGTGCTTGAGCAGGAGCTTAGTGTGAACATGGTCCTGAGGATTATGCCCTTCCTTTATTTGGACTGAATAATTCTTACAAAGCTTCTAATGTCACTGATAAAAAATACCCACCTGATGATCTTCATTGTTAGAAGTTATGTAAGGATTGGAGAAGATCCACTCTGCCAAAGCCAATGTAATAAATCACAGGAGTTTTAAATCAAAATAACCCATGAATTGATGCATGTATTCAATATAATTTCATTTAGCAAAATGCTTGTGTTCCCCACCCACATTCTCCATTCACCAACCAGTCATTGCCTTCCAGAACTGTCTAGTTAGCTGCTAAAACTTGCTTTATGTAGAAAATACCAATTGATTCCAAAATCCTTTTTTCTTCCTGTAACTACTGTTGCTCAGCTGTTAGAAGCACGTAGGCACTGGCAGATCTGCGTGTGTAAAACTAAAGCTTGTGATGGGAGCAGAGGTTGATGATTCTTTCCCGTGTAATTAACTGGGGTAGGGGTAATTAACAGGTAGCTTTCAGCACAGAAATGAGTCGTTCCTTTCTTGCTAACAGTGAATAGTTAATATTCTGGACTTGCAAGTAATTTTGCCTTGCAAGAGAAATCTTTAATGGAGCCAGGTGGGGCATCTTTGGTGAGGTCCTGGTTGTTTGAAACACACGAGGTCACTTGCATAAGCAGCTGGAATGAAAGGATGTGGATTTTTTTCTCCCTATGGCTTTAAACTTGCTTCAGCAGTCTCTCTCTATGCTTTTTCTCAAAGCAGACACTGTTTCTGGTCTTCTGCCTTTTATGCTCCTTTCTTTGCAGTGTTTGTCCTTCTCTTCCCCTTGTCGCCCAGAGACAGCTCCACTACAGTCAGTTTTCTTTTGAATTATGATGTGGCCCTGGTGGCTCCCAGCTCTGTTGCTGCTTTGAGATGTGCTGCTGCAGGCTGGCCATGCTTCAGAAGGTGCCTGCCTTCCCAAACCAGCGTTTACCTGGACTGGAGAAGCTTTAATGGATTTCTCCTAATATCTAGTACAACAGTCAGTATTTTTGCATGGAATCTGCTTACATAGCTTGGATTTGCTGATTGTTTTATTTTTTTTTTTCAACAAGTCACTATTCTGTCATGACTGTCAGATGTGATTGCTGTTTAGTTTTTATTTTAGCCTATTGAGATACATTCATAAGAATATTAATTTGCTCTTTCCACATTGAAGCCAAACCAGCCTGTAATCCTTCTGAAAAAACTGAAATCACACCATTGACTTCCAGGTTTTGTCCTTTATATCCTCATTCCACAACCATTAACATCTGTACTTCACAGCTGCTGTTGTATAGAAACATCTCTGCAAATGTGATTTCAGATTTCTGCTATATGCTTTTATATATTCTCTCAGATCCTTATTCAAACTGTTCCTAATTTCTTGGCAAAATTAACCGTAATTGCTCTACCTAACCTCCTTGCATCAGTGCTAAACCAGTCACTGAGCTGTTTTCCTTCTCTTTCATTCAAGGACCTAAAACCAGAATGAGCAACCTAGTGTTTTCATACTAGAGAGTATTGTGTTGTGTACCCTCTGCTGTCAGAAGACTCAACTCAAGAGAGCAGTTCTGTACTGACAAGCTGAACTGGAAAGGAACTTTGCTGTCTGTCTTCCCTGTAACCCCTCCATTTCACAGACAGGGTTTTGTTGTGCCAGCCAGCTGCCTTGTATTTTTCTCTGGGAATAATGACGTATTTTGAAGAAAGCCATCATTTGGTTAAGGATTGTTAGGATAGATTTTAAAAAAACAGCATAACTTACAGTATGTTGCAAAGATTCACTAATATATATGGAAAAGAAAAGGAGAACAAATGTAATGTATGAAGACATTTGTGAAAAAATAAAAATCACACACCTTAAGAATTATGTTTCTTTTGTGATCACACTTGACTGAGTTACTTTTACCACATTCCTCCCCTGTGAGAGCTGCCCTGTCTCCATAATTTGACTTTTTATATAGAAGGCAACAATTTGTTCTTTTCTTTTACACATTTTTCCCTCAATATTCCTAGTGCCAGGGGGACAGATCTTTACATAACACGCAAACTGTGTTTATGGATTTCATGTAAAACAAACTCGATATTTGGTGACATCAATGCAAAGATTCATTTTAATCTCATGGGCCTTGTTGCCCATAACATGTAGTATTTCTTTTGTAACATTGGCTTGGAGTTAATACCTAAATCTGATTTCAGCTAGGTCAATGCAGAATTTTTTTATTACACACTGCTTTGCTTTGTTTTATCAATTCCTTTCTTAATAATTGTGCAGATCAGGAAAAAAACCTGTAAAGCTAACTGACTTCTCTTTCTCCAGCCCTTTCTCCTGACTTTTTCCCTCTTCTCTCTCTTTATGTTGCCTTGATTAAGGTTCTCTTCCTTGCCTTATTTTCAAGATTGTGTTTTGCAGTGCAGATAGCAAAAATCTTGGTTTTCATCTATTCTTTGGATCTGGAGATAAAGTTTCCTAGTCCATGTGAATGGAATAAGTTGTCTTTTACCTAAAAACACAAAGAGACAAAGTAGCACATTTCATGGATGTTAAATCTCAACTTTACATTAAAACATGCATGCGTAAACTATTTTCCTTGAATTATTTTATTGTATTATGAACACTATATTGGTTATGTATAAACTCTACCCCCAGAAATGTAAGAATATGCAAGCTTCCCTGCTTCCTGCAAACACTGATACTGATACTGTGTAACTTGGGAATAGTGATTTAATTTTATTTGCCTACGTACAGAACAGGGTTAATGCCCCCTAGCAGCTTCATAGCTATGAACATCAACTAATATAAGTCTTATTTGTAAACAGAAATTATATTGACAAAATTGCAGAAAGAGCACTAATGAGGCCTAAGTGGCTGGAGGAAGTAAATATTCTGTTTTGCTTTGGTGAGTCAAAGTGATCTCATTTTATACTCTTTCTAATTGCATCTTTGATATTTTCCTGCTCAAGATAATTACAAGTGTGAGAATAAGGACTGAAACTACTGTCAGCTAAACTCTTGCTTTGTAAGACCTCATGTTTACTTTTTACATCAGAAGAAAAGGAGTAATAGGATACAATACTTAGTTCCTAGGTAGACAGAGAGCAATGGACAGATACTTCTTTGTGTGTGTGTCTCTATTAGATGCTGTCATGCTATGAGACAGCCTGGATTTTTAATGATGTCTTTCTGTATTCTGTTGTCAACTGGCATACTGTTTGCACCAGTAAGTTAACGCCTTCTAAAGATGCCCTGGGGAGCTATTACAGAGCAGAATGCATAACACAAATTTCATATTTTGCTGTTCTGTCATATATTGTCTCTGGCATAAAGGCACATTTAATTCATCTGGCTATACACTTTTCATAGGGTGTCACATTCTTCTGGTATCTTTTAGATCTTTCTGACTACAACAAATGCTCATTTGTAACCATGATACTGACATCCTAAATTAATTTGTTTCACTTTTGCTCAAAATAGTTTTATTTTTGATAGTCCTTTCAGTGACTTTTTCTGACAAGTTTGTTCATAGAAATATGTTTGCTTCTGGTGAACACTTGCCATGGGGTTTACTCAATATTTCTGAGAATTATTTAGAAATGTGTAGTGGCTTTGAATTTCCAGTGTTAAATAATGCATGCACAACTTGCAGTGACCAGTTTTCAACCAATCCATACTGAAACCTACTTACATAAAGCCATTCATTAAATCATTTAAACCAAGGAAGAGATGCAGAGAAGTGGTCTCCTGTTTGCACACGCTTCCAGAACAGAGGAAAGGCTTGGGCATTTGTTACAAACAAAACAGACTGCTGCTTATAGACTTATGATAAATCCATTCCTTTTTCCTTTCAAAAGAGAGCTGAATGTTGTAGGTCTTTCTCATGACCACTGGACAAAGATCCCATGTGGAACCTAGCAGTCCTTAAATACGTGTAGCCAGTTTCATCATGATTTTCCAGGGAGTTTCTTTATGGTTGTTACCCAAGATACCCTGTCTCCACAAAGATGGTCCCATAGCTAAAACTGATATTTTTGTAGATGGGAACCTGAGATACAGACTTAATTACTTGTTTACATTTTGGTAATCTCAGCAGTACTAGGAAAATCTCAGGCAGCTTTACTTTTAATAATAGATACAATTAACTGGAACCCTATTATTTTCAACGTTATTCCAATGTTTCCAATATTAAGCAATAGAAAGGGAGATGTCTTAGCAGTCTTCTCTCTGCTCTTCACAGGTGTCATTGTACACGATTTTCCTCCTTGTGGAGAATAGCTTAATCTGTCTGTTACTTCCCATTCTGTTGATATTTTGTGATTTCTTAACACAGATTGATTGCATTTGCATTCTGTTACTATTTGAGCACTTGTATTTCTTAGCACGAAACAGTTGACAAAAAATATACTGAATGAATGCACTTTTTATGTAAAAACTCTGCACTTGTTCCTGGATATCCATACGTCTTGTGGATTTTGAGTTTACCCAATTCACTGGAGAACAAATACTAGAGATTAAACCCCACCTACCAAACCCACCTGTCTCCAAAAATTCTAATTACATCTGATTCATAAGTCTCCAAAGATTTTCTAGGAGAATAGCAAGTTTCCAGTGAATATAGTACGAGGGCTGCTCTGAAAGTAATGCCTCCTGTTTATTTCCTTGGAGATGGAAAATGAAAATGGATATGTACACTTCTAAATAGAATCCTTGAGGGAATTCTACATAATCTGGTATAACTTTCAATAGTAGAAGGTCACGTTGTTCTAACTTGTGTGGCTCTGAAATAGATTTGGAGGAATGGAAGATTTTTGGACTCAGGTTGTTTATTGGTCCCTTTTCTGGTCTCAGAGAGCAGCTTGACAACTACCAAATCTGTTATTCTTACTATATCAAGTTTCAGCATGAAATGGAGTAATACTGTGTGCATGGGCAGAAATTGCATAACTGCATCTGATGCCGGCTGTAAAAATAACACATATATGTTATGTGGTTCAGAAAGTTGGACAGTTAGACTTGAAAAAAAACCACACAAACTGGGTCATTTAACAATGGATTACTAAGCTTAAAGAACTCTTCCTTATTACAGAGATAACTGCACCATATGAAGAGTCATACAAGAAGCATCCCAAGAAGTATCTACTCCTAGTCATAAGCTAAACATATACTTAGGGCTCCACAACATCATAAGAAAAAAGTTTTCCACAATGTCACTGTGTGCTTCTTTATCCTTCCCCTTATCTCCCTAATAAGTAACATGAAGGCTTTAAATTCGTGCTAAAATGCTTCAGGGTTTTGAAAATAGTGTCAGCAGTACAAATTTTGGTTTTTAGTGCTATGAAGTGTGCTACTACGTAAGTTAAGCTGTGTTTATTTTTATTTTCCTTTATAGATCTAAGGAAGGATTTGTAATTGTATTCTACAGAAATTTCTGTACTTGTCCATTGTAGAATTATTGTTTGTTTCTGAATGTGCATTGTTGGCTTTTTTGTTTTAAAAGGCCTTGATGATTGCCTCCAACAATACATAAAAAATTTTGAAAGAGAAAAGATCAATGGTGAACAGCTGCTACACATCACTCACCAAGAGCTTGAGGAACTGGGAGTTACTCGCATTGGCCACCAAGAACTGATACTGGAAGCAGTTGATCTGCTTTGTGCATTGGTAAGTAATTTTCTGCATCGCTCATCTTAGTTATGTGGGTTTAGAAATTTCCAATCCAAAATTAAAATGGTGCAGACTACATTCTCTCGCTGTGTGCTTGTACAGAAACACTGGCTTTGCCAGATTAAAGGACAGGCTTCTTTCAGCTATAAAGAAACTATATGTATCCATATGATTCTATGATTTTATGATTGTGTATGATGGTCTATTATTGCTCTTCCTCCAACTTATTAGGTCCTGTATTCAAATGCTGTTGACTATTACTACTGGCATCCATATGGTTCTGTAATTATACACCATATGCCCCTGCATTCCACAGACATTTGCCACACTGCACTGAACCAAGTACACTTGAATGTTTTAACCATGCCAACGTTCAAAAAGATTGTACTCAGGAACAAGAAGGTAATGTTTATTAAACTGGAAGATTGTTTAAAATGAGATTTAAGACAAGATCAGGATAATAAAATTGACTATATCCAAAGAACAGGCATCTATGTTGATTTAAAGCTTCCTTAGCAACCTGCAAGCATCCAAATTTTGAATAAACCTCTTTTTTTTTCATTTAACAGGTTATTATTTCTCTTAGCCTCTGAACAAAATATTTTATATCAGAAACTGTTTTTTTCTTTTATATTATTCCTGACAGAAAATAAAATGGATTGTATTAACTTAATTCTAAAGAAAAATGTGCTTGCTTTGTTCAAGAAGACAGGTGAAAGAATGTAGAAAATATATCTAAAAATCTAAATGTAAATCGTAAGGGACAGTTCCAGAATTTTACCTCTTTATCGTGAGTTCTACTTTTTCATCACGTCACTTATCTTGTGGAATTTTGATAACATAAATTGCCTCCAACAAGGCAACTTGCACTAAGGAATAAAAGAGAAAACAATTGCATCAAAATGCACTTGATGTTCTAGAAGAAAAAAACAGTATGAAGTACCTTTTATTGTGCACATGCTTATTGCAAGTGCTCTTAATTACAAAATATACTTCATATAACTTGACATCTTCTTCTACAAATTAAGCAATTTCTATGTCAAAATACGTGAAAATAATAAATAAAACTATGTTAAAAGTAGAAACACACTTCTGAGCTTGATGCAGGCATACCTGTAAATTGGTGTGCAATGCATAACCTGCTAAATTTTATGGATTCTGAATCATTTTAGAATTAAACTCAGATGTTTTTCAGCTAAATAATTGCCTTCACATAAAAGGAACCTAAATATCCCCTAGTGTTATTTTATTTAAAGAACAATACAGTGCTGTTGCCTGATACCAGTAAGACATAAAAGACCCAGGAAATTTCTTCTGGAAAAAGAAAACTTCAGTCAAGAGTGCCTATTAGGAGGACCCTCACTGCTTTCTTTTCTTTTTCTTTTTTTTCTCAATCTCTCTTTTCTTTTTTTCTTTTTTTTTAATAAAAGAATCTTACCTCCTAAATGCTGGCCCCACTGCAGGTCAGCAGTGCAGCTCTCATCCTACTGTGCTTTCCCATGACGCTGTTATTTTTCCTTTTAAAGCAGGGTTGGGATTTTCCAGCTCCTGGTATCTGTTATTCAGCCTCCTGCCTTTAAGCCCTTATCCTTCCTTCCCTCCTTACTCTTTCTAAAACTCCTACTTTAAAAATACATTTTGTTTGTCATCTAAATTTTTATCTTCCAACCCATTCCATGTGTTTTCTGATGAATGAATCTTTGCTGCCTGTGGCTCTGCTTTTGGGGGTATTCTCTTGCTTCTGACATTTCTGCCTTGCTGCTATGTACAACACATTCTTTAGCCTTTGCAGCTTCCTACTAAGCAAGGATCACAATTAAAACTTTTACAAGATTAAGTAATATATCTATTCTTAACCTATAATAATTTAAGTCTATTTAACTGAAAACCATAATTGAAAAATTATTTTAAATAATGGCAGTGGTTGAATGGTAGGAGATCTGATGCTGCCTTTATTAACACTGAAATACTCTTCTAAAATATTACTGTAGTGCCCGAAGTTTTGAAACATTAATCTGTTATTGCTTGTTTAGGTGAACAGTGAGAATTGTGGATTGGAGATAGGCGCTGTAATGGATATTTAGTAGGCCAGCCAGTCTTAAGAAAAAAAATGGGGTAAAACTAAACATAAAAAAGAGGGATCTGTATCTTACCCATGTCACTAAACAGGAACTAGAATAACTTCATACAAGAAACTCTTTGAATCAGAATGTCTTAAAGACTCCTAATTTTCTGAGTTCTATCATAAGTAAATGGAATGCAGCCTGGTGCAACCCCAACCACTGAGATGTTAATACACTAATGAACTGGGTGTGTGCTTTTACATATTGTCAGAATATATAAAGTACCAAGTAAGCATATGTTTGGATTCATACATATGGACGCATTAAAAAATATTTTTTCAAAACTTGTTATGAAGAAAATGCAGAGGAAACATCGCTTGAGGCAGCCCTGCCCAGCACGCCATGTTCAGGAGGTGGCAAGAGCAGGGCTCGCTCCCTCTGCCCACGGCACTCAGACACCCTGTGCTTCCAGCAGAGCATCCACCGTGCTCCGCACTGCGCGCTCCCAAGCGCAGATAGCTGCGCCCCTGTTCGCATCAGTGCCCATCAGTCCTGCTTTGTGCTCTGCGTATCATCCGCTTGCTGCGCCACGTCAATGAGCATTGATTTTTTTTTGTACATGACATTCTAAATTGATTTCTATTTGGCAATTGGCAGTGTCCAAGTTGTGTGACCTATTTCTTACAGGCAGCATTAGTGGGATGGGATGTTCCACTCCATTGTAGCAAGATGGGTTATATAAGACTTTAAGCAGAAGTGTTTCCAATGTGCTGTAGAAATCTCTCAGGTAAGCTTAGGCTCAGCGATGCATCAGAAGTTCAGCTGCACATTGGCCATGATTTCAGCTGCAGAACAGTTACATTATTGCTTCAGGAAACCAGGGGAAATTTGACTGTCTCCTCTCAGGCTCTTGGAACACACCAAAAGTGCAGGTTGCAAAGCCCTATTTCCCATATGCACTCCCTTAGGCTCTGGCCATCAGCCCACGCTGCCTTTTGGCAGGGGTGGGCAATGTTTGTTGGGGGTTATGCATCAAAGAGCAGTGCCCCTGCTTCTGTCTGTGATCTGAAGCAACACACAGCACATACGTAACTAAATGCCCAGGTTTCTAAGAGCAAAAGCAAACTAAAAATAGGATACAGTTCTGTGTTTTTCTTCCCTGTCCTGAACAAGCTATTAATTAGACTCAAATGCAAGCCATTGAAGGCAGGGAAGGCTTTGTTGAGGAATCTGCTATACGTTTGCCCTTCGTATGATTTTGTACCACTTTTCACAAATGAATAGAATTATGATCTAATATTGTATCTCGATTAATTGATTCGAACCACAATATTATTTCTGAATAAAATCATTAAAGATGTTACTAATATATACAATCTCAGTTAATGTTTTTTCTTTGGAAAGCTCAGTTCAGAGCATTATCTAATTAGGCATGAATTGTGAGAGTCCTCTGTAGAAAAGATTCTCTGTTGAAAAATGATATGCAGTATGAAAGAAGGTGATATGAGAAATCTAAAAAGAGAATACTGGAAGTATTTGTTACACCCAAGCATAACAGAAATATATGTTTTTATCTTAAAAATAACATTTTTAAAATGCAAGAATAATCTGATTTTTGAAAAGGTAGAACTGAGGGGCAGAAGGTGAGGGTAGCTTTCACTATAGGGGAGAAAGAGCTGACACTTTCTTGGGGTTGCTCGGGGCTGAATTTATGTGCTATGAAAGTAAAAGTCATAGGTGAGCCATACTTTCAGTTTCAATTCTTTGACCATTCTAGAAAGATTTTTTTTTTTTTTTGAGTACTGTTTTAATTATGAAGATAATTGGAAATGATAGCTGTGGTGAAAAAAATGTATCTTAAGCATCAAAATCCTTTATTGCCACTGTGGTCAGAAACTGCTTTGCAGTTATTTATTTGAAGTGACCTAAATAACATCTATGGATGAAAACACTCAGGCCATTTAGGCTTTGTATTGTAATTTTATTAAAGTTGAAATGCTAATCAGGAAATGTATTGAAGGACTAATTGCACGAAGGCATTGATTGACTGAAGTAGTAGCAGGGCCTGGGGAAAATAATTATTTGAGAGATGGTAAAATATACTGGGGAGAAAGAAGTGATTTTGGGGTCAACGTGGCTTGTTTTTCAAATCTATGCATTTAAATTTAATTTCATTAGGACAATTGAAGTTGGTATGTAGTAAAGGTCCCCACAATTAAAACATAAATATACTACTAGGACTTTGATGTCTGGAAGGAAAATGAATGGGAAAGGACAAAAAGCATGTTCAAACATAGATTGCATCTAAAGTAACTGAAAGTACAATTAGTTCATAGGCATTCAGCTAGTGAAAGTATGTGCTGTGATATCTTTTAAGGAGAAATAAAGATTACAAAAATTCTCCCTGCATTTACTGCAAAGGCTAGCAGTCCAAGAACAGCAGTTTTCCTGCTAGAAGGCAAATTACTCACCTGTGCATCAACATGTCTGTAACATATGGCACAAGTTTAATTTGCTAGTATATTTACAATATTGTTTAAGCTATGCATGTATGGGGCATAGCTACCAAATACGATTGCTGGTTTTTTTTCCCGAACAAATGACCAGGCCCATCACTGATAAAATTACAACAATTATGGTATTTTAGTTTGGCCAGGCTGAAAGCAGTTTGCAGGCATTCACTGGGAGGTGCACCATGCTGAAACGACACAGCCAATCTTTCACAGCTGTCTCTGTATCTACCAATGAAGTTGTTTCTTCAGTACTAAAATCACTCAAGTTTTCCTTAAAGTAATACTACTTTCCAGTGGCTGTAGCTGTAGTGATCCTCTATTTAGATGCTTTTCATCTTTTCTGCTGATTCTTTTTTGCTTTGTCAGTATTGGAAGTACTCTGGGAAGAATTTTTCATTATTTTGCCTGATGTGTAATCAAGTTGCATTTTTAACAAGTCATTGGATGTGTCAGATGCTTATTTCCTCAACCTCCACTTCCCCTGTTCAAAGATTAATATAATTATTCCAGAGTGAATTATTCATTTTATATGTTGATGCTTAAATAGATGGAAATAAATTGTCTTATTTTTGAGATATTCTGCAGAGAAAAATGAAGAGGTGTTCTCTCTCCTTAGTGTCCTTAGACGATACTGACACATGCATTAATTTTGTCTATACATACACATGCATCTCAGTTGGAAAAGAAGTTCATCTTTCGGCAGCCCAGTGGTATCCCTTATGCTGTGCCAACCTACTGAATTAATACTACTGCATGTGTTGGCTGACTATTCCACACAGCAGAAAGGATGCATCATCTTTTGCTTAGTCTAGTTAGTTGCTTCATTCTTTAGACTTTTAAGTCAAGCAGTTTGGACAATTTCATGGATTCTACGGTAATTTCTTTTCCAATCTTCAAGTGTATTACCAAATATTGTTTTTCTAAAAATCTACTAGGATCAGGACACTGAAGAAAACTAATTAAGTTTTAAGTATGATTTTCAGTGTCCAAGAGCTCCATGTCCTTCCTGCCCCAGGCCTGGATGCAGTATTGCAGATGTGGCCTCACAAGAGCCGAGTAGACAGGGACAATCACCTCCCTCTCCCTGCTGGCCTCCCCTTTTTAATGCAGCCCAGAACATAGTTGGCCTTCCAGGCTGCAAGTGCACACTGCTGGCTCATGTCCAGCTTCTTGTCTACCACGACCCCCCAGTCCTTCTCTGCAGGTCTGCTCTCAAGGAGATCTTTCCCAGTTCGTATTAATACCTGGGATTTCCCCAACCCAAGAGCAGCACCCTACAATTGGCCTTATTGAACCTCATTAGGTCATCTAATCCAACTCCCCTGCAATGAACAGTTTGTCCTTTGCCATTTCTCATTTCATGATAAAACACGTTGCTGAATTTCTACAGTACTTTTAACAATGTCATTAGAGTGTATATGATTAAAGCATTCCACAATAAATAAGTAAATAAATAAATATCTTGTAAGAGATTATCAACACTGCTACTGCAAATATTAGTTCAAAATAGATTTTTACACTTTTTCCATTTCTGCATGATGTTTGTGGAGGACTAAGAGTGCATTTACATTTTCACAGAGCTTTGAGGAAAGTGGGCTTTTTTTTTTTGCAAGTAGAGACTGAGTAAATAGGAGCCAAGGCTTGACCAGCTTGAAGGGATGAAACTCTTAATTCAGGTTGAAGTGTGGGAGTTTGTCTGAGTCAGGCTATCCTTTTCAGATCACTCTGGCTTTCATGATGGCGGTTATTGTATTATGATATGAACAACAATCCTGTCATACAAAACCACATGCACAAAACTGATCAGCCATCACAGCCCCTAATTTTTATGAGTTCCTGTTTTTATATAGAATGCCATAGATTGCAGAATATAATATCTTCGGTAAATGTATTTTTCACAACATTATTATGTGGTATTTAATACCAAGCAGCTGTTTCTTTCATTTGTGTATGTGGGGGCATTGATTAGGCATTTTTTGAGTTTTATAGACAGCATGTATAAATTGCAAAAGTAAGTACTGCTAAACTTTTCTGAAAAGCACCTTAGCTTAGCCAACAGTGTCTTGGTGAAGTTTGCTGAGGTGAGTCCTCTGGATTTTTTGGAGCTGTGGAGATACTGCTGACTCTGGACAGTCCAGGAACACGGACCAAATATGTAACTATTATATCAGCCAGATACCTTGTTTTGAGATTTGGCTGTGGGCTGTGTTTAGGCTTTGTTTTTTTTTGGTGGGTGCAATAAATTTTGGACTAATGAAAACTTTTCTGTAGTTGAATGTAGTGAAGCTTTGACAGTGGGAGTCCATCATTCTTCTGCTCTTTATGGGCTGTTGTAAAACACAATTATTGTTTGTTGATGCATATCCATGTTAATTTACTGAGCTCAGATATCCATATGTGCACTGACTTGTAAACATGAGGCTCATGTCAGTGGCTTCAGATAGTCTTTATCTTTCTTGTTTGATTTCCTCACATATGAGAGGGGGGAAAACCTGCAGTGGCAAAGAAGGGCTGTTTGAGTTTCATGCTCTGTTGGCTTCTATGTTATACATACTTATTAGACCTTTACAGATATACAGATATTAAATAATGCTTACTGATGACTTCAAGTCATTGTTACAATAAAAGTCACTAGAAATGGTTCTGTACCCACTGCAAGATTTTCAAAAGTTCATGCTTCATTTTGTGAAGTATAAAAGTGCAGATCTTGTTAAGCATGTTGTGATGACATGAAAATCCCCTGAAACAGCATCCTTATGTGCCAGAGTTAAACCCAGTAAAGTTATAAGCTCTGTAGGGCTTCATGACAGCATCACTTCTCTTCTAATCTTCATTGCAAACACAGAAATGATACTTTTTAATAGGTTGTATTGAGAGAAATATACAGTTGCTCTAAAATCAAGACTTTTAGCATAGAGGACCTTCATGCTTTCTGTTAGAAACCTGCATGTATTTTGTGAATTACTGCGTAACATTAATTGTGTACTATTTCATTGAACATTTTAATAAAGAAATCTATTAGCCTGTTGAAATTGCTACCTTAAACTTATATTATTGAAAGTACTAGTTTTCGTGTATTGCAGTAACTTATGCTGGTGGTCAAAACGTTAAAGCTAGGATTTGCAGTACATTGACTTCATCCAGCTAATTCAGACCCAGGTAATTACATTAAATAGTAGAAGGAAAGTACATTAAGTTCAGGGGGTCCAGGATAATTTTTTTGAGCATAAAGGGAGAACAATGAGCCATTGCAAGAAGAGATTAGCTTTTCCTCCTTAACTGAAAAAAAAAAAAAGTTCTGCAAATGTACACATATTTTTATGAATAACCTAAAAGTGAAGTACTGAAGTTTGTGATTATTGAACAGTGTGCTCCACATCTGTGGCTTCATTGGGTTTTGTTGAGAGGGGCAGAGAAAATACAAAGATTAGGCAGTAGTGTAAAGAGATGGTAGGAGCTTGAGATATTCTGCCCATGAAATAAAGCCAGTGGAGTTCCCTGGATCTGCAAGAGAAAATTTAATAAATAATTAGGATGTAGTTTAGATATCCGTAGAAAAAGATTTAATGTTTTGGTAGTGACATGGAAACTTCGTAACCACAAAAGCAGGCAAGAGTTGATGATCAGCTTAAAAGTTAGCGGATCACAGACTAATATGCTTTGGAGGGAATATCTACTGGGTCATCTTTTGATCTTGTTTATTTATCACTGCATCCACAGTCAGCATATTCTGCATAGCACATATGGAAGAGGTCAAGCCATCACAGAGGTCTGGCTTACATATGGGTTTTAATTGAAGCCATATGCAGTTAGGTCTTCCTTAATAGTGAAGTAAAGTAATTGGAAACTATTTATCTTGTGATGTGCAAAACCACAAAATAAACCAACTTTCTTCCATCCTCCTGGGTCTCTTGCTTTTGTGCATATTGGAACAGAAATGCTGCCACAGCTCTATTTCCTTGTTGGTATATTTTCTGAGATATGACATTGAAGCTATTAAATATGCATAGATGTCAGCTTGACAGAGAAATGATATATGGGTGGTGTAGTACAGTCACAGTTTTACATCACTGTGGTTATAAGACTATTTTGGTCAAAAATATGAGAAAATATTAAACGCTTTTTAAAGTGGAGAAGTTTTTTTAAATGCAAATTCACCTGATGGGAGTTTAGATCCAAACCCCTCGTGAAGATGGAGTTGAACAGAAAATGCGAATTAAAGTACGGCAAAGAGCAGACACGAACTGCCCAGAGGCATGCTGCTGAAGTTCGAAGAAAAGAAGTAAAAGCATCAGCTCTCTGAGATAAACCAAAGTGCTATTTTAAGCACGGGTAAGGTTCAGTCTCTCCTGGTTCTGAAAAAGAAGGCTTATTGCCTCCACAGAAATAACTCAGTGTAGATAACCATGCGTCTCTTCCCAACTGAAATGAGACTTCTCTTCTGAGAGAAACCTTTACTTAAAAGAAGTTTTCTTCTTCAATGTTTTTGTGAAACTACACGTCATGGGCTAGTGGCTGTTCCAGTGTTTTCATCTGAAGATTGTTCCAAGTGAATAGCAGAGAGCTTAAAGCGACTGATAGTGCAATATCACAGCATCATAGAATCTCAAGGTTGGAAAGAATCTACAAGATCATCTAGTCCAACCGTCCTCCCGTTACCTTTAATTCTATCCTCTTGTACCTTAATAATTCTTGATTACATTATAAATGTAAGTGGCAGTGGAAACACTAAAGCTTCCTCTGGGGGTTAGAATATAATGCAAAAGTTACATTTTTAAATAAGGTTAAAATATTTACTCCTAATTAGTGTATCTATTACAAGATGGTAGGAAGGTGTATGAAGTGCTAAAAAGCGCTGTGACAAGTTCCAAATTATACACTTCGGATGCAAGAAAGAATTGTGACTCAATTTGCTTCAGATAATTATAATGGAAGAGAGCACCAGGGGGAGGAAAGTTATGCAGAGAAAAGAATTGAAGTGTTTCAGATAATTTTTAACGTATTTTACATATTTGCATAGTATTACCATAGTTAAATTAATGCAGTTCATACTTTTATGAAATATCATTGTGTTTTGTGTACATAAGCTAAATTTTACTACTGCAGTTTAACAGCCATAGTAAAATGACAGTCAAGTATTATCAAACAAGGTGATACGGATTATTTTTATTGTTGTTAATAAAGTGATTTAGAAGAGATCTTTCATGAAAATTCTGAGACAATTCAGACAATATTTTTCTTGAACTGCAGTCTTCAGCCTTGAACATGTATTTTATCAATAGGGGAATTTATTTACAGCTGGTAAAACAGCAGGTGGTAGGATTTTATGTACTTTCAAAAATACAAATTATTTGATATTTTAGTTTGAGTAGCATGTATCCAGAAGTGACCTATATTTTTCCTTTCCATAGCTCAGAACAAATCACATGCTATTTAGTAAGCTAGATATGCTTTGTAATCTGTGAAAATGATCCTAATATAATTTTAGAACAGCTATCATTTTGTGTGTTAATACACTTAAGTGTGCAGTACAGCATCTCCTTTCTAGAAGGTAACTGGAAAAGTTATGATAGCACTAATTCCACTAGACATTTACTCTAGACAGGGAAGTTAAACTGTGTAGAAGTGGTGGTTTGTGATAAGACATTCTGAGATTAGGTCACTTAGGGTTCAATTGCCTATTATTCAGATGTCTCATTCCTTTGCTCACCAAATATGTGATCATGATCATTACCCAATTTAAAATACTACTGTGCACTGACAAATCTGACACGGTGTGAGCTACAGCTGACACACATTTCCTAGAACAGCGTTTCGTAGAATTTTAACTTTTCATTAAGTGTTGTCTGGTCTTGCATTTCATTATGAACATTGCCCCACTTTTATCATTCAGGAGGCATGTTTAAGGTTCCAGACTGAATTTGTATCCTGACTCATGATCTCTACTGAGCTTTCTGTGTTGATTCAAGACAGAGGAGGTTCCTGGGGCTCATGGAAGGTCACTTGCAGACAGCTCTTTGGTTAAAAAATAGCTCTGCTCTGAGCCGTCAGGCAGAGGCAATCAGCAAATGGTAGCCAGTGCAGCACATCTTCCTCACATCCCCGGAATCATATATACAATGTGTGTGTATATACACATGTATATGTATGTCTCCTTTGTGTGAGTGTGAGGGCTGCTCTCAAAGTACTGTTTCCTACTTTATGATGTTTGCTCACAGTGGCAGAGGTGGAGATTGGTGGGATGGCAGAGAAGCTGAAACTTCCTGCAGATATCCCTTACATGTTGTTGCCGTGTGACAGATGGCAGCAGGGGGCAGTCTGAGAGAATGGCTTGTGACACGGAAGTGCATTTGAAGCAAAGGGGGGGGAATTGAATTTCCCCATGTAGAAAAAATGGCACCCATTTATTGATGCTGGCTGAATGTTGATGGAGAACAGACAGTGGATGTGAGCACAGGGAGGTGGTGACTGCTATATCTCAGAAGTGGTAACAGCAACAGTAGTCACCTCCTCTGGTACAGATTTGTATGAGCAAGACACACAGGCCTTGCTAATCAATGCTGGATGTGACTGTGTTGAAAAACAGTGTTTTGTAACTAACAAACAGTGTTTTTGTGCTTTTTGTAATCTTGTATCTGCTGTAGTTTCCATGGAAATTCATAGGAGGCATTGTTTTCAAAGCAACCTACATAATATATATATATATATGTATATACAGTTATATGTACAGTGCATCAGATATTAAGTGGCAGACCCCAGCATGCTGCAAGCACTAGCTGTGCCAAAGCAGTAACTCTTAGCAGACTGCATGTGAAATCATTTTTTCCTGTCTGCAAACCACTGCAACAGATCTTTAACACTATCAAATTTAATATGCTAATTACAGGGTGTAATTTATTCTTTCCTTCAGCTCAATTTACGTCACGACTGTTCACGTAAAATACCAATCTGGATCTTTTAGCAATTTATCTCAAATCCATAATAAATACTTAAAATTAGGTCATGTTCTGTGGAATGGAGTTTTATACAGACTTTTAATTTAGTATTCTAATGCAACAGTAAAACTCGTTTGTTTGTTCAGATAATTTCAAGAGAAGGTCCTCTGTGGTTTACATGAAAAAAATTATTTTACCTCCTTCCATTTGCTATGTGCATGAAGGAGATTCAGTTTGCAAATTCTTAAAGAGGAAACAAAGACATGCCTGACTGAGATACAAGGCCTGCTGGGCTCTGGGCTCCCGCTAGTTTGGTAACCTTTGTTCATTTGTATCATTAACAGAACAGTTTAAAAAAATCTGAGCAGGGTCTACATAATGAAAGCAAAGAAATTTTTACAAATCAAAGTATTTTAAGAATACACATCCAGAAAGGAAAATTAAAAACAGAAAAAACAAACACTACAAAGCTGCACCTATTTTTCTCACTGTATTCAAATGTCAGAACAATTTATGCTAAAAATATAGTGTGTGGTTTTGGTTTTATGCTTTATTAAGCAAGCTGTGATTACCTCTTCTCAATATTGAATAATGAACACGCTGTTGTGGGCGCTGTGGTTTCCATCGCGAGGCTGTTGCCCTTGCTGGAGCTACACGCACAGCGATGCACACAGCCGGAAGCTGCAGGATCCCGTGTGGCATTTCCCCAACGGAGGTTGCAGTCTCCCATTACTGTGCTTGGGGATTTTCTTTCCTTGTCAGCTCGGGGCTCAGCACGTGGCAGGGTGGCCCAGGGAGGCAGGTGGGATGCATGGCCCCGGGGGAGCGGGGCAGCCTGGAGGGAGCAGCTCTACTTCTCTGCAGAGCATCCCTGCACTGCTGCTTCAGTGGTTGCAAGTCCACAATACCTTTAAATCAGTTTATGCCATTTGAGAATGGGTCTGGTCAAAAACCAGTTGGTAGTGGAAATATGTGGCAAAAATGTGGCAGAAGTGGAAGTTATGAATTAAATCCCCAATTCAGCTCACTATCCATCAGTGCTGGGACTTGAGAAGAGGGCATAGCAGCATCTTTCTATGGCAGTTCACAAATACATCAGTTTAAAGCAACTGGGAAACAGGCTTCTGAGAAGGAGTGGAGCACACGGTGAGTCCAGGTGTGCTGTTGTTGGGGCAGACTGGAATGGGAGCAGCTGAGAGTGTTTTGGTGTTAGGGGCAGAGTAGTACCCACAGGGGCAAAGGCCCATCTCCGTGGGTTTGTTAATGGTTCTGAGCTGTTGCTGCTGCCGTCTGGAACTGAGACCTGGCAGCTCCAGCCACCGCAGCTGGGCTGCACTGATAAATAGTGGAGATTCCTAACCTGATGTATGAAACATGCAAATGTGAGCGCAGCTCAGTATTTAAGTTGTGGTGTTTTGAATGCCTTACATGGCAAGCTTTGTAAAAGATGCTTGATTTGGCACCAGGAATTGCAGAACTAAAATGTACTGTTAAATCTTTGTTATTGAACAAATCAGACCATCTTCGTATAACTTTTTATGTGAAGGTAATAACGATGCCGCGTACCATATTAAGTGGACATAAAAAGTAGTTCTCTCTTTGAATATGGAAAAGATGAAGTAAACTTCTCATTGACTTGCCATTCACATTTTGTGTTCAAGATTGGCTCTTATTTTCTCACAGCAGTTACGCTTTTTGCAATATGGCTCTGAGTCCTGATTTGCTGACATGGAATGTGCTGGGCTCATCTGAACTTTGTGCTCACTGAGCTGTCCTGTGAACAAGTTTTTAAGGAGATTTGACAAAGTACATGGCTATGTAGTTCTTCTAATGACACATTGCTTGAGGTCAATTTAGCAGTCAGTATTTCTCATCTAAACCTGTCTGTCCACTGCCACTAATAGTGTAACCAATAAATAAGTAAATAAATAAAAGGCTATGTTAACAGCCTTAAGCACCATTAAAATAGAAACAGGGAATGGAGGAAACCTTGGTTTGGTTTGGTTTTATTTTGGTGGGTTTTTTTGTTTGTTTGTTTGATAAGAATTCTATCTGTGCTAATGGCACTGTCTTCAAACCTTTTAGGGACTGTGGCCTTGATGCTATTTGTTTTGTTTTTTTTTAAAGCCATATTATTATCTAGGACTAATTGTGCAAGAGAGAAATCACCTGCCAGGAGCCAGAATTTTAGAGGCTCAAGAACATTTCTATGTATCTCTCACAGTAGCAGTATGTACTTAACATAATGAGAGCAGAATATGTAGCTGTGAAAACTGAGGTCTGATATGATTGCTGTGATAATGATTTAGTTTGGCAGGTTTGAGACTATTGGCATCATGCAGATGAGATGCCAGTGAGAGTTAGAAGAGATCCAAGTACATACAGCATCATATATACAGAACAAGGCAACCCACCTACTTATTCTCTTAAACAGCTTCTTTTCCATCTTTTGTTTTTAAGCACATTCACTAAATCATAACGGATTCAGATCAAATTTGAGTGTGTAAACACCTGTTTGCTCTTGCCTCTTCTGGGACATCTCTTTTTATCCCCCCACTGACTTGGGAAGAACTAAGGGAGCCGTAATTTCCTTCAGCAGTTTTCTGATGCAGTAAATGAGGATGAAGTGCTCGGAAGTGATACATCCAAAGACTATTTTTAATCATTGTTTTTCCAATTTTGTATTTGTCTGTAGTTGTTTCATTTACTTGAAGATCTTAGACTTGAGGGAAGCTTAAATTTAGAGCATTACTACATCTGTCTTCTACAGAGATGTTAATTCACTGTCATTTTTATCTTTTTCCTTTTATTGTACCTTACTAAATAGATCTCAATTAAATTCCTAGCTTGCATCAGCACTTTTACTGTGCTGAAAAATTACCTTTAATCTTCGATGATCCTTATGGACATTTTATTTATTCTTAATCTATTCTATATTTAAAACTTTACATTAATTAAAGTTACCACTGGCATGCTAATTAGTAAACTTTGCGATGAAAAAACCTGCTTACTAGGTGGATTTCCTCAATTACATTTCATGTTTTCCATGACTTGAATCAAGACTGTGAAATTCACTCCAGGTGATTAGACTGATAGTAACCAGCCCACACTCTTCAAAATTTTGACCTGTAATCTGGTGCAAGTATACTGGCACTTCATGGACTCAGTGGTCAAGCAGTTTCCTTTCCCATTTGACTTTTATTGAAAGTAAACTGACAGGTTCCCTGAGCTTTCATTCTATAATGGATTATTTGGAGAAACATTTTCTGCTTGTTACCACAGGGATAACCAAGGCTGGACTTGGAAATAAAAGCAGGAGGATCTGATTTATCATCATTAAAAAATGTTGTTGAGAATGCAAAATCAAACTCTTCCTTAGGGGAAACTGAACACTGCTTAGTACAGTTTGCAAGCTGGTAAAGACATCCCCATACATCCACTTAGTCATCATCTTGGCATGAGTAAAAGTGGCAGTAAAATAGAGGGGAGGGAACTCATTCAATATTTTAATAAAAGAAAGATTAACTGCAAATATTAAACAGATGGCATGCAAATATCAAATACAACATGCTTTTTAAATATAAACTTTTTGAAAATAGAGAGCCTTCCTTCAGTGAAACTGTTGTTAACTGTATGAAATTTGTTTTGGAAAAAAGATTAAAAGAATTGTTCTTTTCTGTAACTAAGCCAATGTAATTTTCATTTGCTTCACAATTCAGTCTTCTATGTGATGCTTCCAAACCTCATTGACTGAGTGGGATGCTTTAGGCATAGTATGTACATAATACTGAAATGAATTCTGTCCCTAGTGTTTAAAATGATTTTTAAAAGTCAGCTCCTTGCATTGAGCTAAGAACATAGAGAAGTGTTTCCATGTATTGTCCTCCAAGCTAGAGGTAGAGACCTTCATTTATTTTTCAGAGTTATTATCTGAGAGGAAGAATAGCTGGCAAAAAAAGGAACAGGCCTGTGCACCAGTCAGAACTGATCCAAATTTAGCAAGCAACCTCACCTACCATTTGTTTATATTTTGCTTGACTTTCATACAGTCCCACTTTATATGCTTGTTGTCATTCAATGCATTTTCCCTTTTTGTTGTTGGAAACATTTAGTCTTTGTACAAATATCAGTATTGTCATCCAGCAAGACTGTACATTGCTTGCTGCTCTTTAGTCTTTGTTTTGAGGAAGTTTAGTGAGTAAAATTAACATGCAGTACTGATGAACATTCATCCTTTAAAATATACACACTGTTGAAATTAATAATGGTCAATCAATTAAAATGTGAAGCTAATTTTGTTTAAGTGCTCGTTAGATTTTTTCTTATACTACATTCTGTTGTGGCAGGAGGAGATCTTGGTTCAATTCAGTTCGAGACTTTCAATGTGAGTCTGAGTTAATTATTTAAAAGTATTAGAGCTGAAATCTTTGTACTTACCACCTGGATCTAAGTGGGGAATTCACTGGGTAAAAGACAAACAAAAAAGACCACCGTGCTTGCTAGCACTAGGGGCACGTTTCAAAGGAGCCTGTTGCTTAATCTGACGCCAGACATCCATAAGTTTTGTTCCCTTTCAGCCAAGTACCATTTAGAGTTTTCTGCCTCATTGTTCTGTTCATTTAGATTACAACACCTTATTTCACTTGATTGCATTTCCCTTTTTCCCCTCAGAACTATGGTTTGGAGACTGAAAACCTGAGAACTCTCTCTCACAAGCTGAATGCCTCGGCCAAAAATCTTCAGAATTTTATAACGGGTAGAAGGAGGAGTGGCCATTATGATGGCAGGGCCTCCAGACGACTGCCAAATGATTTTCTTACCTCTGTAGTTGACCTGATTGGTGCTGCCAAGAACTTACTAGCCTGGCTGGACAGGTAATTTACTTTTTCTTGACCTTGTACTGAATATGAATATGAATATGAGAATATGAAGATAAATGATAGTACTTAATTTGGAAAGGAATCATAGAATCATAATAGAATTGCAAAATAGCTTGGATCATCTAGTTCCAATCCTCTTGCCACAGGCAGGATTGCCAACCTCCAGATTGGTCTACTAATTAACCTACTACTCCAGGTTGCCCAGGCCCCCATACAAACTGGCCTTGAACACCTCCAGGGATGGGACATCCATAACTTCTGTGGACAGACTGTTCCAGCACCTCGCTACTGAGTGAAAAATTTCACCCTGACATCTAATCTAAAACTCCCCTGTTTTAGTTTAAAATTATTTCACCTGGTTCTATCACTGTCTCAAATTAAAAAATCTAGATAAATGTAGTTAAAATTTTAACTGTAGCAAGACAGAACCCAAAACATACAATTGCAGCATGGAATTTCAATTGTTTCCATTTTTCTGGAGTTATAGCTGTGGAGATCTGGAATCTGAATGCTCTTGAATATATAAATGGCACCTTAGAAGTCATGGTGAGAGTGAATAACCCTGCTTTATGAGATTTGTATAATCCTGGTGACATCTTCCTAAACTAATGCCAGCATTCATATTCTCTTGGGCTATGACCTTGTCAGTTCTTATACATTCAGATGGGGTCAGATTTGGTTAGAACGTGGAAAGCCTGCAGAAAATCCCAGTTCACAGGAAGCTATTACTGACTAAGGAAACATTATTTTCCTCTCCGAATTAAGGTGCTAACTTCTGCAGAAGAGTGTTGTCATACTAGTAATGCTTTTTTAATGAGCCATACAAATGAAATTTTGACTGCTTACAATTATTTGGAAGTTCATGTTTCACTGACATTAAGAATGATAACTTCTAGGGTTCTAGCCAAAATTCACTTCCTTCCAGCCAACATTGTTTCTTGTTTCATAGTCATATTTTACAAAAGTTATTTGGCTTGCTGCTGGAGATTGTCGTGATCAGGTGATTCATAATTTTGTGGTGTACAACCGATCTCTGTATTGTATACATCTTCTAAATGCCATTGAAGACTCCAAAAAAACAGTAGAACTGTGTTATTGAGAAGTATATTCATTATTCTAGGAGTTATTTTTCTTTATTAAACCAGAGAATAAGTAGCTGACCTGATTATACTTGCCTTTATGAAAATGAATTTACTAATCATAAGTACTGTGAGATATCATTAATATCACATAAGTCTATTCTTCCTTTCTCACAGGTCTCCATTTGTCAGTGTGACAGAATACTCACTGCTGAAAAACAACATTGTTCAACTGTGCCTGGAACTAACAACCATTGTACAACAGGTAGGAGTGGTTATCTTCCAGTCTTTCCAAGTACTTATAGTTGCTCAAAAATCATAATAGTAAAAACATTGCTAAGCTTTTACTTGATCAGAAAAAAAAATATTTTTGCCTATTACCTTTTTGTTCCTTCCATATTTTCTTTTGGTGGGAGTGATGGGAAGATTTTAGATTTTGGCTATAATCATGTCTTTGGATAGATTAAAAAAAATAGTGTGCAGTTAAAAATAATTCACTTATCTTTTGAGTGGACAATTTCATGTTAAGTTATTTGCTGCCATAGAAGAACAATGCCAGTCAGAAACAGGTTAAATGCTAAAAAAAAATTGTTAGAGATTCAAGTGTGTTTAATCAAAAATATTTCAGGGACAAGTTCTTTCTTATATCAAGATGCAACTGTACCACATCTTCTTCATTCAAAAAAGTGCCTGTTACATAAAAGTTGTTTGTAATTGACACTGAACTAGTGAAATATGAAGCAAATAAGGGTAGCAGTATTTTCATTACTAATCTGTAATGTACAATCCACAGGTACATCAAATACTTTCATCTGGTTCTGTAGCTCTACATTTTATACAAACAGTAATAGTCACTATTGTTATTTTCACCGTCTGCCCCTGAAATAGAGGAAGTCACACAAGTACAGAAAGACTGAGTGTAAGTTAGTAGAACTCACTTAAGAGGCTTTCTGAAGTAGCAATATTCTGTAAAATCTTTTCCTCAATATTATTACTTGCATAAAAAAAGCAAAAAATCAAGTATCTGTCAGATTTTGCATTTGCACAGTGTAGCCAAGGCTCACACATATTAGCCTTAATTTCTAATACTCAACTTTTTTTCCTTTTGAGAATTGTTTACCTTCATGCAATATTGCAGTAAAAAACAAACAATCCTTTTTCTCTTTTCTTTGTTTATAAATTCCTATGTAGACATTTAATTATTAAAGTATCTTTATTAAGCTTTCTTTTAGTGTTTATAACGCTAGGCTATTTTTGATTTACAGACTAAACAAAATGAACTTCTCTGCAGTGCAACATTTTGGATTCTGATTCCCCTTGTGAGAAGTAGATTGTGTTTCTGCAGTGGAAATTTCCAGTATTTCTGTATGTAGCATAGGATAAGTTGCCTTTCACAAAGAAAGTTGCTGAACAGAGTAAAGTTGAGACCTAGGTAAAATTGGCACAGGCACTTGATAAGGTAATTATATAGCATAGGGGAGAGTCTGGTGCAGGGCAGAATTGGTGTGCAGATAGTTGGAAATACTGTTCTCTTATCGCCATAAGAAGTACAGGACATACCCAAAGGCAGGGGGTTGGTAACAGACATTGATGCTCAACCAATGAGTGCCAGGAGAGGCTTTACCTGCGTTGGACCCAGGGTAAATAATGGAGGAGATTTCACTGACGAGTTGCGCAGTTTCTCCTGTCAGTAGATGTGTGTGCCCATTATTGCGATAGTGAATAAAATGCCCTTCACAGAGATCTTTGCCTGATTAGAAGTTTTTTATCTTGAGCGTGTTTCTCACACCCTCCTCAGCTGATAAGTACTTTTTTGGTGTGAGTTTAATTTTTCCTCGTGGTCTAGGTGAAAGTAAGAGAATTTTGAATTGCGGTCTCCATTTCTTCTTTTGGCTGCTTTTGGCAAATGAAATTCATTTCTCTGCCAGTAATAGGTTGGGGTTTTGTTTTATTTCTTCATTTCTTCAATACCACTTCATTCCAAAAGCTGTCTTCATCCTGACAACTTAAAAACAATGTATCTTAGAGAACAGTCTCCAGGAAAATTCACAATGAAAAATGTTTAGTTCATTTGTAAGGTTAGTTACAAATCAAGACCAGTCTTGTCTTTTTCTTACCTTATTTTTAGATCTGGGTTGCTTAATAGCTATCTGATATTTTTACAGTACGTAAAACTTAGTACCAGAAAGTGTAGATAAAGCAATATCCTTCAGAAGGAGGCAGCTTTATTGTTACTAAATCTGAGGAAAACTGATCTTAATGTGTGAAAGCAAAGATGTCTCACCTAACAAAAAATGTAGTCTTAACTGTAGGCTGAAATATGAAGTGAGTGGCATAAATAATAGAAACCATTCTAACAGACTATTTTTTGTACTGAATGAGATAAATTTTAGATATCTAATGCTAAATTGTACTTAGTTTTCTTATCCCTGACAAATCTCCACTTTATTAAAATAAACAGAAATTGCAAATGAATAGCATTACATAGAAAGCTGTAAAATATTTGAGGCATCTTAATTTTGGGGCCCAATTGCCCTTTGAGAGTTTTTACAGTATCTGCAAATTTCAGTAGTATATGAATTGCAAACTGAAATGATGAATGTACCATGATTATGTGCAAGTCCTACCATCTTTTTTTCTTCATCAATATTCAAAAAAAAGCTCTTTTATCTTAGCAGAGTTGTGAAGGTGTCATACCTGTCAAAGTCAGTGTTGTGGAAGTGCAGAAACTGCCTGTACGTGATATTGTAGGAGTGATTATTTCATAATTCCGGTACTTTACTGTTCTGCAGAGGAGAAATGGAATGCTGCTACTTCATTTTATGTTTTTTTTTTAACTCTAAGAAAAATAATACATTTTTAACGTCTACATGCCTATGGAGGATGGAGAGAGAGTACAACTATTATTTATCTTCTAGATCAAAATTCTGTAAGTGTTAGTCCTGGAAGAATCTATTTTTTTTTTTATGAGGTCCCTTATGCATTTCTGTGTATCAGGAAAACAAACAAACAAACAAAAAACAACAACAAAAAACAACAAAAAACATCAGAAGAATGTTGTGACCTACATATCTTAGAATTTTAGTATAATACTGCAAGTGCTTTTAACCTCTCAGTTAAACTGGTCTGATGTATTAACAAAAAGTCATTATGCACATATTTTGGAAGGAATCCCAAAACCATTAATAATTTTAATGCTAGTGTAAGCTTGGACGTGCAACCTAAGTATAGCTAACATTAATTCTGCTCTACAAAACAGTAAAATTTTCGGTTTCACTCTACACAAGTCTTCAGTTATTTGACCTGAAGTAATTAAGCTTGTTCAGAATTAAGCTCATATTATTTTTGTAGCACAGAAATTAAAGGAATAATTTAGATAGAACTATTAGCTCTGAAATCAAGCTATAAGCCCTCCTGTGATCATGTGTTTCTCTTGGTACTTGCAGGGTTAAAGGGAGATGGTGGATATGCTGTTTGAAGTGTGTAAAACATGTAAGAAAAACTGCCTTGGGCATTGCCAACCAAACTGACTAATTGCATTCTTATTTTTGTGCTGAGGAAAATAACAGCATGAATACAGAAGAAACATCAAAGGGGTACTTGACCATGAAATGCTAGTATAAATTCCTCTGTGTTCCTTGTCATTTGCAATCTGGTTTATCTTTCTTATTTTGAAAACTGTCTTCACGTAGAAGCTAATTCCTCCACAAAAGTGCCAGTCCTCCAAAACAAATGCTTAATCTTGTGGGTGAAGCAGCTACTGGTGCTCCAGGTTCAGGCTCCAGGGCACACAGCACAAGGCTGTGTGGCTCACACAGGTAAAGCTGCCCTGCAACAATCGCAGACGGGCTCCTCACCGCAGTGCCCCACAGATGCAGGCCAAGAGCTGCGCATGGCCTCTGTGCATGGGATGCGGCCAAGGGCTTTTGCTGCTGGACAAGAGGACCAGGGAGCTATCAGTCAGCTGCAGAGGCTCCTGCAGAGTACCACAGCCTAAGCTGATCATGCAGCTAATCTACTTGGAGAGCAAATGGGGTGAGGATGTTGGAATTAGTTCATGGGAAGTTTAAAGCAATTAAACGTAAATTAAAACTGTTACTGCTATCACGTTGATCCCGAAAAGAGGAAATGACAACTTTAAGGGAACTTAAGTTAGAGGATCTTTTGTGTATATCAGAAAGTAAAATTTACTTAAAAAATTATTTAAGGAAAAGAAAAGTCTTTTTTACTTCAAATATATCCTGAAAGTATATCCTGAAGTCCTTATCTTGCTCTGTAAAAAGCTGCTTCCAAGATGGCGATACATTTAGCAGTTCTCCAACTTTATTTTTACTGCTATTAAACGTTAATTGACTTAAATAACAACTATCAGCAGGGCAGACGTGCTGGGACACCTCACAAACGTTTTCTCCTCAGATTTTGTGAAATAAAAGCACTCCTTTGACACAACAGATTGTTGTCACAGGCCAGTGCCCACCACAAAGCCTTTGGTGACGGAAGGTTCTGGAGCTCTGGGGCAGGGCTGCAGGTGGCCTCAGAGGTGATTGCTTTGTGAGGGGAATTGCAGGCATTTCTATTTTAATCTCACTTTCCTGGCACACTTGCATTTTTGTTATGTTCCTGTTAATTTAATTTTTGTAAAACATCATGAGAACTAGTGAGCCCGTTTGGAGTGCTTACTGGCAGGAGAAGCTGCATTTTCTCTCAGTGCACTTGTAATCTCTTCTGTGGGACGGGGTTCAATACTCCCATGCCATGGCTGTGCCCTGCAATAGAGGTCGTTCCAAACTTTAAGAAGCAGTAGAGGCAGTGGGCACCTTTTAGGAAGTGTTATGCTTTGGTTCCTGAAATGTAAGTGATATTCTGGCTGCCTGTAATGTTGTTAAATAAAAATATGAGTTAAGTGAGTAATGTTTTAAGTTATGGATTGATACAAGTTACTGTCCTTAACATGACATTTAGAATAGGAAAATGGCTGCTCTGGAAGTTACAAGACTTAAGCAAATAAAGAGGTCAATTAGGATTATATTTTCAGGTCTAACTTTGGGACTAGGTCTAACTAGGTCACTAAAGCAGTGAAACCTTCTGGATATCTCTGAAGCGGTGTGCAACACAAGCAAACCTGAGTCTTCTGAGTCTTCATCCCCTTCTGATGTGACTTGTGCCCCCAAAACCAAAAATTAGAGCTGTTGTGGAAATACTTCCAAGAGCTGGAACTGTGGCTGTTTTTGTCCCATGCGGACAGTAAAAACAATTATGGCCTTGAAGCAAGAATAAACCAAGTATATAATCTTTAACATCTTTAATCTTGTACTTATCAAAATAATTTCTGCTTACTCCTCCTTCTGACACTTTATAGTAGCACAACCTACCTACTGGTACGTCTGACACAATGGTTTGCATCTCACACAACTTGTACAACAGCATGCATTCATGCAATGCCTATCATGCTCTGAGTTTCAGTGGATTTCCAACATGCCAGATCAATTATATTCACTTTTTTTTTTCTCATTTTCGTAACTGTCCCCACTGCTTTACATGTATTTTACTGCTAGTACTGAGCAGAAAAATTTCTTTACTATAATGGAAGAATAAATCATCCCTGAAGTTAATGAGCCATAAGAAAAGTCAGGTTACTTTTATGAAGTGACATTCTCGACATGACAGAACTGAAGAGTTTGTGTTTATGGTACATCCATAAGAGATAGTTGACAGTATTTAGCATTCTTTTCTTTCTTAATAGGAAATTTAAAACAATATGCATTAATTGTGTTTGTTTTATTTTCCCACAGGACTGTACGGTGTATGAAACAGAAAACAAAATTCTTCACGTGGTAAGTGGTTTTTTATGGTATTCTCCAGTCCTACATCATGCCCTTCAATCATTTTTTAAAAAGTATTAAATTCCACTATGGGAAAATAAAGTTACTATTTGACAAAACTTACAATGAATCATATCAGTTGCTGAAAGTTAAAGTTTTCATAAATAAAATGGAATTCTAAATATACATATACATATGTGTATATGTAGTTAAAAAATCTTTTTAACACAAGAAAGAAGAGAAATCAGCTTATGTAGACTGCAGCCCCTGAAACCAGCTCAGTACTAGTGGCCAGCCACTTTAATTATTGCCCCAATGGTCCACATTTCAAACTCCAAAATGTTATGCTTTCTTTATAATCAACCCAAAGAAATATAAATAGGCTCTATACAAAAATGTTAATTAAGTATTTTTTCATCTAAGATAATGTCTTCGAATTCTTTGAAGATTGGAGGCTCCCAGAAGGTGATGTGATTAACGTCAAAACCAGACCTATCAAGTCTTTTTACACCTTGCTAAATTGGACATCTTTCAAATTTAAGCCTTAAGAATTAGTTCTCTTCTGGTACCCATGCCTATTTATTTTTGCAGGCAAGACCAGAACTCAGGTTGTTTTAGAAGCTTTGCAACATGATGGTACACTCTTTGTAGTGTAATACTCTTGCTAGGGTTGCTTGCATGGAATGCTGTCATTCCGTTGCCTATTTGCATTTTTAAGTTCTCTGGTTGTCACTGACCCAGAACAATGTAAAAGCTTCCAGCACTCAACAAATCTAATGACTAAAGGGAAATGGAAGAATATCATGCAAAGTTATTGATTGAATATTGGCCTTTAAGTATTAATACTTTATATTTTCATGGTGCGTGCACAAAAAGCTTGTACTCACAGTGAGATAGAGTTAAAATGTATGGTTTGGGGGAAATCTCGAAGGATTTACAAGTTTAGATAAGCTTTTGACAAGCTCTTACCAAGTGCCTGACATTTTTTTTTAAAGCCTTTTACACATACTCTGCTTCCAGCAGGGATTAAAATATATCATAAAACATTGATGTGCTGTTAAATTCAGAAAGCATGCAGTAACTTTTAGGAAGAAGAGCTCTCTATTGCAAACCTGATTCTGAAAAGAACTAAAAGCAACGTCTTCTGGGATTTGGATTTTGTATATATACATATACACAAACATCTTTTAACTCATGACTTGTGATTCTAACTGTGTACATCTTCTGGAACTCCATCTTTATCAGGAATGTTACTTTTAACCTTGCTACCTCTTCTCCATAGAAGCTCAAAAACATAGAAGAGGGGAAAGTTTCAGTTTTTTACTTTCCATTTTTGAACTAGTATACAGGACTTTAGAACTTTCAATTTTCTTATGACAAAAATGTCTTAGCAGATGTTAATGCATTTTCTCATAGTAGTAGTGCTAGATCAAATGATATTTCCAGGCCCTGTGCTGTTATTCATAAATTCTCCTCAGTTGTTCCATCAATACTGTCTCAGCCTTTGCGTTATGTGTAAGTAGTGTCAGGTGTCTCCTGGACATGCTGAAATACATTTACGGTAAAGTAATATTTAAAATTATTCCAATATATTATCTTTGAGTACTTTCCTAGCATAGATTTTAAATAACTTTGTGAATTGTGGTGAGATCTTAAGATTCATAAGATCAAATTTGAGTGAAAACTTGTTTACTTTTATTTAATTGTAAAGCTTCTTTACTGAGAAAGTATTTACATGTGACAACTCTTAAATTATAAACCATATGCAAGGTGACTCTGGATTTAATCTGCATTTACTCTGTGTGTATGTTCTTAAGAAGATGTGAAAGCATGAGAGTGCTTTATTTGGAAATAAAAATATTATTTTGATATGACAGTAGTTCAAAAAACAGGCTGAAAGCATTTGCACACAACCAGGGTCAGCCAGCAGGTCATATGTAGAACAGCAGTAAAATATGTCATTTGAGCCAGCCAGTTTCCCTATCTGCACTGGGAGAAGACAAGACCTGAAGTTTTGTTTATGGTTCCTGGCTCAGAGCTTAAACTGCTGGAAATATTCCTGTTATTTTGCTGACCTTTTGATGCAGTCATGCATACCTGAATGTGATGCTTTGCTTCTTGCATCTGGTCCAAAATACAAATGCCACATCCCGTACTCCAGAGCTGTACTTACATTTCCAGATGAGTGGCCATACAGTGAATGGGAATGTAATCTATAAATTCAGTTAGTTAATTTTATTCCTCGTGACAACTTTATTTGTTTAACTTCTCTGTATAGTGTCAAATGGTATATTAGAAATCCTCATGCTTTTGCAAATGACTGAAACAAAACTTCCCGTAAGGGATTTCACTACCATTTTCTATAATTAGGGAAAATGAGTCCCTGAAGGAAAATAGATGCATACAGTAAGTTTGACTGGAAGACCACTCTGGAATTCATCAAAATGTGTGCCTTCAGACTAGATTCAAATATTTTGGGGCATATTCTTTTAGAAGGAATACTTTAAACTTGGTCTTTACACATTAAGATTCTCTGAGAGTCCAGATCAGCTCCTTTCTAATCCACAGACTTAAAGTTTGGCTTCCATTAATAGATTCAATTTGTCACCATCACCACTTTCGAAATATGGTTCCTGTTTTGAAGGTGTCTGTGGATTCACACAATTCACAAATGGATTTTACATGCTTCATAAAATAAAATTTCCATGTTATTTATTATGGTATCTTATAATAACAGATCAGATTAAGTTCATTGAGCATTTTTATACATTTGGGTATTTTTGATACATGGATGTTCTCAGTACATAGTATTACCTTTTGTTCAGAAGTACTGTACAGGCATGTTTATTTTATTGACCCAGATATTTTTTGTTACCTTAAGCTCTTGTTCTTAACTTCCCTATGCAACACAACTTCAGTTCTTGGCAACCTCTAGTTTTTACAGGAGAAATAAATGATATGTTTATTCTCAGATTGTTCTCAGACTTAAGAACTTTGCCAGTAGTTTCAAATAAATACAAGAAATCATATTTTTCTTTGTCTTATTTTTCTCTGTAGTGTAAAACCTTGTCTGGAATTTGTGACCACATCATTTCACTCTCATCTGATTCTCTGGTGTCACAGTCAGCACATCTAGAGGTAGTTCATCTCACCAGCATTATGCCCAGTGAAGGTTTGGTAAGTACCAAAGCAATTTAAATATTAGAGTTCAAGCCTTGGATCTTTATTTTATAAAAATAAAGTTCCAGAAAACAAAATGTGTTTTCATTCATATCCTACTATTATATTTATTTAATTTCTGTTGGTAAGCTGAATATGATTTCTGAAGGTAGTTTAATTAACATTTATGCAAATAAAAGGATTGTAGTCAGTTTTATTGTCAATTTTATCTAGGGCTTGATGTGCAACTAGTAAACATATGAGCAGCTTAAAAATAGTTAATAGTCTTTTGATAACCATATTACAGCTTTTGAAGTGTACTAAATTAGTTAACTTTATTTGCACATGTAAGTATTTGAGCATTCATTGTCATTAGTTAATGTGCTTTGAAAATGATTAGTGGAAGGTATGTTCCTGTGTTTTGCATTAGAATAGTTAAATGCCTCCCTTACAGTATGGTTAAAATAAAACTTTGATAAATATCATCCCAGAAACAAAATACATCCCTTATAAACTGTTGTTCACTGAGCAGGCCAGGTAGCTGTCTTCTGGACATCCCAGTCGCTTCACATTATTGATTGGTCATACAATTAAAATTCTCCCCAGATTTCACAGTGTAATAATTATTTTGCTACCATTTCTTAGTGTTATTGTACTGTTACACTTAGGCAAGAAATTTTTGTGAGATTTATGTGTCGATGGGTAAATATTTCTGTATCTTTTCCCTAGCTCCCCAGTTCACAGTCATTCTGGTATCAGTAGGCTGTGGGAGGAATAGGAAAAGTGCTTGGGAGCTTAACATTCTACTAAATTGCCAAATTAAAACCTGTTCTATTGTCACTAACATTGTGTGATGTTTCTTCTTTGTAACTGAATGCTTGTTTTGATTCCTGTTAGTTGAAATGTGTTCTATTATTTCAGTACCTTACTCTTCATTCTATTCTGAACAGCAATGAACATCATGTACAAATTCTGTCAAAGTTACAAGAGCATGATTAGTGAGGTACATACTGATTTGAGACTGCTTTAATACCATAAGTAATTTTTGTATGATTAGACACATTTAATTTAGTTTTGGATAGATACAGTTTAAAAAGACTACAGCATAATAAAATACTTTTTACTTTAACTTTTTGGCATTATAATCACTTTTACAAGGTGTAATCCTGAAGACAGACAGATACTATTTGCTGTGCTGCATCCCTAGTGACCAATGCTTCTGTCTTTTTGGCTTAGATTCTTCTCTTGTCCAATTAATGAGTTAATTCAGGGATAGGCAAGAGATGCCAAGTCAGTATCACAGCTGTTTTAGTATATATACTGTAACCCTGTTGCTTTTGACCTGCCTTAAGGCTGATACAATCCTGCACACTTGCAATCTGGATCTCTGTATAACTTTCCCTTCTATCCAGAAATTTCAGCTAGCTTCTTGGATGTGAACAGTACACTCTCAAAGCAAACTTATCATAAAGTCTCAGGGTTGGATTTCATCCTTTATGACATGGTTACCAAAATGAGGCTGGTTGGCTGTATTGTCATGGCCTGTCACACGGCCTGTAGTCTCCTCCATACTGCCTTCTTTTCCAGTGGAACACCAAGCAGACAGAGCCTGTGCTGTGCCCACGCAGTAGACTGGGCTCCATCACTAGGTGGAAGCGCTGTGGTGTGCATACTTCACCATCTGCAGTGTGCCAGTACTTTTATAGCTAACACAACTGCAGTCAGTGGGTACTGCTGACGGAGGACATGAGATAAGTATTGCAATCAAATTTGCCCATTTAAAATTTTTTTGTAGATGAAGCGAAATCGCTATGCATGACTGAGTTTTCTGTGCCTAATTGTGAAGGCGCTATAACGTGGTAGGTTGGAAAGTTCTTTATAATCAATTTTGCTGACACCGTGTTCTGCATAGGAAAAAAATATGAAAAAGGACTATAAATGGGAATAAAAGAAAAATCATGTGAACAGTAAAACATTAATCAGAATCAAATATAGAACAGAGTAATGAATTACAAATGGCTTTCTCGTGATTGTATAGCAGTTTTTTCCACAGGATCTCTACTCCATTCAGGAGAAAAATGAATGCTATTCACTGAATGGAAAGTATTCAGAGTTCCATTTTTATCCTTATCATTCAGTGTAGGGTTTGATGTATTATTTACCACATTTCATCTAAGTTCTGCGTTCCCTTCAGTTACCAATGACTTTTTTTTTTGTTGTGGCCTTACTGAATGCTTCACAGACATCAGTTAATTTATCCTCAAAACATACTTGTGAAAGAGATACTGCAATTTCAGTTTTATAGGAAAGAATCTCATATAGAAAGCAATTTGGGGCAAAATCACTAAAAATCTATTTTTTGGAGACTCAGTGGGAAGTGCTTACCATATGATTATTCAGGAGGCTTGTTATTTTTATGGACTAATTACAAAACACAACCTCTCTTGATTATAAGCGTAGCTAAGATTTTATGAGATACTGAGATCTGTAGCTTCAGCTTTGAACACTGTTGGCACCTAGAAAAGGAGTGTTTGTTACTTTTTGTGAAATATCTGTTGTAAACAGATCGCTCAGACTTGTATAAGAATTCAGTTATCTAAAATAAAATTCAGTTGTATTAATTGTGAGTTTTTACTTGCAAAACTTCATTTCTTCAGCAAATGAACCTGACTTCCTATAGACATGGCATAAGCTTACATATAAACTGAATTAATTTCCAGGTTTAAATAAGTACTGTATCTTTAAAGCATTTTCACAAAAGGGTTGTGTTTCATATGAAAATGAACCTTCATTGATAATATTTTCTAAATTTCTGTACACGTTATTATGAGCTCAATAGTCCTTTTTGTTATTCTAAAATGTCTTTTTCAGTCTTCTTTATTTAAAAATAATCTCATCTGAAGCATTCCCTAGCAGACACTCTTTTCTGATAGGTCAGTGGCTGTTTGCTTGACAAAATACTTTGCACATTAGAAAGATACTGTGGCAAATACCGAAAGTCTCTCCATATCTTCCCTATTACATTTTGAAGTAACTTTCAACATCACTTAAGTCTCCCCTGAACTGTAATAGTAGGCATGTTAATACAGTCTGATTTGTCAGCTCTTAAAGCAAAGAGAAGCTGCATGCATGTTTATGAAATGAAATAAAAACACTAACTGCATGATCTAATGAAATGACCTTATAAAATTAATAAACACAAAAGTTAATAATAAGGCAGTGTTTTAAGAGAACAAGTAGTCACAGTGAGCATTATCTAAACTGGTAATTCATAAGCAGTAAAGTTAAGCTGTATGACCAGTTTTAGCTACTTTTATTTTTAGGATTTAAATAAAGTTAAATTTATTTGAAAATGGATTAGTTAATATTAAGGTAGAAGCAATAATGAAAGGTCACAACAGATTCTGTTGGAGCAGGTTTCTCAGAGTTTCATCAGTCAAGTTTTGATCATCCCCAAGGTCAGCTATTCCACAGCCTCTCCAGGCAACCAGTTCCAGTGTTGCGTCACCCTCAAGGTTTCAGAAAAAGAAAAAAGAAAAAAAGAAAAAATAAAATTGTTTTTCTGCCAAGTTCCAACTTATTTCTCACGCTTCCATCTCTTTCAAAAAGAGTTTGGCTCTGACTTCTCTGCAGCCTTACAATTCATGTAGTTGTAGAGACCAAGACAATCTTGCCTTTCTGGAGTTTTACTATTTTTGTAGGTTAACAGCTAGCCTGCAGATCTTCATTAAGTTTCGGGAATCTTGAAATCAGTTGCTGAACAAAATGTTCTTTCTCATTTGCTGGAGGCTCTTGCATTTTGACAGTGCAAGGTGATGTAGAATTATTGAAAGGATAATGAATCAGCAGTACAGTGTATCAATTAGATTAACTAGATTTCAAAATTTGATGTATAACCAGAAAATACAGAGAGATGTGAAGCTACGACCTTACTCATGATAGGTAAGAATGCAAGCAATTGAGTCTCACTGACATTTAAGGCTCTGTGTACGTGTGTGTGCATGCGTGTACGGATAGATAGATACCTACTTAGGTTGTCTCTCTGTATCTCATCAATCACCTCCTTGAAGCAGAATTCTTGCTGGACTAATTACAAAACTCCTGTTAGCTCACCATGCTCATTTTTTCTACATAAATTGGCAATGTGAGCAGTGGCTCATGTATTTTCTAAGTTAGATTGTTTCCTTCTTATTGAACCAGTAACTCTGAAAGGAGGGCATATAATTTTAAAGACTATTTGTGTTCATTGTTTGAGTTTTGATACTTCTTTTATGGCACTAGTAATAAAGAGAGGTTATGTTAAATATTTCAAACACTGAACTGTATCAAGCTTTCATGCTAAGGCTTGGGCTTGGCGCTGAGTTCTATCCCAAAACTTCTTTCAAACTTAAAATGCATACTGTATGTAACAGGCAATGATACATATGTGTTTAACTGCAGAAGTTATTCACACATGATTTATTCCAGACATCTGAAATGTTACCATTTTTAAACTGAAACAGACATACATACTTACTGTATTATCATGCAAACGATATTTCTTTCTTACAAGTGTTAATTACCTTTTTGCCTCTTTTCAGGGGATGTATATCAAATCAACATATGATGGGCTGCATGTCATCACAGGAACAACTGAAAATGTAAGCTTGCTTAGCCTAAAAGAACATCTGTTGTGCATGCAAGTATCTTCTGTATACCTGCAGTGTATTTTTTTATATCAAAACTTGCTGTAAAGCAAGGCACTTCTTATCAATAGTGTTTTATTTATTTATTTATTTTGCACATATTATGTCACCATCTTAAAAATTTGAAAATTTTTTCACAGAAAAATACCTGTGATGAAGTAACTAATTATAAAAGACAAAAATATTGAACTTCTGTGCACAGTGGTTCTGGTCAAAACATTGCAGTCAGTGATAAGCATATTGCAGCACATAAATCAGCACGACTGTTATTCTTTTCATGCTACTCGCTGTATCTGTGAAGTAGTTTCTTGTTACTTAACTTGCAATTCATAATTACAAATTTGAAAAAATAATTTTACTTCAACTTCTGCAATATAATTTTTATGACAGGCTTCATAATCACACCCACTCCTTCTGTTTTCCATGTAGTCCATGTTTTAGTCACAGAGATTTTATTCAGCCTTGGATCTGTTTAAAAGTGAATAAATTCATTTATATTCACAAATAAAAGTGAATAAATTAGAAACTGAAATTTCATAAAACTGATATTGAAACTAACCAATGCTAACACCAAGGAAGATGAAACTTGCATTGTGCAGCTAGCCATGTGGGTCCAAAGTAGCACATACTGTGTAATATTGATATTTTGTTTTCTTCATTTTGTATAAATCAATATGGTTTTTGTCACTCGTTTTTTGAGATATTAGAGATCCAGGGAAAGCCTGATGATTTATTTATCATAATTTATGATAAATGAAATGTAAATTAAACTTAAAATTTGTTTACTTATACTAACACCATTGATAGCATTTAGAAGTCTTAAGTATTTGTAAATAGAGACATAAAAATTATGTATTGATTCCTGAAACTGGTGAACAAACCCTCTTGATTATGTTGCACCCATAGAATGAATAACACATGCTATAAATAATATAGTTGTTTGTTGTAATTTTAATTAATTTACATAGAAATATGAATCAGTTTGTGGAAAAACATATATTTATAACTGAAATTCGTGGGAGGAGATAAGAAATTAATTAGCCATTAAAACTGTAATATTTTTTTGTCTTGTCTGTGTGAGGTCTTTATGATAAGAGAGCACTAAGAAGTTGTTTGGTTGTTTTCTTTTTCTTTTGTTTTTCTTACAGTGTAATCACATGTGCAGTTAAACCAGCTTCAAAGACATTTAATTTCTGGCATTTCAGCAAATTGATTTTTCATTCCTTTTGAAGGGATAATTGACCTCAGAACCAGTGTTTAATTTTAAAAGATAATAATTAGCTCAGCCTTGTCAAAGTCAGGAAAGGAGCTTAAATAAAAAAAAAAGGCCTCTGCTTTTTCAACTAATGTCAACTGAAGTTAAATGCATTATGAATAGTGATGTTTGCTTCCATTTCCTGCTTACCTTTCTTTCACAGGTTAAAGGAATCAAATTTGTGTTTCCATTGAATTTTAGGCATGGAAATAGATTATCTTTCTGTTATAAGTGTAGCTCTGTATCAAGAGCAGTCTGCCAAAATTCTGTGTTTTCACTAAAAAGATAAATTGATGCTGAAGCCAGGCAGTTTCTGGCTAGAAAATACATAGGCAAAATCCTTTTTATTTTGGTGTGACTGAGATGTCAGGAGATGATAGCAGGCTGTAATGGCCAGGCAGTTTAGCTGAAGGGCTGGACTCTTGCTACACAAGATAGAGAAACCCCTGTGAAAGAACAAGCAGAGATCAAGCAGGTGAGTGGTTAGCAGCAGCTCATGAAGGGAGGCCAGAATGATAATCAAGGAGAAGGCTGGAGGCGAAAGCTCTGCATGGAATAGTACCCATAACACTTTGTATCAGTGTCAAATATTGGCTATTTGCCCTGCTTTGCTTGTTATTTATTACTTACTGAATAATTAATGATGTTTCCTACCACTTCCTAGCAATTGTGTAGACTGCAAAATCTACTGATTAGTCAGCAGGTGGTCACTACTGGACAGTGTTTGAGCTCCTCGTAGACTGTCTCTGAACTGTGTTTATGTGACACAGTTTTGGCAGTAGGGGTTGCAGGGCAGTCCTGTGAGAAGAGCCTGGAAGCTGCTCTGTCAGATATGAGCCAAAAGTCACTGGCCATAGCTGAGCTGTGCCTCTTTGCTTACATGTTTAAGAAAGCTTTCCCATAGTGGTAATTGGTCAGTGATCTCCCTGCTCTGTGCTTTTTAATTGTATTTTCTCCCTATTCTGCTGAGGAAGTGCAGCGAGCAAGCACCTGTGTGATGCTTGCCTACCTATCAAGATTAAAACATAGTTGCTAGTATTTTGTTTAGAAGCAATTGTAGACATTTTCTATCTAGTGGCTGTTTGGGTTTTTGTTATGTTGTTTCCTGTTGCCCTTATTACTTCTATTTATTTATAAAATTCATTCACATAATGGATAGAAATGATAGCTGTGATTTGTGGTTGGAGTATACTGCCCAACAGAACAGCTGTTGCCAATTTTCTGGAGTTTTGGCTGGTAGGCAGTGAGGTCAAGTTTATAAGCCTCTTCAAGTCACCTTTAGTGCAGGTAGATCTTTTCTTCTGTTGTGTATGTTGGCATGCTGTTGACCATGTTCATGTGGCTTGCAGAAAAGTGAAATTTTAATCTATTTTAATACAATCAGGGGAAGCTATATTTAGTGTAAGGAAGTTTTTCAAGTCAGATGTGAAATTATGGGAGTGGAATAATATTATATATACTGAAGAGCTAGACTGTCAAAGACTTTATCCATTTGTAATTACCATTTTGTGTTCATGTGGTTAATCTAGTAATGTTTTGAAAGTGATGGGGCTGTAGCATATTTGCCAAGTATTTGCAGTGAACTTAAGCAGAAAACCTGTTCTATAAAAGTCTGTACTAGGCCTGCTTTTCTGCTATGTGTATGTTTTTCTCAGCCCTATCTCTGGATGTGCCATAGTTCAGTATTTGTTGACATAATAGATTTATTGCTGTGTGATGTAAATTCACCCAGTGAACTCCCAGCAAGATTGTAACGGCTCATGGCCTGATACTCTGCTCTGAGAGGTAAAGAAGCTAAAGTAGTTCAAACAGTCAGAAAGGCCTTAGGAAGTAGGCCTTTCACCCATCAGGAAGGCCATAAGGCCCATCACCTTAGGAAGTAGGATTTGAGATTACTTCATCACTTAATTGCAATCTGTTACAGAAAAGAAAAATAAATTGTTCTTTACAGAGACATTTTTTAATAAATATAATAAAGTATTGTTATTTGATAATAATGCTTCTCTGGGCAGAGCTTTCTTGCCTCTTTCCCCATTCATGGTTTTCATTCATGCTCTTCCCTCATGCTCCTCCACCCCAAATATAAAGTTAATTGTTATCTCCTGTCCTTAGTCTCCTGCTGACCAGTGTAAGAAAATCCATGCTGGTGATGAGGTGATTCAAGTCAATCATCAAACTGTGGTAAGTACTCTGGAGGTTCTGCCCTGCAGGTTTTGCCTATTCCCACTGCTAAAAGTATAATAACTCTTACTAGGAAACTTTGCCAAAGAAGACCAGTCTTCTTGCTTTTTGAAGTATAATCATTGCTTGCACTTTAAAAAAGGCAGAAATTATCATTAACTAACCTGCAAGAATGATTTCTACACAGTGGAGACTAAATATTTCTTTTCTCCTTTTTCTTTTTTTTTTTCTGTTTCCCAAAACACTTACTCAATACTTACTAACTTTTTAATTCAAATGTCACATCTTCATTCCCTCTAAAATAAAAATCCAGCAACACTTTGTATTGATTTATAACCAGTTATGATGATTCCTGTTTTCCTTTTACCTTATTCCCAAGCTGAAAGAAGAGAAATGTCTCTCTAATGTGTCAGTGTTCAGTTTATATTATGTGAAGCATATAGCACTGCCCTTTGAAGAGGCTTATTTTACATTAAGATCTTAAATATTTCCTGGGTTTTTAGAGTTTTCAAGATTCTTAGAATATAATTTCAAATATATGTATCCAATGAAATCCACAGTCTCCGATATCATTTCCATGGGGACTGTACTTAAATCATTGTAAGATGGAAATTTCTTTAATGCTGTGCTACTCTGTCAAGTATGAATCCTGTTTTTTAAAAAAATCATTCTGAAAAGGAGTAGATATACTCATTTTATATTACCATTAGTGAAAATACTTTCCTGATTAGAGAAAGTAGAAATTTCTTTGAATAGGTTCTTATCCTGTAACTGAATATTGGCATAATCTCATCTAATTTTGACTAAACAAGGTCAAAGTATTTCCTGGATAAATTCATATTTGTGCATTCACCAGGATAATTTGGTTTTTCATGACATCCAGTGACGTTCACATAATCTGTAATGAGTTGTTCCAGTAGTTAATTATTCTCACTGCCAAGTGGGGTGTCATTTTATTTGTATTATACTTCCATTCCTTTGGTCTTGATACATTTATATCTATTTTACTGGAGATCCCATTTCTCATGTAGATATTCTCAGGATATAATCAAATTACCTCTTCACCTTTTTTTTTTTTTTTTTTTTAATAACCTAAATAATTTGAGCACTTTCGATTTTTCATCATAATGCATTACTCACTTTGTTTAAAGTCCCAGCTGTAATACTTTGCATATTTAACACTGAGTTACTGTTCTACAGGAAAAACATTCATAGACACGCAATACACCTCTGCTAAAATAGTACAAATGAGACTATTTTACTGTAACCACTACTAACTTGCTGTTTGCCATTTTTTTAAAACCTACTGTTCATTTTTTTTTCATTCACAGGCAAAAATAAAATGAAAAGAACACCTGGATTTATTCCCTATAAAATAAAAACTGTAATTTCAATTTAAATTCGTCTTTTTCCATCGAGGGTCCATTTGTAGAAAGGAATCACTAACCATTTCGAAACTGAGAGAGAAGCTTTTAAATAGGTTTAGGATGTAGAGTGGAAAATAGTTATACTGTCCCTACATTCCAGTGGAGTCAGCACAGATAACAGTACTTCTAATCCTGGAAGCATTTCTCTGGGGTTGTAAAGCTATAGCAGAGGATTAAGCATGCTGACAATGTCAGTCCATTGAATTGCTGCATGTGTGGAGTTAAGTATTTTGGGATTGGTGTGACTGGAATATTTTGGCTGTATGTCCTCAAAAAAATTCTTGTGACTTAAAATTTATGTAATCATTTTATATAGAGCTTATCTGAATTAAGAAAGAAATATCTGATTGCTAAAGGTAGGTACATTAATTCACTTTTTTCCTGAAATCAGTTATATTAACAAATATATTAACCACATTAACAAAATAATGCAACTTGCTTTACTTTTCAAATGGTTTTTCAGTGTGGATGAAAATTTAATGAAACAAGTTCAGGAAGTATCAAAGTAAAACTGCTTACAAGTTATGTAATGCAACAGTTGAGTAAGAAATAAAAGATTTACCACGTGGCATTTGCTCTAACCAAAGAACACTATTATACAGTTATGAAGATCAAAGAAAAAATAATAGTACTTTAGGCAAGAAATTAATTAAATCAGTCGACTCACCACTAGCTGTTAAAATCACTTAATCATTATCCAATTTCCTTATTTGCTTTTCTGCTTATCCTTCTTGCTTATAAGATTTTAATAAAACAGCACAAGAAACTTGAAAAAATAAATTACATATTCTAAAATACATTAACTCTTTTTTATCTTGTCAGTAATAACAGGCACTAATTCTGCCATTATCTTGAGAATTTCTATTTTCCCTTTTTAATAAAATTAAACATAAGTCATTTATATGTCACTGTACTTTTATTTGTTTATAAAAAATATAATTGCCCCTTAAGTTGCTTGAAATTTATCTATTCTGCTGCTTAGCTGAAATAAAAGAAGGTATATTTCATTTTGTCTTAACTTTCCGTAAAGTTTTTTTTTATAGATGGTAACTGATTCTTCAGTCGGAAGATTAGGACTGTCATGCAGTGAAAACAGGATAAAATTAATACCAAGAAATACTAATTTCTTTGCATTTTCCTTAACATGAATAATATAAAATGTAGGACAATTAGAAAGCCAGTCATAAAAGATACATAAATGTATACCTACTTAGAATCGAAGCAAAGTTGATAATTAAGGCCAAATAATCTGCATCTAAGTTTGCTAAAGACAACGACACTTCAATTGCAAGTTCCTGAGCACAGGTTTTTAATGGATTTTCTGCTTTGGAATAACTTCTTATGTTGTGGAAATGTAAAGAGGAAAACTTACTAGCAAATGCTATGGAAGGATTTACAGAGAAAAGGATAACTAAAGACATGTAGAAAAGGGCATGTTAGGTGAAATACAATATACTTTTATGAAGAATAAATGATTAATGTTCTACTTTTCATCATTTCTCAGACGACAGAAATCTTACAGATTCAAACAGATACTGATCTAACTATCTGACCGTCTGTAAAATATTTGATATACTTTTGTACACTAAAGTATTAGATTAACTAGGGAAAACCGAGTTTTCAGAAAACTGACAACTTCTTTTGAAGATTAGAATTTGAAGGTCATTTAATAGGACAGAGAGCAATAATAATGCTTTTAGTAACTCATGTTGAAAGCTAAATGTTACTCGAGCAGCTGGCGAGAATCCAGAAGTCAGAATGTAGTAATTAATCCCAAATCGACTCATCGCCACGGAGGTGATGTGACTGAAAATGGCAAAGATGAACTCGGAATTAATCAGGAACATGTTTCCAGGGGAAATAGAGTTTTAATGCCATTGTCTTGACATTGGTAATATCTTGTCTGAAATACTGTTCAGGTCATTTGCAGTCATCAAAGGTGAATTTACATATGAACATTTAAAAATGTAATGGAGGCAAAGAAAATGTATTGTCTGTCTCAGATGAAGGGATTCTCTAATTTAAAATTTTTAAGGACTTTAATTTGGTTAACCCAGCCAGCTAGGTCTGAGAGAAAATAGATCTCCTCTGTCTTAACAGGTAGAGGTTATACAGGCCAGGAAAGGAAAGGAACAGTTTAAGGCAAAAAATTACGATGTAGAAGAGCGTACATTCGTATAAACAACTATAAGTAGATGTGTGGTAAAATCTGAAAGAGATCTTCTGAGGATGGTGATTGAGAAACTGATAAAAATGACTAAGTAATAGTTGCCTACAACTACATAGAACAGGAAACAAATGGATGTAGTAGCTGGAAAGGCTCTTTCTATTCCAACACCTTTACTTTGTTGTGTTTGCTGCGGGTGTTTGGTACGTTATCTCTAAATAGCTATTATTATTAGGTAATGTTGATACATTTTCATTCTTGATAAGGTTGTTCTCTGGAGTGAACGATGCTACATAAATACATGATCAGCAACCTAATGCCCTTTTGCCCTTTCATACTGCTCATTATCTGTCAATGAGCATACTTTGATAATAGCAAGAACAACATGAACACTGTTTGGATGTATAATGCCCAAATTCCTATTGCTATAGATTGCATTCTGAATCTCTTTCACACAAATCCTGATATTTTATATGAGGAGGAACAAAATTAAGATCCAACAGTTTTGTTTTGTTTTTTTTTTTAAGATGCAACAGTTTGGTAAATTTCAGCACTAACTTATTGATGTTAAAATATTTACTGAATTAATATTGCAGATGTATGTGTATTGAATTGTAAATTTGAGTGTTAATGGAAGTTCACTGTAGGTGGAGATATGTCTGTACATGTAGCACCAGTTTGTTCTATTTGTGTTTGATTTACGATTTCTACCCCCAGAATAAGTCATCTGGTTTGTAAAGAAATGTCCACATATCACTCTAAGAATTCTGCCTTTCATTGTTTCTCTGTTACTTAATGAAATCACTCTGTAAGATAAAGGAAGAATGTTTATAATTCCACCATCAATTACTGTTAGTTACAGTTAAGAAATAAATGAGGAGAGCAAACCAGCCACCAGTGTTTATGAAGAGCTTCCATTTAGTGACAAAAAGTAGTCTCATGATCTAGCAGCCTAATAATAATTTCTGATATCCATATTAATAAAACTGCTTCCCTTGATTAGTCCCCTAGCCCAAGCAGTATTGTAAGGCAAAGTGAATTATATATTTAAAATACAAAAAGATGTCTTTTTCCTTAACAAAAAATTGAGTTCACGCTGTCTTTTTATTTATTTACATATTTATTTTTAATGAAAATATGAAGAAAGGTCACGCTGCTAAGATTCAAGTAAATATCCAGATGGGTTTGCTTATGTATTCAAAGAGCCTTGAGGGGAAACATCTGTCCTGGTTCATGTAGGGGTTAGGTCCTACTGGAGTCAAAACAAAATTACTTGTTTGCAGGTGGTGAGCAGTGTTCTAAATAGTGGTGTCATATGTTCTAAATATTTCATAAATGTTATTCTGTACAATTGGCTTCCTGATCAAATGCATAGCAAGGCAGGTCTTAAATTCCCTTTTAGTTAAACTATGCAGCTTGTCAAATTATACCATCAATACACACAACTCACAAATGGATGAAGGTTTAATCTACCTTCTTTCTGTGAGATGCATTGTGTATTTTTGTACTCCTCGTGAGTTTTCAATGTTTTTAGAGTCTCAATCTTGTCGCTTTAACTGGAATCCCCTGATAAGCATCACTGTGTTCAACAGTCCAGTTGTTTCTTCGGTTCCTTTTAATAGATGCATAGGCTTACTCATGCACAAATGCACTGTGAAGGAGCAAATTCACTACTGGGAGACTCTAAAGAAGTTATTGCAGACAAACTAGAAAACAAACTGGTTGAATGTAGGTTAATGATTGAGCTGTTTTTCTCAATATACTACTCATGCAGTTCTAACTGTAGTAGAATTATCAGCTTTAGATACACAAAATTACTACAGCATTGTGTATGTTTATGTCATTAGACTCGTGATAATGAAATTTAGTATCATAAAGACTGATATTTTTGAACTGTTGTTTTAAATTTACAGTTTCCACTAAATATATTTCTTGTACTTCCGTTGACAAAATTAATACTTTAAAACAAACAACAGTAGTGCAAAATTTTTTCTCTAGAACCAATTCTTCACACTGCAGAAGTACAAGTCAATAAAAAATATTAATTGAAGAATCCTAAAAATAAATCACAAAAAAGAAATTAATTTTCTGCCTACCTGCTACCATTTTCATTTACATTAAGTTAATGTATGTATTGGACTGGACCACAGGCATATGGGACTTTCCACACTCTACTTTGTAGGCCTGGTTTACCATGAGAGCACATGTATAGAAATAGGACATTGTATTACATTATGTAAGTATGTGTAGTAGAGAACTGCACTGTGACTAGAGCTTTACCATGTCATACAAATAGAGCATAATAATGTGCTGAATTTGTTGATTTACATGTGGTGGGTGTTCTAATTGCTCCAATTTCATTTATTCAGGAAAAAAAAAAGCATCATGCTAGTCTTTTTTTCTTCTTTGTTCGTTAATCTTAAGTTTAACTTCCAGTACTGAGTGAAATGTCTTAACCCATATTGTAGAATCTGATTAACTGAGTGGTTAAAAACTTAAAGGACCAAAATACCCTTTGCTGACCACATCTCACCACAGTTAGAGGTTGATAATTGCTATTAAAGAATGTTTAAGAATAAATGTCATACTCTGTCTGAAGGACTGGTTTTCAACAAAGAATTTTTAATCCTCTGTAATGACTTCTATTTTCTCAAAGATATTTTTAGCAATACAATTAATAATAACATGTCCAAATTCCTAAGAGCATTTTATCATAGCCTAGTAGTAATGATTGCAGACTGTTCTTTAATAGATCTTTGTATTTAATGGTTTTGTCATTAAGATTATCATTGGAATAATTTATCATTAACTTAATTATTTATCATTCTTATCTAAAAGGAGCTCATGGAATTCTAATGGTTACAACATACTGAAAGTTACAGCCATCTATAAAAATAAAAAATATTTCACTTTCAATTCTATAACTAAGTAAAAAATACATATATGCGGTCATTTTGTAATCTAGTTTGTGTGTAATGGAAGTTGATGTATTTGTTTTCAGTTGTGGCCTTTTTAAAATTACTTTCATTTTTTTCTTTCCTTTGACCAATGCATTTTTAGGATATTTTCCAGCAACAATAAAAATAGAACTTTAAAAGGCTATTAATATCCTTTTTAGAACTATGACACATATTGCAATTCTTTCCAAGACAAGTGTTCACTTTTGGGATCCTGGCTTCAGGCCACTGTTGAGATCAGACAAAAACAATAGAGTTCTAGCCTGTCTTCTCTTAGGCTCTTGTAGGAGGATTTGAACTGAGATCTTTTCATGATTGCTTTTATGATTTTCTCTCCAACTTCATGTATAATCAGTTACTGCCTTCCTCTAAAAGAAAGTAATTATAAATCATATTTGATGTAGTATAATGATATCTGTAGACTGCACTGATTTTGAGTACTTGATTTTTTTTAATACTACTTTTATTATTTTTATTGATCATAAAGCAATGATGGTAAAACTGTTATAGTGAACTTATCAGTTAAGCTTAGTCAAAAATTATAGCAAATATAGCAAATATAATGGCACTGAATGTTTGCATGTACTTGTAAAGTTAAGCTCAAAACTTGTGGGACATCTGATTATCTAGGCAGGGTCAGAAGAATATTGACAAAAATGCAAATGTTAGAAGACATTTATAGAATTCATGGAGCCAAATTTGTTCTCATATTTAAACCAGTATTTAAATAAGAAAATATGTAACTATCTCTAAGAAGGGTTTAATTTTTTACTGGTTTAATTTTTAAAAATGTGAATTTTGATGAATTTCACTTTCTGTTCTGAATTCATAAATTTGAGCATTTTGGTGCATATTTTTTTTTCTCATGTGCCTGTACAGCTGAGAAAAACTTGATCATCAGCATGTAAATGTAAGACTAGTTTTAGCATAAGCATAGATATGTACTCTTTTATATTATTCAAAACTTCTCTACCCATTCAGGATGATAGGCTATTGTAAAACATTAAAAAAAAAATCCCATATGAATCAGTTATTTTTTTTCATGTACAGCCATTTCATGGTTATATAATTTCATATTCAAATAATCAAGAAGATCAATAAATGTCTATAAATAACCTTTTTATGAGAGGCACATATAAAATATTTTCAGTTTTAGTGATGTTCTTTTTTATATCTATGTTTCCCCTTTATAGTAACTTGAATTATTCGTCTATCTCTGTGTGGATGAATCAAGTAAATGATAATTTATTTTCAGGTAGGATCTAAAAGCTGTTATATATGTTGATAAAACGTAACATGTCTACCTCCCCCACAGTGAGGGCTTCAACTAAGGATCCAGACAAATTATTCCAGAACTGCTAGTCCTCATCTAACAGAGAATGCAAAGTTTTTTGTATTGAAAGTCATGAAAAAAACTCTCTGCATTTGCCTAGAATGGTCACATTGAAATATTGTATGTATTTAAAGTTGTTGTTTTTTTTGTCCTGATGCTTGCTGGAAATAAAATAAAATTTCTTTTGTGGAACAAAGTGGAAGAAGTGGAACAAGTAAATTTTGGAAGGAAACCAGTGGTTTTTGTCAGTTGACTCATCACCATGTCCCTCTGCTGTAAAATAGCTATCTCCTCTTCTTCCTTCCTCTCTCTCTCTGCCCTGTTTTCCATTAATGATACCCCTGAATGCACTAATATTGTGTCTGTTCTTGAGCAAAGTATACATGGAATGGTTACCCGGTCAGCAGAACATATATAATATGAGTTTTGCTTGTCTTTCTCTCCGAAGTGTATTAATTTTGAAAATTAATGTTAATGTTTGAAAAATCATTTTCTGAAATCTTTTCTGGCAGTTGTCACATCCTAACTATTTTTTAAATATCAGTTCTGCTTGCAATCTTGATTTAAAATATAAAGTGACCTTACGAATTATTTAAAGGGAGATGGTGTTCACTTACACGTTATTTTATTGAGAAATCAGCCTTAAAAAAAAAAAAAGCAGAAATCACCCAACTTCACCAGCATCATTTCATTCCAACAGTAGTAACCAGATATACTTTATAAAAACTGTTTGTGTTTGCAGAGCAGGAAGTAATAGACCATTTCAGCTATAGAAGCCTTCCTTCACATCTAAAGCTAAATGGAAAGCTTTCAAAACTCAGTTATGGAATTTTTTTTTTCTTAGGTTGGCTGGCAGTTAAAGAACCTGGTAAATGCATTGCGGGAAGACCCAAATGGTGTGATTTTAACCTTGAAAAAACGTCCTCAGAATACCCTGGTTTCTGCTCCTGCCCTTTTGAAGAACGTCAGATGGAAACCTCTTGCACTTCAGGTAAGAATCCTTCACACCATTGAAGGGAAAGTATCTAGAACCATTCTTTCCAATGAAGAAACAAAATCCTCTTTTAAAAAGGATTCCCAGTTCCTTTGAAGTAGGGTGCTAGGTCTGTGTGGCAATACTATATGTGTCAATGAGATTGTTTTCCTCATTTTCTTCCTCAAGTTGGGAACAACAGGAGTTCATTTACAAACAATATTACTGAGAAGCTAGGCAGCCAGAGAGTGAGTAATGTGCTCTGGCTAGCAATTGCCTCTCTCTGTTTTCATTTCTTCACAGTCTAAGAAGAGTAGCTGGTTTTAAACAAGAATGGCAGAGTCCTCTTGTGTGTCAGGACAAGTGTCCTTGCAGTCTACGTTTCCCATCAGTTTGTTTCTGGTAGCAATGTTAATGAATCCTCTGATATTTTTGCAAATATATTTCTTGAAATTAATACAGATTGAAAAAAAAATCAACATCTTGTAGAAACATAATTTAAAAAAAAAAAAAAAAAACAGAAGTCAAATATGAACAGTTATTAACTCAAAAACTTGCATTCTTTAATGATGTATAATCTGTAGTAAGTTTGTGTATTTTTTAACATTGAAGGTTCAGAGTTGTTTGCTTGGTGCACATGATACATTGTGTTTCTAAATCACTTCTACACGAATGAAACAAAGCAAACCCTTCAGACCTGTGCTTTCAAATTTTTTTCCCAGCTGCCTTTTATTGTATCTTTCATGCTTCAAAGCACCTACATTCTATACAGCTACTTCATGTAAGCAATTTGTGCAACCTTCGCAGCTCAGGAATGCTGACATTTTGTTTCATGCCACCTTTCCTTTCCCTATGACTACCTTTACTGAGGGAGAGGAAAGGGACATTGTGACACTCAGAGGAGACTGAAATCCCCTCAGATTTTCCCTCCATAAGGGCAAAGGTTTAATGACCTTCTCTCTCAATATGATTGTGTGTCAGTCTGTGAATTTCACATGAAGTCTCCAGAGACAATGAAAGGCATTTTAATACTGCTTCCATAGAGAACCTTTTTATGTTGCTACGTTAAAGAATTGTAATTCACCAGTATCACAAATTCAGGAAGCTACATCAGTGTGAAACTAATATTTGCTGTGTGTACAACATGGTATTTTCCACAAAAGTTATCGCCTTTTGTCATGGTAGTCAGATATATTAAAGTGCACCCAACTCTTCTGTAGACTTTTCAACTTTTTCACTTTCTGTGTCCTCTTCTGATGACTCAGACCTCAAGAGCCCCTGAAGAACAAAGGGTTGGTATAATGGATACCCACTATCATTCGACTAGGATGTTCTTCCATATCGGAGAATAATGATGAGAGATTTCAATACATATATGAATCATCTCAGGAAACAAAAGAAACATTCCCAGGGTTATTTCTTAACGGTAGACTTTGTAATAAGATGTTGAAAATCTTTAAGATCTTTAACATCATGTAGTCTTCTTTAGTCATCAGTCCACAAAAATGATCTCAAGTGTTAGGACCTAGAAACAATTCCAAATGCAGTTTTTGGTTTTGCCAGTTTCTCACCTAGACCTAGTGTCATTACTGTTGTCGTTAATGACTTGGAACTAGCATAATTAATTTCAAGATGATACTAAATTTTGGGTTTCCTGGACAGCTGACCTAACAGCTTGATGCTGCTGAAAAACAATGATCTCACTTCCCTCTCTCTGTTTGTGGCTGCAGGATGTCCTTGCCTTTGTTTGACTTTGGCACTTTTTAGACTCTCCAGATTCTTTTAATTCATTCATTTGGTAGGGAGGCTTCTGGTTTTATTTGTTTGTTTTTCTCATGCTTTCTCCTGCTTCTGGATTAAATTTGATCTTGGAGCATCAAGAAGCTATCTGACAGGCTTTCAAAAATAAGGGGAATACAGTCAGCAGAGACAAGGTTTTATACTTCAGTTAAAAGTAACTAGCTACATGAATGTAGGATATGGAATGTCTGGCCATGTGACAGTATACAAAATAAAATCTGAGTTAAAGTAGATCAAGACTGTAAATGATCCAGCAAATGTCAGACAGTCACAGAAAAAAAAAGGGTAGCATAATACAGCCTGCGATGCATGTACATGCAGAACATTCTTCCATCCTAACATAGTATTTGTGATGTTTAAATAGCAAATTTCAGATCAGATTTTGGCTAAAAAATTTTCTTTCACTAATAGTTGCCTGTTTTTCCTCTATATTTTCCTTTCTTCTTTACTGGCTGAAGAGGGGAAGAAAGGAAATAAAGATACTTCGTATAAAGTGAACCCAAATCTTTCATGAAAACAGAACCAAACATTTCCTTCCTTCCCTTGTCTTCACCAACTACCAGAAAGCAGGATCCTAAAGGAATTAGGCAGTTACCTGGAAAGTGACAATCCTTTTTCTGAAGTCACAGATGTGGCATAGTCTTTTATGGGATATATATATATATTTCCCATGAAACACACACATATATAAAATTAATTAAATTAAAATATTTATCATTTATCAATTTTATATAATAATTATTATTTATTAATTAAATTTAAATATTAATAAAATTTTTATATATATATTTGTTTAGAAGAATTAGAAGAGTTGTCAAATAAATCTATTTAGAAGAAATTGAAAGACATTGAAGAAAGACATTGAGATTTTGGAAAGTGTCCAGAGGAGGGCGACTAAGATGATCAGGGGGCTGGAGCACCTCCCCTATGAGGACAGGCTGAGGGAGTTGGGCTTGTTCAGCCTGGAGAAGAGAAGGCTGCGTGGTGACCTCATTGCAGCCTATCAATACCTGAAGGGAACCTACACCCACGAGGGGAGTAAACTCTTCAAAAGGGCTGACAACAGCAGGACTAGGGGAAATGGATCGAAGTTGAAGGAGGGAAGATTTAGGTTGGATGTTAGGGGGAAGTTCTATACAAGGAGAGTGGTTAGGCCCTGGAACGGGCTGCCCAGGGAGGTTGTGGATGCCCCGTCCTCGGATGTGTTTAAGGCCAGGTTGGACAGGGTCCTGGGCAACCTGATCTGAATGTGTGTGTTTGGTGGCCCTGCTAGGCAGGGGGGTTGGAACTACATGATCCTTGAGGTCCCTTCCAACCCGGGTGATTCTGTGTGATTCTGTGTGAAATCATGCAGTCACTCCTGTACATAGCTACATGAAGTATGTGTGTGATTCAAAAAGGTGATGAATTGTTTTGTAAAATGCTAAAATGTAAGATATAATTCTTATAAAAATGCACAACAGAATTTCAGAGGTAGGATTTAAGAACTTGAAATTCAGAGGTTTGAAAAAACATTTGTTATCTGATACTCTGGAATTTTTTAAAGTCATCTTTTCTATGACTGCTTAACGTACATATATGTTTTAATTTTTTTCACAATACTTATGTTAAAAAAATAACAAGAAGTTAATTTATGAATCATTAGTGATACAGAATCTGTGAATGGGCATAATTTTTTTTTCCATCTAACTGTACTATTTCTTAGCTGTATAGTTTCCCTTCATATAGTAGACTTCAAAATAGACAAAAGTTCTGCTTCAGTTATCTTTCAGTGAAACATCTGTCATACCATTTTTTCTTATTTTGTCTCTATTTGGCATTATGAGACAATACAAAAACTGTTTTCTTTTTTAAATTCTTTGGTTACCCTTCCTCTCAGTGGTTCTTTTGTCTGCAATGACAGATAGAGTTCTGTGTTTGTGTTTCTTGTTTTGTTTTTTAATAAAAAAGTGAGCATGGCAGCCATTTCATTCAGTTCAAGGCTTTATTGTATTTTTTTTTTTTTATTCCTAGAAATTTTCTAATGAGAATCATCCTTCCTGTTACATGTACTTGACCCAGAACATTAAACTTTAATATTTTGCTTGAGCTATAGAATCTTCCGGTTGGTGATATGAGTAATAAAGCTTTTCTACACTGACAGTTTTCTAACAATTCTTACATATTAGAAAATGCATGCCATGCGCTGAGACGTAATAAATATCTTCCAAATAATGCTAATTTCAGTTCTTAAAAAGATAAAAAATACATAATAAAATTTATACAGCAGATAAATTCTGTAACATCATGAGAACAGAAACTTATAGAGCAAAAGAAGGGAAATAACATCTGCTTAGATGAATGTGGAAATCAAAAAAGCTGTATATTTCAACCATCAAAAATGCATAAATCCACAAGACATGAGCATGCTGAGAATGTACTTGCTGTTTCACAGCATAGCCATGCTGATTTACCAGTACATGAGAAGTACTGGTGTAGCAGCAGTATTAAGACTTTTGTTTCGTTCTTACGAGTAGCATCTTACTGTTGAACAGCCCACCTTTCTGAATAGCAGCTTGTCCAATAAGCAATTAGTTATCCATACTGCTGGCATGAATGAATCTGTTCTGACAGAAATGACACGCTATAGGAATTCATAGGGTGATACAGTTACAAAGCCCAATTTTCCCTTACCACAGGCAATCCATATAGAAGAGTGACGCCTGTGTGTTTTCTGTGAATTCACCCATCAGGGGAATTCTGGGGATTGAGTTTATTCCTTCAAGGGAGAAAGCAGAGACTCAGTGCCCCATCCTTAATCATCAAATCCCCTCAAAAGGTAAGGGATGTCCATGTTCAAGCCTCTTGTTGCTGTATGACTGGGCTTCACCAGCTTTCTGGATCTTGTCCTGCTTTTTTTTTTTTTTTTTTTTTTTTGCAGGATGCACTGTGGCCATGTGTTTATTGTTTTGAACAGCACTTTGAAACAGATACTGTAAATAATTATTCCCAATATTTGCAAAACACACTCAAAGTCATAGCAATGTATTTGTTTCCAAAACAGTTTGAATTTTTCCATTTGGCAAGCAATTGTTTATTTCTGATGAGGGTCAAATTTGTGTTTCATTTTCATTCTGGTATTTAAGCATTACTTAATTATGCTACTTATAATGAGCTGTTCTTGTTAGAAATTATGAATAGCTAGCAGTTACCTGGTGTGTTACTTTCAGAAGTTCTTTGTAATCAAAATATGTTTTTCTTGGGACTTTTTTTGCTTGCAAGTGACTTATACATTATGTCAAGCAATCATTTGCACACATGCTCAGAGTCAGCGAAATAATTTTAACAATTTTATCTAGACCTGAGATGGAAAATTTAAAAAGTTGAGGACGTCTTTTTAATTGATAGCCCTGGCTGTGATGATATTTGCTATTATTAAAATGACCTAGTTTAGTCAGTTGAAAAAAATTCAGAGCACAGTACAATTCATTAGTGTCCTTGGAAACAAACCACATGAGGAAAAAAACAGAATTTGCTTTTCTTGCTGCCAAAGAAAGAGGAAACAGATAGTGTTCAGAATTATTAAAAACAAACAAACAAAAAACAGAACACCCTAAACAAAATGTGAAAGTGAACAGGAAAGTTCTAATTTTCTGGGAATTACTCTCAAGAGACTTGTACAGGTAGTTTCTTTTCTGAGTCTGAAATGCCTTTTATGCCTTTTCTTCTTGTCAGTCTGTGATGGTGATAATATAAAACAAGGTATCCAGCTGCAGGTAAGTTGAGGGATTACTAGAATGTTTGCTGTTTAGTGTCTTTACTACTACTGCCATGTCATAACTGTGAAATAGTGCAGTAGCTAACGGTGCAGATTGCAATAGTCTATAATCTCCAGACAAGGAATGGGAAAGGTAGCCACGAACAATGCTTGTCTTTGGCAGTACTTTGTAATTATTTGTATTTTGGGAATGAAAGATAAAGCCAGACATTTGATTAAATAAGAGAGAATTAACAATAAGCAGAGAAGACAATGATTTGGACCCGTATGCAGGCTGATTTTCTCATGGAAGACCATTCTTTGCTGCTATTTAAAACAGCTTATGCTTATTGAATGACATAAATATATTTTCAATGTTTATCTCTGGAAGAAAGAAAAAATATTACCATTAGTCTTAGTAGTTTTCATGGTAGAAAACTAGTTGTGACTATTTAAGCACAATTTTGTATTTGAATTGAATTTTTCATATACATTATCTGATTAATAATACTACATAAAATAATTCCTATTTCTTGAATGAAAATATCAGACTGCACATTGACTGAAAAAGATTTTGTGAATATGTTTTTGCATTGAATATTTATTTAGTAGTCCTTACATCCATTGACTCAGACATCCATATGATGTTTGGGTAAAAAAGTCATCATCTGAAAATTAAAAAAAATTAAAATCCTAAAAAATCCTCAAATTTTAATAATACTTTAAATATATATGGTGTGCACATTTACTGCTTAGATTAATTGACAGTAGACAGTATAGAACCTATTTTTTATCTTCATGATACATGCATCACAGCTATGATTTCAGTGAAAAATAATAAGCAATTGTTGAGAATAAATCTGTAGAAACCAATATTATTATTCTGAGTGCTTTCGTTCACTGGAAGGTTTCCAGATTTCAGCTAGTCTAATATAAGGTATTTTAATAGTGTATGTCATTTTCTCCTCAACTGATTTTTTTGTTTTGGTTAAAAATCATAGTTTGATTTTGAATCTCAGATTTTTCCATGAGATACATTTTAAATTGATTTCTTTAATGGTCTTTTATTATTTTATAAATAGCATTGAACATTTTGCTGAAGCAGTGTTTCCACGGGCATCTTTTTGTAAGAATCATCATTAATCTAAAAATGGCTAATTCAAAATGAAGGTGTGATGTTGGCTTAATGTTGCTTGAATCATAGAAAACATTAATTTGTTATTCATGTATTTCTGATTTTTTTTGTTGGTTTTTGTTGTTTTTATTGGCAGCCTGTAATTCCAACCAGCCCAACAAGCAGCTCCACAACACCAACAAGTACAATGGGCATGTCCTCCAAAATGGAAAACTCAGCACTGCAGGATGTTTACATTCTTTCTCCAATGTCAGGACTTTATGGCCCCAGGTATTTAACTCCTAATGAATCTGAGCTCTTGAAAAATAAAGTTTTACACTTTAATTTCACTAGATTAGTAAAAGTGGGAAAATAATTCATCTAGATATTTAGTGAAATTATGAACTGGAAATACCTTAGACAGCATATCATTTTTTTGAGACACTTTTCACTTTGATTTGGGTAGATACAAGTTGAGCAAAAGCTGGTTTTCTCAAGTAGAAAAGCATTTAAAGAAGTTTTTCATCCCTTAGTCTTATTTACTCATGTGACTAGCAGCTTATTTGAAAGAATGCATTTCTTCAAGGGAAATCCTTGTCACCTCATATTGCAACAATTACTGAGTCTCCCTTTCAAATGCAAGAGAACTCTTGGTTAGTTCTGTTTATATTGCAGTTAGAACGGAATCTAATGATTTTATTAATTTACATTTGTTGAAATTGAATTGTGTCACTTTTTTGAAAGCTCTCACACACAGCAATTCAATTACCACTCACTTGTCATTTATAGAGCTTGTGATAAATAGTTGGTATGCTTTAGGTTTTTCATTAAATGGTTTATTTCCTCATGATCTTCTGGTTTACTATTTTTAGGGATGAAATTGGCATAATGTCTTGTGATGACATCAGCAAATTTGGAAAATCTGCAATGAAAGGCTCTGAGTCTCCAAATTATTTTCTTGAGCATGAAAGTGGCAAATACTACACGTTAATTGAAGGTGAAGGCCACCCTGTAGGCTCTGAATATGAGAGAAGCAGAGCTGCAGGGGTGCGGAGAAGAGAAAAAACACCCACTCACGGTAGGCTTAATTTCTTTAACATTTTCAAATTAACTGGATTTACAAGTTGCAGTATAAGTGCTACAACAGCCCTAAATGTCTGCCATTCTTTGTTAGATGGTGTGCTGTTGGCTCTGAAAGATGTAAAGAGAAAATTCAGCACTGTCTTTAAAGAGACATAGTTGTTTGAATAGTGTTCTATGATGAATTTTAATACTATAAATATATTTCAATATGTTTGAATAATGACTGTTTAAATATATGATACTATTAAAACATCAATCAACTCTTTTTTACTAGAATATTTTTATGTATACCCATATAATTACAGTTATATGTATCTGTGCTTGCTTATATGTATATCTGTGTAAAAATTACTGTTGAAAATGACAATTTTCTTAGTTTATCTCTAAAAATGATCTTCCTGGTGTTTGATGAATTCTAGAATGATGCAACTGAAACATCAGATTACATACTTGAGTGTTTCAATTTTCAGGGAAGTAAGTTGTTGTTGTTCAGAATTCTACTTATTACAGAATTTTAAGATAAAATATTTATAATCAAAACTGTGATTATATGTGAATTTAGTGATGCAAATGACATGCTTTTTGTGTCTCAGAGAAAGTAGTGTTGACTGCTTTTGGACATAACGTTCCCTAAGGCTAGCTTCCATCTTCTGTCAAATATTTATGATGCCATCAATAAGTACTGCATCCACCAACTCTGATGCTTTTTTTTTCCTTTCCCTCATTTTGTTAAAAAAAAAAACCCAAACATATTTTCTTCATCTTTGATGAAATTTTAACAGATTTTTGTTCTACATAGACTATTCTTAGTAACTTCTACAGCCATTTATTCACTGCTTGAGAGGGCTGTAACCAGGTTAACACTGAAGAGTAGTACTGCATCTTAAATACGGTAACATTGCATTTATCTCCCTGATAAGTGACATCATTTTATAATAAAATTAGAATGAAAGAGAAATATTAACTGTGATTAAAATTGGAAGCAGATGGATGGATTTGGCATGCTTTCATAGGATTGTACTACATAATGACTTCAAGTTTAAAATACTGGGCTCTGTGCCTAATCATAATAGTACACAAATGGTCTAGTTTTACAATGGAGAGTTCTATCTGATTTTCTCTAACATTCTGACAGTGTTCTACAATCCAGTAAGAATTTGTTTTGCAAATCTAAGGATTTTTTTTTTCTTCTAGAATAATTGTTAAACCACAGTATTTTTTAATGCTGGGTTAAATTAATCTGATAATTAACAGCAATTCCAAATTGTTATAGTATACGTTTTTACTTTTTGACTTGAAGATGTATATTTGCTTCATCAAAGTGACTGTATGTCTCTGTGGAAAGACAAGATTTCTGGTGGGTCTATGAAACATGCATCTGATGCTGGAACCAAATAGCCATGGGCTAAACAGGAAAAATGAGACTTTTGAAGTCTTTCATGGTTGAACAGATGCTTTCATTATTGCTACAACTCACACAAACTGCAGCTGGAAAATTCCTGCCAGGGATTTGCCAGAAATAAAGTGATTATTAGAAATCAGTTTCTGTTGCAGCTGGTGGTAGATGGAAGAATACTTGGGAAAATGAGACCCTCAATACTGATAATGTATGCAAAATCCATGGAGGCAAACAAGCTTCTTTTTTTCATAACATTTGTGAAAATTGATTTTGTATTTATCATGGTTGCAGTGCATTCTGTTTTTTTTCAAGGCTTATTGTCTGACATTAGTCTTGGCTCTAACATACTTAGAGTTCCTGCATTTAGAGATCCTGTAGCCATGCATATCAAATCTCTTCTGTTTGTGTTGGAGAACAAGGTATCATAATCAGTATTGTTTTCTTCAATTTCTGTTGTTATACACAGTAATCTTCCTGTTGTCTTATTAGTATTCAAGTTGCAATTGTAAAAGTAGTTCATAGGTTACGTTTATTAAAGAATTTTAAAATAGTATGCAGAATCACTTTTTTCTTCACTTGTGTGTGTTTCTCATCCTAAGTTCCTACCTTTAATGTTGATCATGCTGTGGCATCTGGGATTTATGTGTTACAAATCTCATCATGGTTTCAGACTTTTCTTCTCTTGAACAGAATAGCTGCCAAGTTTTTCTGTGAATTTCAATTTGTTATGTGCATTCATATTCATATTCTTGTCTTGTTGACTTTTTTGTGTGTGTTTGTTTTTTAAGAAGCCTATTGTACTTGTCAGCTGGCACACTTGATTTTGTGGGTCATGCAAAAATTAACCAATAATTCAAAGGTGTCTGTCTTTTGTTTTTTGATACTAATACACTCAGACAAGGCCAAAGTGCTTATGCTTTATAGTCAGTTTTTGTAGTATTCCAAGTAATGGTCTGCTATTGATGTTCTGTTGATACCATAGGGGAGCATGAGTAACATACATGGAACAAAAGGAACAAAGGAACAAAACATATATCACATCCATATAGCCATAAAATCTATTTAATTAAAATTCTAGTGTCTGAATCTTTGTTGTTGTTATTAGCAAACTACACTCCATCCTTTGTTTTTAAGACATTTGAAATTAATCTTCCTTGAAACTGTGAGGCCTCACTACTTACCAAGTGTTTTTTCCTGGTCAGATAGGTTTTACTATTTAACTAGATATGACATATAGCTGTAGTAATGATCTTTCTAGCTTAACTAAGGCTCTCTACAGCTCCCTGAAGGGAGGTTGTGTTGATGTGGGAGTTGGCTTCTTCTCCCATGTGATAGGACTAGAGGGAATGGCCTCAAGTCACACCAGGGAAGATTCAGGTTGAACATTAGAAAATGCTTCTTGGAGAGAGAGCGGTCAGAACTGCCCAGAGAGGTGGTGGGGTCACCATCCCTGGAAGTGTTCAAGAAATGTTTAAATGTTGTACTGAGGGACATGATTGAGTGGCAAGTACTGGTGATAGGTGGACAATTGGACTGGATGGTCTTAGAGGTCTTTTCAACCTTGGTGATTCTATGATTCTAAATCAGACACTTTTAAAATTATTTTTTTATTCTAAAAGATCTATTTAATGAGTGAGCAAGATTTTCTGGAAAAGAACTTCAAACTACTTTAAATTTACAAGTAATTTCATCAGAATCATTGGTACCTTCCTTCTTATAATGAAGAGGATAATCTTACATCTGCCGTGTTCAACTGATTCTGAATGCTATAGCTTAAATATATAGGTGCTGATAAAAAGGTTTCCCTGAAGGCTTATGTCATGCCTCTGATGTGCAGGCATTACTCATTCTACAGCCTGCTATTTATGATCGTCAGAAATCATATTGGCTCACCTTGATTTACTTCCAGGTGATTTAAGACCTGTTTCAATGCCTACTGACTACAGTTGGATAGGGGAATCAAAGGAACAAAACATATACAAGAGAGGAAGCCGTGGTGAGTTGTTTTTTTTTTTTCTCTGCTGTTCCCAGAGGGTTTTTTTATAATTTTTTTTTTTTTTTTTCCCACTTAAGAACCAGAAAGATATCATCACAGAACTAAATCTAGCTTTCTTGATTGCCACAAAAAATAGGCTGTACTGGTACAGTACAGTTTGTATCAGCACAAGGCTTTTACTTTTAGTATAACAACCGATAAACACCAAGGGGAAAAAAAACCACGTGAGATTTAGATACGTGCTAATATCAATCAGTTCTTGATCCATACAGTTCTGCAAAATAAGTGATAAGAATTAAGATCTGAGAATAGGACTTTCCTGTTGATCTAATTTCTGTTCTTTTGATTATTCTTTTTATTCTGAAATATATCCCCCCAAAAGTACATTTCCTATTAAAATAATTTTAAGAAATACAACTGCAAATGTATTCTATCAAACTTTTTAACAAAGAATGTAATTATGCCTGTGTTTTCAGTCCTTAACTTTAGATCCATCAAATTGATTTCAGAAAGAACTTGAAATATTAACATTTTCTAATTAATGATACTTGTTTATTTTATAAGTTAACTGTCATCTCTTGTGATTCAAATAATAATTTGAGTTAAAAAGCAGATTTGGTTCGAAGCCTTGGAAGTATACTGTGAAATCCACACTTGAAACTTCAAAAACTAAGTTAGGTACATGTTTTACTGATTAAAAGTTATTTTTAATGAAGATTCTTCTGTAAAGTTTGCTTAGATTAAAGAAGTAGCCTGTAAAGATGTCACTGTTGTGGCTGACAGCTGAACATAAATGATGAGCAGTCCATTGAAAAAGTCCAGTTAAATTTAAACAATGCTAAAGAAAACACAGTATTATCTGTAGGAGCAAAAATCCAGTAGGAGATGGAAAGCATAGGCCCTTTCACTGATGACTAAGAAAAAAATGAGATTTATTTTGCAAAACATTTTTAAAGTAAATCTTAAATTATTAGAAGTGCAGCCTATGTAATGTTACCATGAGATTGGTGCTATGTTCTGCTTTGAAGCCAGATGACTGGGATGTATTTGAGTTCACAGCAGTGAATGCAGTGAGACACTGCAAAAGTTTTGTGGCGATTGTCCAGTACAGGAGATATTTAAAAGTAGGCTGGATAATCACAGATGCCATTCAGTTTAAACTGTTGTAACCAAAATCTGTTTTTAAATCAAAACTGTCATTCAAAATGGCATGTCAAATACTGTAAAAATGACATTGACTCAGAAATTAGGTGCAGAAAGATTAGAAGTGTGTATGCATATAAACTAATTACAAAGACATTTGACATGCGAATGATGTACCCTGGAAAGAACTCCCAAGATTCGTGCTGTGTGTTTTAATGACTGCAAAGCATGAAAAGTACTGTCATTTGTTAACACACTCAAGGATGGCATACATGACTCTACTGTAGCTCGACTCCACTTGTTGGTTGTGTAATTATCCCTAACTTAATGGGACCTTACCCACACTGTAAATCATTTTGTGTGTTTATAAAGTGCTACTGTTGTAGATTTTAATGATAACATAAAGTTAAGTGTTAATTCTGTCTACTAGGATATTCTGTCTTCTATGTCCTTTCTAAATATAGGTGATTTTTCTTAAACCAAATTTATATGTAAATGGCTCCCTGTAAATAGTTCTGTAGTCCTGAACATGAAGTGTTGTTTAGCAACTCTTTCACTGAGATGATAGAGTGATTTACAGGAGGAGGAATGCACAGACTGGTCTGTTTGGAAGACTTAGGGTTGAATTCCTAGATTCCAGGATTTATAAAGAAATGAAAAAGAGATTTTTAGAAGGTTCCTTTCCATATCTCATCTCTAACTGTTGTGTTTTTTTAATGGGAAAAAAAGTGTTAACATTTGTATTTCATTTTATTGTATTGTTTTGTAGTTTAGTGGAAAACTATACATTTAATAAAGATTGTTCCCCATGGCAGCCAATATTTTGTGTAAATGTAAAAACTGAAAAATCAGCTCTTTTGTATTTCCCTTGAGCTTAAACACACCTCATATAACATGTAGAAACAAGCTGTGTGTTTGAAACATCATAGTGCAATATTTGTTGTAAACTTATGTACGATTAAAATAAACTTGTCGTAAAGGAAAGCAAGGTTTTGTATTTAGCTGGTAGGTTGCCTTAGCAGTTATGATTGTAGGAATGAAATCCAGATTCTCTGTTTTGTCTCACTTGTATTTCTTTTCACTTTTTTCCATCCAACCACTGACTCTGAGAATTCACTTCTGCGGTACCTGAGTGATGATAAGATATTGGTTATCCAAGAAGAGCCTTTGACACAGAAAGACAGCAAAAGGGACACAGGTCGTAGGTCAAGAAAAAAAGGCAAAAGTGCAAGCAGTCCAAACTACCCTATTAGTCCATCTGTGTTGACATCTACTGTTAACGTTAGGCTTGAACCAGGACAGCAAGAAATCTTGAATTTTGCACTAGCAGAAAATAATACAGTTCCACTTTACCACGTAAGTACATAACGAAAAATGCTATTTAATTTTTATGTATTAATTTTATTGATTACATGGAAAATCATTAAAACATTTTCCTTTAAGGACTGATAAAATATAAAGGCGTATTTTTTTACTCTATATTTTAATACTGTGTTTTGTGGTCCAAGAATTTTCATAATGCTCATATCAAGACAGCTTTCACAGAAGAATAATTTAGACAGATGGAAAAATGCATAGCAAGCACCACTGGATGTGAGATGAGATGCTTTACGTAAGATAGTGCATTTGACCTTTTTCCCTTTTTTTTAATGACTCATAAGGATCTCAAGCTCTGATAACAATTATAAATTACTTAAAGTGACCATGTATCTAATTTAGTCAGTATGTCTTTTAAAAACAGACTTAAGCTTATTGATTAATTGTGATACCATGACTACAGTCCAGTAATATGAATTTGTTCATTATAATAATACAGAAAATATTTTGGAGTGAAAACTGTGGATTGTCACTAGCCTGGAAGCAATAAATTTGGAATAATTGTGTCTCCCAGATGAACAGCCAGTTCTCATAACTACAATGAAAAAGTTCCCGCAACTGTCAGCTAGTACAGAATTTTGGTGTTGCTTCAGATGACTAGAAATGAATAGCCTTTCAGAGATCAATTTCATTATTCATACTTTGTATATCTTGCCTTCTTCATGGTCCTACCATTTCGGAGCAGACCATTCTTTTTATACCACAGAGTGGTATCTTCAAAGGTTTGGGGGCTCAAATCTTAATGAATTCAAGGCAGTTTTACTAAAAGAGCAGATTTCTTCCCCACAGTCAATGTGGAAGTTTCTTAGGGTGTATTTATTTTCTAATCTTGGTGAACTTCCTTTTAGAAGTAGTAGAAGAAAACACAGGTTTTGTAGCAAGTTTCTTGATACTCTTTTGCATTTGGGGGCTTTGATGGTGTTTCTCTCCCTAAGCAAAATCTGAGGAAATTATTCTATTTTCATCAAGACTGAGAGGTGAGTAAGCTTTGCCTAAGGGGATACATTCAAACATAGCCTGCTATTCATCTCTGTTTCCTGAAAGCTGCCAGAATTTGATATTTTGAAGATCAGATATTTTCCTTTTGTTGTGAGGAAAATGTAAGTTTCCTTTTCCTATGCCAAAGAAACTTAGCATTTTTGAAAAACATGGGGTTTCCCCAACTTTGGAGAAAGTCAAGTAGTTTATAAACCAAAATATATGACTGTCTGTGGACAGTTGTTTCTTGCATCTGTAAACTCTTACACAGATTACTGGGATCAGAGAGTCAAAGGAAAAGGATTTCAAATCCAGAGAAAAAACTGTCATCATCTAGTTTGTTAGGAGTGAGAAAATCATTGTGCAAATCTGCAAAAATGAAACAAAACAGCGTGTCATAACTCTGCAGATGTTTCTCTGTAAAGACTCCCATTGGAACAGTGAAAGTCTTTGACTCACCTGACTTCTGAAGAAAGGGAAATGGGTTATGTGGGGTAAATTGCTGGCTGAGTTTTAAATAATGATAGTTGCTGGTTAAGTTCCGAGGCCTGTTGTCATACCATTTATCATCATCAAAGCAACCTCATTGCATTCCTGTTTAAGGCTAATATGTGGTACGTATTCAGACTTTTCCCAACATGGTCATATAAATGTTGTGTTCTGAACAGCAATTTGCCACTTTGCCAAAAAAAAAAAAAAAAAAAGCACATCACAGAAGTATTATTTCATTTTAAAAACTGCAGTAGTATAATATGCAGTTATAAATAATTATTGACCTTTTTTTTCTGTAGATCAAGGTGAGTAGGAGCAGAATTCTTATGCTGTGGCTTTCATTTTGTATTAAAAGAACAATATCATTTTTAAACAAAGATACTGACCTAATATGATATTGCAGAATAACAGAAGTACGAAAACATAATCTAACAACATAACATGTCAGCTTTAAAGGGTTTGAATGTAATGGTGGTAACTGAAGAAAAAAGGCATCCTTATCATGGGAGCACATAACTTTACATTCTGTGGTTGGTCTACACCAAAAGACCGTTCAGTACCAGTCTCATGAAGTCTATTACAATGTGTGCTTACTGCAGAGGATGACACCTAGAAGAGTCACTTGCAGACACAGTGGTGTAAATTCTTCTACCAGTCTAAGTGTTTCAAACAGTATTTGAGTCACAACTTTGCAGTTCTTCAGGAGAGAGTCAAAGGAATCAAAATATCTCAAGCACTCAGTCAACTGCCTTATAAGTATATGAGAGGAACTGAGTCAACAAAGATACAAGAGTTGCTGACACGGGTTTTCTGGGTTCTTGCCAGTATAGGATCATTTTTATGAATGAAGCCTTTCCACTTTGAATATTGAAAGAATTCTGAAAAGTGAAGCAAAAAATTGTGAAAAATAGCTACTCACAATGAAAATTTTAAGTATCAAAGAACATTTAATGACATTTTGACAGAAAAAGAAAAATATATTTCTATCTAGAATTAGAAATTAGGGTTTAAGTAGATCACGTTTCCTTCAGGTTCGTTTATTTATTTATTTATAAGTATTTCAGTGTATTTATTTAGGTGATGAGATTTTATTCAGTTGAGAATTTACGATTAGTAAGTCTTAACAGGAGATATTTCAGAGCTTACGTAACCAAATTACTGTTAAACAGTAATTTTTTTTTTTTTTTTAATAATCATATCTTTGATTCATCTTAACTTTCCAATTAATTTCTTGTCTTTTGCTTCTTCTTGGATGTTGGGAGGCAGAAGACAGAAGCAGTTTGTTTTCTTATGAAAGTCAAAACTACAGAACTGTTGTAATCAAATTTCCATCTATGTTTAACATATGTCCAGAATTTGAGGATGGAGATCAAAATTTTAATCCAGGCAAATGCTTTGGAAAATTGAGATAATAATGAAAGATAAGAGCTCCATCAACTTCCCTCAGTAAAAATGATTGTGTCTTGTGAGCAAGCAAACGCAGCACGATGAAAAGAGAAACTTGAGATCACAGAATCACAGAGTGGCCTGGGTTGAAAAGGACCACAATGCTCATCCAGTTTCAACCCCCTGCTATGTGCAGGGATGCCAACCACCAGACCAGCCTGCCCAGAGCCACATCCAGCCTGGCCTTGAATGCCTCCAGGGATGGGGCATCCAAAGATAGATAGACACTATCATTTAGTCATTGCTTTATTCTTTAAGCATACTTACACAAATATACATACATTTAAAAGAAAGAAAAAAAGAGTTCAGATTACCAGGCATACATGTAAGAAGTTTTACAAAATCTGTAATTGCATATTGGCAGAATTAGTTTAATGCTTTGGAACTAATAGGGATTTGGAACCTAAAATTAAATAATCAGACTGATTTCATAAGCTGAAGTGAGGATGCAGAATTACTATATAAAATGGGTATATAGGTAGTATAATACTGGCTGTTTGCCCAACATACAAAATTATCTACAAAGCCATGATGCAGTAGAAATTACTGATAGGAAACACTGCCCATTTCACTATATATTTACTACTAACTTAGTTGGTGGGCAGTTCTGTGATGCACATCGCAGAAACTGAGGTAAAGTGAGTTACAATTAGCAACGCTGTAATAATTAATGATAGATTACTTCTTAGACCATGACTTCATGGTTTTACTAATCCTCTTCTGTAGGGACATTTTTACCAGTTTAAACAGAAGTAATAAGGCATATGTAAATATCACAAAATTTTTTATATGTAATAGCGTTGCTGAAATATTGTATAAAGTGCGTTGTAATACACTCTGCACTTATAAGAATAGAAGTGAAATTTGAATGTATATATATATATATTTATATTAATAGGTTTCATTCTGAACAAAATTAATTAAAACAACAACAACAACAAAACTATGAGATATATTTTTCATTCCATATTTTTTCACCATAAACCAAAAGGCAAAAGGTCTTGAATAGAGAATGTTTTTCTGTCTTGAAAGTTTGCTGCTCAGGATTTTAAAAATCTCTAGCAAACTCCACATTTTCTGCTGGTCAGTTCCATTTCACACTATGGGGATCAGCTCTTGTCTAAAAGAAATAATGGAGTTCTTAGTCCAAACTCAATCTGAAAATTGATATATTGTCCTACTTCATGGTTTTAATGCTTCGGATTTGAAGTTCCTTCTGAAGCTCTGAAATTCAATCCTCTAGATACTAAATTCTCCTGTAAGGTAACGAATGCCCATCTGTATTATTTGATGACAGATGTTCTGGACTATTGTCTACAAAGTAGCTGAGAATTTTGTTTTGTGGTATATATTAAGAAATTGGATTACAAACTGTTAAGTCATTTAATTTTTTTGTGAATTAAAATTTAGTGTAAAAGACAATTTTTAAACAAATTTTAAGATATATTATTTCAATACAGCTTTCTCTACCTAGTAAACCAAATAATGGCTGCAATGGGGTAGTGATTGGGAATATTACAGCAGCAGAACCATTTTAAAGATAATTTGAAGCATTATAGTAGTGTAGGATTAGTCATTGTTTCACAGTGATTGCTAAACTTGCTATTTAATTTCCTGCTGCTGATGACACAAAGTTGGCAGTTTATGCCTTTTTTCAGCATTGAATAATGTAAATGCTATCTGACTGTTCTTGGAACTGCAGAAGGCAGCTCCACAAAAGACATAAAATTCAGTGGTACATGCTGAGAACTAAAATGTATGCAGAAACAGCGCAGATCCTCTTTTTTCTGTAATGTATGCATGCTGGAATGTGCCAGATGTTCCAGATGTTATTCTGGATGGTAAGTAGTCTGAGTACTACGATAAATACAATAATCAAGGTAATCTGGGAGAATCATGTATTCAGCTCCAGATGACTGAAGAAGGAGTCTTTTCTTGCCAGTTTTGTAGGAAAAGTACTTCTATTTTATTTCTTCCTTTCTGTTGTTGGAAGAAAAAAAAAAAAGGTTGTCAACTGTCAAAAAATGAGTTTCTTCACAGGTAACTTCTATCATTTCTTTTTAAGCATCTGAAAGGTGGAAAACACTCTATCCGTACTTTCGTGGTATGTTGAGAAATCGCAATGAGGATGATTGCAAGGAATCTGTAAGATCAGAGAAACAAATGTGTTTTTTAGGTTCTGTAGCTTCAATCTGATTCTGTCCATTTCTAGTGATTGCATGATAAGATTACTATGCGTTTGTACTGCATCTCTGTATCTTAACTGTGTACATGGAAGCTTGAACTAACAAGTGTCTTGCTGGTGCTGCAAGAACCACCTTAAAATGTGAATCTCCACTAATATATTTATTTTCAGTTCTCTTCAAACATAATTCTGTAAACTAACCTTTCTTCATAATCTATAAACATAACTCAAAATGGAAAAAGGCAATTTACAGTACCTCCTTCCATATATACTCCTGTTATACACTGCACGTCTGCTGCTTTTCACAGTGTCAAGCCTTGATGGCATTCCTGTAGCTTGGCATTTCCAACGTTTTTACCTTTAGTTTATAAAGGGGTAAACTTTCCCTAAATCTACTCTTTGCTGCCTTGCCCTCCAGACAAATAGGAGATGCTTGCTCTGGTTCCCTCCCCTCATCTCAAAGTGTCTAGGGAAATAAATTAATAGGAAAAGTTTTCCTTTTTTATTAATACTATCCAAAGTCTGAGATACAGTAAAAAAAAATCCTAATATATGAGGCTATCTTTATACAAGCGTACAGCATGGTTTCATAAATAATTCTGCTGTATTAGTGCAGATTTTTATTCTACAATGTTCAAATGAACTACTACTGTTAATAAAAGATTGCAAATGAAGCATTCTTAACTTGCTGTATTCTCATAAATAAGCTGCTATTTGTGAAGCAATCAGAGTCCTCTATCTCCAGAAAGTCACCGCAGAGACGAGATATACTGTTATGTTATTCAGGCCGATGAATTTATTTTCCTTAATTTTTTGAAGCCTGTAGAAGTATTTATTATTTTGTTGATGTGTTTAAAGGATAAATTAACAGCCATTTGGATTGATCTGATTCAGCATGTGTTGATTAATACTAAACTGATGTTATTTCTACCGTAACTGGAATATTCTTCATCCAGAAGAATGCACAAAATGCAAATGTGTGAACTCATCTTCCTTGTGATACAGATATCATCTTCTGTTGTAAATGACCAAAAGATCAGTATGCAGGAAGCCAGCTGTTGAATGCTGAAGACACTCCTGAGTCTTCCTCTATACACACTGGGAGCCTTGGCTCTCATCCTTTCCCTTTTCACCTTCCTAGACAGTTTCCAGTTGAGAGTCAAGAGACAGCATCGTTGGCATGACAGAAAAAAAGATCAGTCCTCCATAGAGCAGGATCCTGGGTAGCCTGTTCCTTGATAAAAGGAGGGGAAAAGAACTGAATCTCTTTTCCTGGCCTGTGTAACTTCTTCGAGCTGCACTACATCTTTCCAACCTAGACCACTCTTCTTCTTCCGCTTCCTTTACCTTTCCCATAAAATCTTGTGCAGGAAAATCACTGCTGAATATTTGTCTGCATGTCAAATTTTTTTAATTCCTCAACAGGAAAATATTTGTGCTTCTTGACATTAGAAACTTACGGTTCAAAACTACATTCCATATCTAGCAGCATAATTTCATGTGATTGGGTTTCCAGCTGTACCAGGGCTCTGTACATTGACTTTTCAGAAGGAGCTGCAGTACATTTTTCATGTCTGTGATCTTTTATACCAACTTCAGTACTACTAGCCTAAAATTCACTCTATCTTGTAGTTTTTCTGTAGTGAAATAGAATTCTGTTCTCTAAACTTTAGCATACAGTTCAAATGAGTGTCTCTTTAGCTGCTGTACATCTTGTGTAAAATTTAGATTGCTAGTATATAGCATTGCTAGTAAACAATTATTGTATAAAAAGCCCTCAATTTCTTTAGAGTGCTGTATTTATGCTTAGTTTTTGAAGAAATTAGATCTTTTATTTTGGCTTTTTTGTTTCTTTGTTGCCTACATCTTTTGATGTTCAGGTTCAACCTCCTTTAAATTTCCTTTAAAAGGGTGGATTGATGAGGAGAAAGAAACTTCAGTCAGTACAAAATACAGTCTGTCAGTTGCTGTGCTTTGGCCTTTTGTGGATTTTTTTTTTAACTTATTACATGAGAAATCATTAGCCAAAGGACAGCCTGCTTTTAGATGCTCTCCTAGAGCACTTTTAAAACCTCATCTATGATCTGGGGTGTCATCTCTATTAGATGTTTTTCCTAAAACGTTTAAAAATTTTGCTGCTGTCTATTACCTGTTATACACTTGTTATACACATTATATCCATAATGTAGAATATAGTTAAAATTTCTGAGGGGATTTTTTTTTTCTATCCTTAGTTACTTTTTCATCTATCACAATTTCTTTCAGCTTAAAAATTGAGTTCTTTGAATTTCACGTGTGTGTCTTGCACAAGATTATTTCCTGTCTCTATTATCTCACCCCTCAACAGGAGTGGAAGAAAAACCTCAAAGGCAGCTTTCATATTTTGCAGAGCATAATAATTTTGCAAACGTTACGTCTTCAGTGGCTTAAGCATCAGCTCACTGAGCTAGAGAGATAAATAAAGCCCCTGGCAGCACGGCTACAGTTTCATTTTTGAACAAGCATTCTGTAAAGAAATGCTTAGGATAATGAATATGTGAGTTCAGGAAGCAGCTGAAGAAGTAATTTTGGAGAGCATTAAATATTTGAGTATAGAAGAGCGGAGGAACAATATTTATTATAAAGGTAAAGGAAAACCTTTTATTTTGCTTTTGAATATATGCTATAACTAGATGGAATATATTTCATTTGGTCATTGTAATTAGTAACTTTAATTATCAAGATATTCTACTCTTCTCCACAAGCAAACAAGTAAACAGTGACTTTTAAACACCTTCATAGTGTCTCTGCAGCTTTTTTTTCCTGTGATTTTATATCATTTCTTCACTTATTTTTCAATAATTTATAGAAATTTCAGGTCAACGGTTGTTGAGTTATTGCAGGTACAGACCTCATTCTCCTTCTATTTCTGCTTATGCAAATCTGAAGTAGATCCACTGAAAATTCTTGGAGCTACGTGAATACAAAGCTGACTTGAAAGAAGGACAATAGTTGCCAGTGACCTGAATTTCACAGTGTTTGTGCTTTATAGTATGTGGCAGCATGGCGAGACTTGTTCTTCGTGAGCCTCCCACGTGTCTGCTACTCAGGAACGTGACATTTTAGTACGATGAATAAAGTTTAATTTGAGAACTAGGCTAAGGCAATTTGTTTTCCACATAACAGGAATTTAAGAAGAAACTGCTCACAAAAAAGATGCATAACACTGATGAAATTGCAGATAGAAGTCTGTCATATATGTGACTGTAAATATGTGTGCATGCAATTGAATTGCACAAGGAAATTAATTGTAGCCATGTACACATTTATAAAAATGTCAGTGTGGGTTTTGCTGGTTTTACATACATGGTATCAGAAATCCTTTTATAAGGTTGACATTTCAAGTTAGCAGTGAGATTGCATTCAAACGACAGCTTTTTGGGGACAAAAATTTAGTCAAATAAAATGTCATCCACATGTGTATGTATATAAATATGGAGTAATCCCTACTAAAGTAGCAATAGTAAGTGTGTCCTTAATGAATTGGTTGGGAGCAAAGATTTTTTAAAATAAGTAAATTACTGAGAAAAACTTAGGCAGTCAGAAATAAGATTTAAATTGCTATTGATGCAATATATTTAAGAGAAATATCCTTTATGTACTCATATCAGCTGTTCGCTCCTTCTGCCTATACAGCGATTTAGCAAAGTGCTAAATTGCAATGAGCTATTAATCATTAAGAATTTGCATAATCGATGAGTAGTTACAGATTTTAATCATCTTTTCCTTTTCCTGCTATCATAGAGCCATTGTAAAATTTCCTTATGACAGACTATCCTTTAGTTAATTAGATTTTATTGTTCAACATTTATGAAATAGAAAATAAGACTTCTAGAAAAACATGTTTTAACGGAAACAGACTTTACTCTTGTTTCTATTTCAGTCTAATATATGCAAGTTCACAAAATACAAACATTTGCTTGCAGTTACACGGACTGAATCTTTTTGTCAAAAGGAATCTTGAACACTGATCCAAAATGATCACCCATGGTACAGGTGCTCTTTGTGCATTATTTTGGAAGGAAGATTACAGAGCTGGACCGGAGATGAAAACAAGATAGCCAGTGTGGCTTGAACAGTGAAAAGTATGTTGGCCTTGTCAGGGAGTATGGGATGAATCCTATTTACAGAGAAAGAGAATAGATCCTGATCTGGAAGCACTTTAATTTTGGAGTAGCCTTAGAAAAGAAAGACCTCTACCTATTAAGAATTAGAATAGGAAACAATTAAATGGACTAAATTACTTTCCTATTTTTAGTGGCCAAAAATTAGTAACACTATAAGGCAGAAGGATATAGGAAGAAAAACTACAAATCTTCTATGATGAATAAAATTTATTTTGGTAAAAGTAGCATGGGTAGCAGTGCTGTCAAATTTCTTTTACTTGGTTGGCCGCACAATGTATTCTATTCGGCTGTTCTCACTATTTTCAGGGATGATCAGATCGGTTCATTCATATTTAATAGTGCATTAACAGCAGCAGAAATCTGACATTTATTATGCAGGATTTTACCAAAGCTCTTCAAACACATACTTTGCTGTAGCTGTATGCTGTTATCTCTCAGTCTGATTTGAGAAAATCTGGTGAATGTTTCCAGACTATGTTTTCATTCCTGTAAGTAGTTTACACTTTAGATTTCAGGTATACTCTAAGGAGGGTTAAGTCATTTATATCACTCAGTTTAAACAAGAAAACCTGTTAGCACTTTCTGTACTCAATTACTCAACAGAGAGCTCCTGTCATTGCCTAGATTTAATAAGGTATGTTGGAGACTTCCCTCCTTTTAACTGTGAAGACGCCATTTCAGTACTCTTCATCACCTACCTTATTGAAATGATCTTCCATATATTGTTTATAATTCATGGTTAACTTAGTAAAGAGGTCAGCTGCTCTAATAGCACGTATAAAACATTTCCCTATGTCCTGTAGGGATGCAAACTTGAAGTCTATTGTAAAATATTTGTTTATAACTACAACTACAGTGTGTCAGAATAAGAGAGAGCATGATGGGCATTATAAGTGGGGTACTAGAATTTCATGACAATTAAGGCAGGGACTGTTGCACTCTAGATGAAGACTAAAGGTCCTGCTCTGCTAAAATGTCTTTGTGATATCATGCTAGGTAACTAGCTTAATTTCATTAGATGTAGACAAACAAGACTTCTGAGAGATTAAAAATACTACAGCATCATAATTCCCTCTCTAATTTATTAACAGAATAACTTAATAATTTCAGGTTTTCTGGCTGTTTTCAGTGGCAAACCATCCACGAGTTATAGTAAAAATGTGATGGTAAAATATGATATATGATGCTATCTGAGGTGAAGGAAGGAAGTGGCAAAATTAATATTTTTCCCCTGGACATTTCAAAACTTTATTTGAAATCTCTGTGAGTCAGACTATATATTTTTCAGAGTCTATGGAGTTAAATACAGACCCAGCAGACTTAAAAATAGAACCAGCAGATTTCCTGTCTGTAGTTATGTGAACTATGCAGCTAAGTTCTGTAACTATTTACTGAGGTCATATGAGATTAAATATTTTACAGTGTACCAAAAGTAGTGATGTTAAACCCCAGGCATTATACTTCTAAAAAAAGAATCCGTTTCCCATTTCGTTATTCAGAAAGGATTGAAAGTCAAAGATTTTTCAAGTGGCAATTTCTGCATTTCAAGATGAGAAACTGCTTTTTAGCTGTGGGAAAACTCCACCAGAGAGCTTGGTTTAAAATAATAAAGAGTTTGAATATTTTATTTTTAATCCTGAATCCTTGCTCCTAAAAGAGTTCAATTCCAAACTCCAGATAAACTTCAGTTTAGAAAATCAAGTTATGCAAAGCTATGCAAGCATGGTGTTAAAGAAAGATTTGATGACAGTTTTCTCATTGTTTTTAAAATTCTCTACAGTTTTCTTCTGAAAGTCTATATTGCAATATTTTCCTTTAAGTCTAACACATTCCAGAGCACGCATTCAAATTTTAACATTTTTGCAAACGTTGACCTTCTGACATTTTTAGCTCCTTGTTTTACTTAAGTTTGACTGCATCATGCCATTAGATGAAGTTATTTGCAAGTAAGTTGCTTTAAACATGATCTTCATTGTAGAATAACGTCTACGTAGAAATTAATCTTTTCCATTTCTTTTCTCTTTGAGTTACAGAATGAGAAATGTGATTTACTTCAGTGTTGTCTTCTACTGTGGTTATCATGACGTTGAGTGCACCAAAGAAGTGCATCTCTTTAGGGTTGCTTAATGCTATTTGTTTTTCTTCTGCAGAGAGCAGGGGACACAGTCAGTGGAGATACTGAAAGGTAATTTCTTCTGTTATTTATGTATTTAAATAGATATAATTTATCTATGAATTACATGTACTTATTAATTCATAGAAACTCAGTTGCAATATTTGAGGAATAAATTTTCCAGCTTTAGTGAGAAAAGCATCAATATCTCTGAGCAAACATCATAACTCTTTCACCTCCTAACTTAAAATATGAAGATAAATTACACAGGTTGAATTTGCTTTATTTAAATGCTTTGCATGCAAAATTATTAAAAATTAAGAGGTGGAAAAAATGGTGCCAGTACAAAGTATGAGACTTCGCCTCTCAGTATTTAAAAAAATAATAAGAATAATTTTTTTTTTCCAGAATGACTCTGAGGATGAAAACTCAAATGTGTGTCTAATGTAATTTTTGAAAAGAGCAAGCAGAATTTTCTAATTAGCATGTAATTCAGTATGCACAAAAGTAACTGTTTATAACTGTATTAAATTTGATAAATTCTAAGAATGAGGACTGCTGTTTCTCTTACATTTGAATTTAATGAACTAATTCTAATGAATACTATTGTCATTTCTGTCTTCATTTCCTTCACATTTTATTTGATGATGTACCAGATACTTTAGTTTCATCAAATATGTCGTATTAAAAGATAAAGTTTATATTATGACTATCATAGAATGCTGTAAATAAGGCTTGTTGCAGCGTGTACATGTGGGTGATTATTTTTTTTTTTAATCTTTTCATCCTGTGTATGACCTAAACTTGTTAATGAAGTAAAACCCTGCTCTGAATACAAAATAATTAATTCCTTTACAGTGCTTCCATCAAGTATTTAAAACTGGCAATCTTCCTCAATGCTATATGTTTCACTACATTATAGCTAGTATCCCGAGGTACAACAAGGATAGTTGTTCTCACTGTACATATGCCAGTTATTTCAGAATTGTCAGCATACCTAATTACTCTGAAAGGACTGCAAATGCTCAATGTGTCAGAGCATCCTTGGTAGACAGGACATAAATGTCTACTAGACTTCTACCATATTTTCCATGAACATTTGGTTTAGGAAACTTTTGGAAATCTATTATGGCCCCAGACAAATTAATTTCTTTTATAGAGTGATTTTCCCTTTCTAATCCTTCTCCCATGGATTTTAAGTTTCAAGTCCAAAATGTGACTGTTTCATATCTCTCAAAAATTTGAAAAATATTTTTAAGTGGCAGAGTGATAGATGGGATCTGTCAGATAATTTTTATCCCACATATTAAAGTTTCGTTGGAAGGGGAAAAGAGTTTCACATATTTGAATGAAGCTGCCTTGACTGTACAGTTGCTTCTGTTAGTTAGTTATGTGGTATGATCATTTTCACTTAAAAAAAAAAAAAAGAAGGAAAAAAAAGAAGAAAAAAAAGGGCCAGAAAGATGCTTCTTACAGGTAATAAAAATACAGCATGCTGAAGGAAATGGTTGCAAAAAACATTAGTCAAAACCACACACTAGCCAAATGCCAAAAACAGATGTGTGTGAAATACGCAACTACAGAATCTTGCTTACAAAATTCTTAAGATGAGTAGAATGCAAAGCAGATCTAGTAAGGATTTTCAGGCTTGAGCAGAGGAAAAGAGAGACATTTGTACATTACAACTGTTTGTTATTGTTTCAGGGCTGAGAAAGCAGTAATAATACATAATAATAATAATAATAATACATCTAACCTGTAGTTGCTTCTTCAGCTGTTCTTCAAAACACCTATTTGCCCTTCTTAATTTTTATAATTTTAATATAGGAAAAACAAATCTAAGTAATAGGAAGCTTTGGTATCTGTAGATTCTAGATGTGCTTCTACAACACAGCCATGACACAGAATCATAAAATGCTTTAAGTTGGAAGGGACCTTTAAGATCATCTAGTTCCAACCCCCCTGCTATGGGAAGAAACACCTCCCACTAGATCATGTTGCTTAAAAGACCACATTGCTCAAAGATCAGGTTCCTCAAAGAGACATCATTACAGAGTTTTGAAGATCTTGCTAACCTTCTAACCATGCAGGCCTGCACGGCAAAGAGAAGGCCAAAAAGGATCGTATCATTCACTCATTGTCCAGCAGCTAGTTGAATAACCAGTTTTTAACACTACTGCTTATGACTACTTGCAATTTGTTTATACTTGGAAATATGGCTCAGGTTCTTTTCCACAAAGTGTTTTGTATTTTTAAATATTAATACTTAAAATTGTTTCTATCATATCCTCAGTGGCTTTGGCGTATTTTGGAAATGGTTTGTTTTATTTATTAATCCTGGAGAGAGAAAAAGAGACAAATTTTAGTCTGGATGTTGTTTTGCCAACTTGCATGCTCCTGTACTGCAGTCCGCATCAAGTAATAGCCTGCAGCATCATTTTGGACCAGTATCTGAGCTAGTGTAGAATGTGAGATAGTGTAGAATGTAGAGATTTCAAATCTCGCTGCAAAATACTCAGTAATTAATTTTCAATGAACATTTGCTCATTGTGGCATTAATGGAATGCATTAAGCTATGGAGATTTTAATAACTTAACTAGAAATCATGAATTCATTCAAAGCAGTCAAAGACAGGTTTCTGTGACCGCATAAGTAGATCCTGGTTGCTACATGAATGTTCTTCTGAACCTACAATAAGGAAATGACACATAAGATACAGTACATTTCTGCACAAATGTATTTTCTTATGCACTTCTTTTAAATTTGTGCAATTACAGTGACAAGGAATTTAACTAATCTATTTTAAAAGAATGTTCTTGGTACTTTAGAATAAATAATGCATCAGTGATAGATGCATTAGGGCAGAAATCAGGTCCCTCAGGCAGTATAACTGCTCAGTGTTGAAGCTGAGAATTTTGAAGCATTGTCAGAATTACATTTTAAATAGAAAAGTATTTTTTTTCTGAGTCGTGTCAAATCTCTGAGGAGTTTTGAATGGTATAAGGCCATATTTGTGGTTACTGAAAGGAACAGATGTAGTTTTAAAAATATATATTTTTTGAAAAAACAAAATTGTATACCACATAAATATCATAAGGAAAAATAAAAGAAAAAAAAAGTGGACTTGAAAAAAAAAAAAAGAGTATTCAATGACCTTTCATTTTCCTGAAGTCATTTTTGTTGGCTTTAATCTTGAGCTGCAACCAGGATGTACTTGAAGCAATTTGGAATGTGAGATGAAAGTTGAAGAGACTTTTCCATGTTGCTTACATTTATAATTTTTTTTCCCAAGTATACGCCAATTGAAAAAGAACAGGGTGACAGATATGCCGTTTTCTAGTTGCTCTTAGCTCTGGATCAATGAAGGTGTTACTCAAGCATTGTGTTTTGAATATCCATGTATTTCTAGATATCCACTCGATAGCAGGGATTATGTTCAGATGTAGTGCATAATATTTAACCAGCAACTTCAAAATTCTCTCTTGACTCTTCTTTTAAGTAAACTTGAGATACTATGTTTATGTAATCTTTTGAAAGAGGAGCCATCTTGTAGAGCATCAGCAACAGAAGCTCTCAACATAGTCTGTGTGTTGACTGTGCATCAATAGGGACATTCCTGGCAGGTCTCCAGTCAGAATGATCAGAGGATATTAAATCACAGCAGTAGTAAAATGCACTACTTAACAGTTAATATCCATTTTTTTCTGTTTCAGAAGTAAGCTCTGGTGAATGGCCATGTTTTGTTTTTGTTTTTTTTTAACATACTGGAATCTTTTACTCATTAGGAAATCTTTACAGATTTGGATAGTCAGAATATAAGACAGATTGCTTTGTGTAGTTAAAAAATAAATACAAATAAAGAAATGAGTAGTGTATAAAATGATTTTCAGAACAATGGAAAATATATATTAGCAGTTTGTTATAACTAGAATCATTTTATATTGCTTCTAGTTTATAATTCTATCCATTACTGCCAGAACCCCCTTAATCAGGGGTTTAAGAAAGTCAACAGTATAGATTGTAACTATTCCAGATACCGAAGACTAAGTGAAAGGTAAGTAAACTTCAAAAAAATTATTCTTTTTTCTTGACTATATTCATTGTCATCATTTTAATATTTATTGTCCTATTACCTGTGGAGAAACCCAAATGATAGGAATCTAATAAGATATACCAATTTGCTCTGATAGTTTTAACTCGTGTAATGATGGACATAGTGACTCTCAAGATATCCTATGAATGCTACGAGCTAGAACACTCTTTCTTTCTAAAGTTTTGTGTGATATTTGAAGATCCATTGCTTCTATCTTTATATGTTAAAAAATGAAAACATGTTCCTGGAAAGGAAAAGAGGAATGTGGAGATGGTGTTCATAGTTGCACTTGTTTAATGGTGCTTAATAAATGAAGAACCATGTGACTTTTATTCACTAAAAGGGACTTTTTTGTATGAATAGAAAATGCAGGCTACTCATAAATCCAGCAATGCTCTTAAAAGACTATCACTGCTCTGACAGCAAAAATGCAGAATTATAGCTCTATTCTGTTGTATTTCCACATTCTGTGCTCAATAGGTGACAATTCTCAGCATTCAATAAAAATACCTCAGGTATAATGGTACACTCAGATTCTTGCAGCTTTTATCGAGTACGTAAGACTGGAATATAGCCCTTCTGCTATCCCTCGTACTTCTGATTTTACCATTCTAATCCATTATCGCTATTTTCTAATCATATAGTACTGTTCTTCATTTGAAATCCTCATTAGAAACCTTAGCAATTGATTGCACATTCATTTGCATATCTTTTAAGATGTGAGTTGGAAGCCACCACGCTTACTCGAATCTTTTAAATTCTGATTTGCTGCCACCTGTGTCACAGACATTCCCATTTTTTTCTTAGCTTGTTCCTAACCTTTCTGCTTTAACTGTGTGTTCAGCATAGTGGATATTGAATACTGAGTCAGTATGCATGCAATACTGAGACTGGAGATAGATTTAGTGCTGACCTGTGCTTATTGCTTTTTACCTTTATTTTATATTTCTTAACTTTTTATACTTGTTTCAGTGTGCTTACAATGTGTGGGTAGGAGGGAGAAAATCTTTTTATCCATAGAAGTTCCAGTATATGAGACACAGCTAGGTAGAATATGTAAAAACTCAGTTAATTTTTTACATTTCTATCAAACAGAAATCTCAGAAATCCATTTGAAGAAAAATGCATGAGAATAATCATTTTAGAATGAGTTCAACAACAAAATTAAACTTCATTTAATTTTTTTCAAAGTTTATTTGCTTGTACATTGCCTTTTTTGTATGTCATTATGCAATTATTGATTTTGCAAATGTCTTGTAATAATTTATGTAAGTTGCTTCAGAAGCAATGCCTCCTATTTGTTACCATATAAACCACGACAGATACAAACACCACAACAGCACTACTGATAGAGCAAATTCTCAGCTACAAAATGCTGTTTGTCAACATAGTCATCATCAGTAGCTGCCCGTTTTTGTCAGTAATAAGGGCCTACATGCTGCAGTGGTGACCGCTGTTTCTGTTGCCACTACTGAAGCACCACCCACCTCCTCACCGTGCTCACATCCACTGTTTGGTCTCCAGAAACATCCAGCAAGTGTCAGTGAACATAATTCTTTCTGCATGGAGGAATTCAATTCCACCCCTTTGCTTCTCAGACATATTCATGTGAGATCTGCTCTGTCAGTCTGCCCCTCTGTTGCCAGCTGTCACATGGCAACAAAATACAGTGGGATATTAGTGGGAAGGTTCAGCCTCTACTGCCGTGCCACCAAAATCAGCCTGTAATGTTGTGGGCCAATATAATAAAATGAGAGGCATTAATTTCAGAGCAGCCCTGGTATTTAATTTGTTCTTTTGCTATGTTTGTGTAAGTTAATTATAACAGATTGGTTTTTCAAGTTTCTGGTTTATATCAAAACCAGTATTAAACATAGCCATGAAAACAAGCATTCATAAGAGAACTATTTGGCCTGGCCGTCATAACGATATCATTCCATTTGGCTTTGTCTCTCTCTTTATTCTTCTCTCTTTCACTTCTGTAACAACTGTTTTCCTTAAAAGAAAGGAAACCAACCATATGGTACAGATACAACCAACCAAACATGGTACAGATAAAGTGAAAAAAGTAGATGACATGCTAGGGTTCCTTTATGTCTAAATTAATTGGTTCTACCAGTTCCACATAGCGAATTTACTTGTCTGAAGAGAAGGTCAGCATTTCTTCTTCTGTTATCTATGGATCTGAATATTTGAGGAATAATTTAAATTTGTGAAGAGTTTTAATGCATATAAAACCTTCTAAAAGAACCCTGCAAGACTGCAAAACTGTTTCCAAGTAAAATTTACACTCATTGTACATTAGAATATGTATTCCTGACCTTTCAGTATATGTTAACTTTTGAAGAGCTTTCAGAAACCTTATTGCCGATAATTTCTATAACTACAAGATTGTTGCTGGTAAATAGAGTCTATGATTACTGCAAGGAGATGCATTACAGTGTTTGCATGGAAGCAAATAAAACTTGACTAAGGACTTTTCAGATAAAAAGGCAGATGCATTGTTCATATTGTGTACTGGCTGAGAGAAAGAATAGAAGGATTGAAACTGACACTTTCCAGATGGGTCAAAGCCATGATTAAAGTAACAGACCAGAAAACAGGGGGGAATGCCCAGCAGGATGGAAGTGCATTTATGGCATTCTCATAGGTAGACAGAAATGGAGCATTAATGACAAAATCTGCCTTGCAGCGGTTTGGGCTTCTGCCCATTCCTTTACCAAATGTTATAAGTTTAACCTCTCTGTTTTTCAGTTGTTTCTTTCAATCCTTGTAATCTACAGGCAGCTCAGAACTTCAAACTCTTAATTATTAACTTGTAATTTTAATGTTAATGTTATGCATCCCATCTTTTCACTGCAGTCTTGGGCATTTCCCTTTCCAACCTGACATGGACTACCATAGTGTCAAGATGCTCATCATTATTCATACTCTGAAAAGTGACACTTTGTCCAGGCCTTCTCCAGGGATGTAGAATTGAAACTGCACACAGCAATAGCCTTTGTATGCATTAAGCCACATACAGAGATCTCTAAAACAGGGATACTGATGTTAAAAACTGTAATGATTAAACTGTAGCAGCCAGTGGAGCCTACATCATGCTTAGTTGGGGAAAGTTCACTTGTTTGTGTTTTTGGTTTTTTTTCTTGCTAAGAATTAGTTTTCATTATTTTCATCAAGATTGCTTCTGGGCTCATGAAAATTGGTTATTGGACTTCCCTACAACAACAAATGTAACTGTTGCATTCTACATTTGCCAGCCAAGAAGATACTGTTAGGATATTAGTACTGCAAAAAGAAAAAATATTGTGCTTTTCTGATGATCTAAAAAATCTTTCTTGAGCTAACTGCTAAATTGCTGTGGTCTTTATGAATTTCCTGTTTTTGAGTGCTTCTGAAGCATCAAAGAGAAGGTGGCAGGGAAGGAACTGCATAAAAGATCAGACTTTCCATACCTGGCAAGCATCTGACAGTCACGTCAAATTTAGCACAACAGTTATGTATTTATTAATGTCTCAGTGTTTATAGATCTACTTAAGTATTGCTAAAGTTACATAGAATACCCAGAAAATCTCGGAGGAAGATGCTTATTTATCAAACCAAGGATAAATCAAATTTCTTCTGTAATGATATGGGAAGGAGCCAAATTTGCAATATATAGAACTCATTCAAGTGTTTCCTAAATGTCACATTCAAATGTTCAAGTAAATATCCATATCCTACTACATTTTAAAATGTGAATGAGTCCTCAGACGTAGTTTCTAATTTATTTATTTGCATTTCTTTTTGTTGCTATTTGTTTGAAAATACTTGTTCATTCCTAGGTTAGTATAAACACTAGGAGTCCATTATACCTGTGGCAAATTCTGCTGCTGTACAAAATGTACAAATAAGAGTTAGCCCTGCAACAAAAAACTCTGATTTATATCTTCTAAGAATCATTGAAAGAGGGAGGAGCTGTATTGTTTGCTTTTGTGTTTTGGGTGATGAAATTCAGGTATGTTCAGCTAGTTATTGAGATGGACGTTCTGAGATGATTTGTCTTTTCGAGTCAGAATTCTGAGAATAACTTTATGTTTTTGAATAACATTAACAAAAGTCATTGAAAATAATGTGCCTCATATTTTAGGTGCTGCATTTTAGGTATCTTTGAAAATGCAAATATATCTATAGGAATGAATTTAGAAATGCATTTGTGAGTTTGTTATTATTCAGAATATTATTTCCTGTTGTTATTTGACGTCTTTCTTCCTGTCTCTCCCAGATATGCTAGTTCTGCCATTGACCGTCAAGGAAGTACATCCATGAGGAAGGTAATGATTTACAAAAGAAAGCAAAAGCCTAAGGATAATTTCTAAATTCAGAGTAGTATCTACTGCAACCACAGTTGACTGAAGTGCATGCAGTACTTTTGGTTAAGTTTAATAGAAACCGTATTAGATCCACTAAGGGATGTATTAGTTTTGGAAGGAGAACTGTAGTAAACAGCTACTAATTTGGAAAGGGACATCTTCCAAAGATGTTCTAAAGGAAAAGAAAATTTTAAAAACTCTTAAGATGTGTGAATAATACATGTACTCTGAAAAGGATTTTTATTATCTAGATTTTCAGTGTTTCATAGTGCCCATTTTGAAGGTCTTTAACAGAAAATATCTAGACTTCTTAGTCATTTTTTATTTTGTCAAGTATTTCATTAAAAGGACAAACAATGCAACCTTCAGTTATAGAGTATATTTTCTTCACTCTGACAAGACTTCTTTTGCTAAGTGGATAAGCTGTAATCTGCTGTAAGCTAACAGATGTCATTCTGCCTCCCAAGGATTCACACAGTGATGTTAAGGATTCACACAGCAATGTTCAGTATCAGTGGCCATAGCAGAAGACATATAACCAAGTATTCTGCAGTTTTCCTCTACCTGCCAATCCCTACCTTGTGTGCTGCCTCCCTTGAAAAGCACTTAAACCCATTGCAGTTCCTTGGGTTCACAGTACTACAACTAATCCAATAGACATAACATGAGGAAAACAGCACTACGTGCTCCGTGATTTGTGTATTTTGTTCTATGAATGCACCAGTTGCTATGTTCTGAACTTGTTAAAGTTTTCCTCAAAATCAGAGGTATGTGCTACCAGGCTTGCATCAATGACTTAGTTCCTTTCATCCTGACAGGTGACTGAAGATCTAGTTTTCTGGGGCGTTTTTAAAATGAAACCTAACTTTTCATTTGGTGATTCTGTGACACCTAAACAGCATTCTTTCTGCTTCACTGTGAATGTACTGAGGTCTCACTGATTCAACTTCAAATAGCAGAGATTCAATTCTGTCACCATTTTTCCACGGTGTGCTTCTTGTTGACTGAGATGGGGGTAGGGACTGCGTTTTCTGTAACATTCTGCTTCACATTGTGGTTTTGAGTCAGGAGGTTAAATGCGTACAACCATGGTGTGTTCTCCAGTCATCAGCCTTCTTCCCGTAGCAACCTTGACTCACACTAAGTTGCAAGTTGTTTACCACAAGGTTAATTATAAGTTAGTTTCTTTCTCTCTCAAAATATGAAGCTTGAATTGAATGCAAGTTAGCAGTGCTAGTTAAACCTTTGTTTGCACAAGTCTTTCACTTCCTCTAGTTTTCCTGCTTTTAATACATTGCATATATGCACGCACAACGCACAGTGAGATTAAGTAACTTACATTTTTGGAAGAGCAAATATTTTCAGTTCTTGTTTTGTTATACTTGAACTTTATTTTTAAAGCTGTTATACTGACTGATACATACCACTTTCTGGGGTGTATTCTAAAGCAGGTATCCTCCTGCTGTTCATTTTCTTGAAGTTCTGTAATTAGAATTTTCAGATGTGATTAGATTTATAGAACTCTACCTCACTGAAGTATTTTTTTAGCCTAAATTGTGAAAATTTTTGGTGATTTTTATTGCAGAAACAGAAACCTGTGCTATGCTAATGCATTTCTATGCGGAGAGAAGAAGGCTGAACAGGTTGTTTCAGTCACAGTCACCACAGAAGCCCAGTTGGGCAAAATGACTGGTTCTGCTGGTGGGGCTTATAGTACATTAATAAAAAATCAGTTTTGCTGTGCATCTTTAATACTTTCTCATGGACTTAGTTCTGTTCTTCTATTTCCTGATTGTTTTTAACTATGTTTCCTATAGTACAGGAACAAGCATTAATCTTTCTGTCTTCTGTAGTTCTTGAAAAAATAGATAAATCTGCAACTGATGCTATGCATGTACACTTACAGAGCTTGTCACCTGTCGGACATGCAAGCTGGTGTTCTCCAAGCCAACTCTCCCAAAAATAAGGAAGTGTCTGGCGTTAGTAGTGTAAGCTGGCTGTTGTTACAGGAGGGTTACAAATAGTCATAATGTGTGCAGAACAACTCCTTCCCCCTTTATTCTTATTTTAAACTAAACTTTGCCTGTATCTTGCAGATAGTTGGGGTCCTGTTTTCAGATGTATGTTTCTCATAGTGCTTAAATTGAAGTCTTCCATTCTAAATATTAATTTCTTGATAATAGTTTATTACTGTTAGCTATAACCCTCAGTTATTTTAATTTTATGATATTTATTCTTAAGACGTTGTTTCAGAGTTGCTGATAAAAACTTTGTCACAAGCATTTACTTTTTGAGCGTAGTAATGCACTAGTTTATATCCTCAGTTTTCAAGTTACTGCATATCCACTTGACCAAAGAATCCTAATAATTTGATTGCAAGAAGTGTAATTAATAAAAGAAAATATGAGATTTTAATTAGTAGCCTTACCACTGTTTTCTTTATGATGTTTATAATAGTAATAAAAAGAAATAAAAATAAGATCCTATGATAACTAATCCTAAGATAACCACGGCAGTGGTAGTAAAAGCTTTTCATGTTAGTGCTATTACCTGCACCAGTTTTTTATAATCCTTTTTTTTCCTTTTCTTTCTTACAGTCATTCCATTACGCTTCTCTCAGGGTAAAATCCAGAAAATGGTCAAAAGGTAACTTCTTCAGATTAACATTCTGAAAGCAGAAAATGAGAGTTCTTAACTGATAATAAGCACTGTTGATCAAATGCCAAAGTTCATCTTAATTTCAATATTCCTAAATTTGATAGTAAATACCAAAGTAAATAAACAGATGTTTTAAGCAAATGGTGTCCTGGGCTCCATCAAAAGAGGGGTGGCCAGCAGGGACAGGGAGGTGATTGTCCCCCTCTACTCTGCTCTTGTGAGGCCCCATCTGAAAAACTGCGTCCAAGTGTGGAGCCCACAGTACAGAAAAGACAGGGAGCTGTTGGAGAGGGTCCAGAGGAGGGCCATGAAGATGATCAGGGGACTGGAGCACCTCCCCTGTGAAGACAGGCTGAGGGAGCTGGGCTCGTTCAGCCTGGAGAAAAGAAGGCTGGGGCGTGACCTTATTGCAGCATTTCAATCCCTAAAGGAGGGAGATTTAGGTCGGACATCAGGGGGAAATTCTTTACCCAGAGAGTGGTGAGGTGCTGGAACAGCTGCCCTGAGAGGTTGTGGATGCCCCATCCCTGGAGGTGTTCAAGGCCAGGTTGGATGGGGCCCTGGGCAGCCTGGTCTGGTATGAAATGTGGAGGTTGGTGGCCCTGCATGTGGCAGTGGGGTGGAGATTCATGATCCTTGAGGTCCCTTCCAACCCTGGCCATTCTGTGATTCTGTGATTCTGTAAGGTAGCATAGATACAATGTTGCTAGACTCAGTGGTAAAATTTCTCTGACTTAGCAGAAAAGTAGTCTTTGTATATTTTGCTCTGATTTTTTTTTTCTATTCATAGCCTGTTTGAGACTGTTAAAGCAATAAATTGAAGAAAATTAGTTACGGCGTAATAAATTCATTTCAATTTATATGCAGTGAAATCTTTACTGCCATGTTTTAGGAATTTAAGGAAAAAAAATTTTCCTTAATTTCTACCAGACAATTTTAATGCTTCAAACTAGGCATAGCACAGTACAATATTCTAATAAGAGCTAAATATTAAGAGCTTGACTGGGGAATGTTGAAGAACAAAGGATGATCTTTTGATGTCGTCTGTACTTCTTAATTGTTTCACATTTGTAGCTTAAATATAATTATTGTAGCAATGCAGACTTGATTTTTCACAGAAAAAAAAATGTCTGAGATTTAAATGAAATTTCCTACAAGATCTTTTTAAGGAAAAATGGTACCGTAACTATGAAAACTGTTCTTGCTAATGCAAGAAAAATTGCAAAAGACACTAAAATTTTAAGCCTTTTAATTAGAATATGTTGAAATAGAACAACAAGAAGGACAACAGCAAAATAACTAACAAACAAAACCAGATACCTTTCATGATACTGTTAATTCAAACTCGATCCAAGGGGGTTAAAATAGTATTGTGCCATTAAATTCAGTACAGGGGAAATGTCGATGTGCATTTTTGTATGAATATGGATTTCTCTTTCTTATAGACTATACTGACTATGAAAAATGAGCTAAAAATCTTCCAAAATTTGACAGGCCTCCTAGTAATAGTAGTAACAGAAGCAATAATAGCAAATAGTAGTAACAGAAGATACGGAGAAAGTAGTGTTTACAACCACATACAGATTATGTTTATTTAAATGAGTTTCAGGTTCAGGACTAAATGAAGTATGTTTTTTGTTTAGAAATGATGATGACCATCCTAATCAGTCCTAAGAGAAACAGATCCTCTAAAGATTAAATAAGCCATTACATAAAAAGGTTTTTTGTGTTTTTGTATTCATGCAGAAACCAAAATTGTAGAGCATTTAAATTGATTCATCATTTAAAATTAGTAACGTGGTCATATTGAGAAGAATAGCATTCAGAGAGATGTCTCATACTACTGTTGTGTTCTCAGGGACCTCTCTGACGAGTGGAAGCAGAAGACGAATTTCCTGCAAAGATTTGGGGCATGGAGATTGTGAAGGCTGGCTGTGGAAGAAAAAGGATGCAAAAGGTTACTTCACACAGAAATGGAAAAAGTACTGGTTTATTTTGAAGGATTCTTCCTTGTACTGGTACACAAACCAGAATGTAAGTATACTCTGTGTTTGGAGAAAGCCTAAATAAAATCTTAACTTTTATCATTCTTTTGAGTAAAGTCTGTAAATATTAGAGAACAGCCACTTTAGTTGCCATGTCTGGTTCACTTGAACTTATTTTTGAATTTTTGAATTCTTTAAAGTGGAAGGCCACGCTTAATAAAAAGCAGAGGTTCATTGTTCTCTTAAAGTTATGAATATATCAGTAGTTAATATTCTTCCAAGTTAGTATTTGTTTGGACTAATACAATGCTTACATTCAGCCTGTGTTTTTCAACAGTCTGATTGATGTTACTGTATCTCCTTGCTTTTTCAGGCAAATTACTTCAGGAGAAGTTAAAAGTGACAAGAAGTACTTTCTAGTTATTACTTTTCCATTTAAACACCAGTGAGCTCACTGTAGGAACCAGAAGGACAGATCATTTGTACAAACGTGGCTTTAACGCAAAACATTTTCAATGTTCAGACCATAAGAAGAAAAAACTGAGATTTTTTTTGATGATATTTGTTAATATCCTGAGTGCTACAGTAGGTGCTTTAGTTGGCGCTAACAGGTTTTGTGTAGTCGTCAACAAAGGGAATTCAGGATGACTGCAGCTCCTTTAAGAAGCAGTCAATTTACTTCATAAAAATTTCATAAAAATCAAGAAAACTAAATGTTCAATAAAAACATCTTAGGGAAAATATGTTGAGCATTTCAGTTGGTTGGGTGGTTGTTGTTTGTATAAGACATAAATGGCTACTGCTTGTTTCTCTTCAGCTGTGTGTTCTTCCTCAGTACCACTTCTTCCCTTTTGATAGGATGAAAAAGCAGAAGGATTCATTAGCTTGCCTGAGTTCAGGATAGACAGAGCAATTGAATGCAGAAAAAAACAGTAAGTAATGTGTCAATTATGCTTTTAAATTCAAGGATTGCTCTTGGAAGTATATTATATATAGTAGTAAAAACTCCAAAATCCTTGAAATCTGTAAGCAACACATCATTAAGCCCACCTAAACTTTAGTGTTTCTGTTCATTTTAAAAGATGCAACTTAATGTAAATTCTATGAGCCATCTTACAAAAAAAATGATAATGCTTTCATCAACTTTCCAGATAGCCAAACTCCAACTTTAGTTAAATAAATTCAGGGGGAAAAAAAAGTGAATGCATTAGCCAACAGGTAAAACATTCTTAGGTTCAGGATAGTCTTCAGGATAAGAGTCAAATGTGCAAGAATTACCATAGGAAATATCTTAAGAAATAGCATAGCAAGAGCTGGTGAATATATAAATATATATTTATATATCCAATATTGAGTTATTCTCAACTGCTAAAATATTTAGGTTCCAAATACAAAATGAACACTGTGTTTCAGTCTTTCTGCTTCTTATGTGCATGTTTCTGCTATTGCATTTTGTTCCCAGTAAACAGCATGTGTTAAACATTGCCACATGATTAATAACAGGCACTGTTTTCAGGCAGTGTTGGGATTAGAATTCATAGCTGTCAAACAGTAAGTTGAATAATTCTAATGCTTTGAGACTAGCAGCTCTCTGGTATCTCCTGAATATTTGCAGGCAGCGTATAGATTTTTAAAACTTGCTACCCTCAGGAGCTATAGAGAATAGCTTGAAGATACTCTTACTAAAGCTATTCTAGTTATCACTAAGCATCTTGAATTTTTGTCATGCTTTTCTGATGACTAAATTTGGTTTTGGTCTGTAGGAATACATCCTACAACTACGAACATGTGCACAAGAAAGTACAGAAGATGTGGATTACAGTAGAGGCTGCTGATTAGCAAATAGAATCTCTTCAATTGCTTGTTCTTGTCTGAAGGTGTTATTGCTGTCTGAGAAGATGACAGTGCAATTTATACTTATGATACTTCTTTCAACTGAGACTATCACTGAAGAAATTATACGTGAACTGAACACTATAAATTCCTCTGTGGAACAAGTAGATATTAATAATAATATTGAACAAATATACAGGAAAAAAATATGCTTTTGTTAAAACACTTAGCAAATTTCAGTGAATTAACATAGATTTAACAGAGGATCACTGTACGCAGCTAGAAATAGCTTCCAGAGCTTTAATCTTCGCATTTCGTACAGAGCAATTTCTGTAGGGTATATGCACAGAAAAAGTCTGATTAACTAAAACTTTGAATACTACTGAAAGCTGAGTACCTCCAGGCTTTGAATACTTTCAAAAAGACGTAGGTCCAGGGGTAAAAATATAATGAAGATGTTAATAGTACTCCCATTGTTCACTGAGCAGAATTTTCCTTTGATTTCTTCCTGAGCTATCATTTACATATTTGCCCTATCATAAAAACCGCATGTTACACTTGCTACTCTTTTACCAGCTTTTCCAAAGACTGAAAAGAAAGCACGTATGGTCTTATATTCACTTACATTTCAGTATATCGGGTATATGTGAATGGCAGGCCCTGCTTGTGTTACAGCTCTAATTCATGGCCTCTATGAGTGCACTGACAAAGCACTTATCGATTCTCTTTGGTGTTGCCTTACTGAGGACAGGACCGAGCATGATTGATATTGCCTGCTTCTGCTGAGACGCTAATGGTTCTGGTGAGCCTGGGGACAAAGTTCTGCAACCTAATTCTTCTGCATTCCTTTTGCAAATGAGGTGATGGTGACCCATTCTACGTAGACATAATCTAGAAAAGCTCATTCTTGTCTCTGTTGGACTACAGTGGAAAACTTCAGCTAGGATTTTGTTGTCTCCTTTTAAGAGAGCTAGGGAAATATTTTGTAGGATCTGTTCTTGCTTCTTTCCACTTAAGAGTATATTTGTCATGTAATAATATTTCTTAGTAGGCATTGTAATATAACGTGTTCCACTGCAAGCTTGTAATATGGAAATACAAGTCTGACTGTGTCCTTACTTCTGTATCATTGAGTTCATTTTAACAGTTCAAAAATTAGTAAAGCTCAGTTAAAAAGGATGGGAAAGAAGCATAGTTCTTTCCTATTTTTTAGGTAGGCTCTTGCACTTTTACATAAATTAAAACTTTCTGAAAAAGCACTTGGTTTCCCAGTGCATAAAAGAAGCCCAGCAAAATTCGTATTAGGTTTCTTTCAGTTCTCTCAAAAAATCTTCATGGCACCCAGCTTCGATTTCTCCTCAAATCTGTCTTATTTTCAGAGCCAAGATTGTGAGATATTCAAAGAAGAAGAGTTACCCTTTTGAACAAAAGAATTTGAAGTCTTTCTAGAATAATGTCCTTTATTTTTAGATTTTAGATTGTCTTATCCAACGTTCTAGCAACGTTCTATCCAACGAAATCAGATGGGAAAAGTGTTACAGTGTGACTGTTACTGATGTCCGTAGTGTACACTGAATGCAATAGTGTTAAGAAAGCTTTGATTAAAATATATGGTCATTGAATGCATTATCTGGTATGGTTTGATGATTTGCCTCACTAATGCATTTAATGAAGGTACTCTGATTATTATATGAATCATGGCATTATCTCAGACTGGTTTAGCTCCCCAGGCTATATTTGGATGTGGAATGACCTTGTCCCTGCTAGAGGTGCTTTCTTGTTTTCACGCTGATAAACTTTCCATTGCTTTTGGGCAAAGCCTGCATCTTCATGATGTAGAATGATCATATTGTATTAGAAATTTTGGTTAGTTAAGTTTTTATGTGTCATAAAATGAATATCACATTATTTTCAAAGATATTTATAATGTCCTGTGGTGATGCTGTTCCACAAGATTAATGGAAATAAGAATATAAGGCTAATTTATTGTCTGAACTTCCAAAAATTTAAGAAGTGACCATTTAGGTTGTCAATTCAAGTTGAAACAATGCAGCCAGAATTCTCTATAAAATATATGTAGACATCAGATTATCTTAGAAGTTGATACAGATTCAGTAATTTTTATTTTTGTTTTCTGATAATTTTGCAAAATCTCTTATGTGCTACAGTGCCTGAAATAGCAGGGAACTTGATCTAAAGGAGTAGGATGTTGTTCTCAGAGCAGCATTCCCAGAAATTGGAATACACCTCTGGCCCCCCATTAGATGACAACAAAGAGGGGAAAAAAGCTGATGCACTCAAAAGCAGGGCTGTCATTTGGGTGGATCTACACAGTCCGGGTAAATGGGTTGACAAGGGCCTTACGAAATCCATCAAGGACATTGCAAAGTTCTGCACTTGTGAATGAGCAGGGCCCTGCAGGGAGCTTACTGGCTGGGGAATGGCTCTTCTGAAACAGGCCTGGCAGTGTTGGTAGATGGCAAACCGAACGGCACTCACTGTGCGGTGCTCCAAAAGAAACCAAAGGTAAAAACACAGATATCATTCTTCTGCATCATTCGTTTTGTCCACACGTATAGAATTATTTCTCAATCAATAAGTTCTGTCAAACTTATTTCCAGTTTTTAATGATAGTGTGTCTTAAAGCTTCTCAAGTAAGAGTCTTTGTGACACTCCTGGGAGATGGATGTATTGTTGTCCTTTGCAGCCCAGAAAGAGAACTGCAGAACATTTACAAGTTTCCACAGACCTGGGACCCCCAGTTCATAAAAATAAAAACCCGTTTACTTCAGAGTATGTAATATATAATAGTACAGAATTATGGCTTATTTTGCTCACCTTTTAAGTGAATTTAGGAATATATATATAAAAAAGATATTAATGAACATTTATGTAGTAAAGCAGAACGTGAGAACTTTTGCAAAACAAGTCCACGCTGTACCTTAACTGAGGAAGGGCTCCTGTGAAAATATAGTATTCAATTTTATAGTTGCAGACTGTATCACATTACATGAGCATAGTGGAGACGAATTTAAGGTTTGTTTATCTGAAATCCTCTGACTATTAACAGGTCAAGTTTGAGACTCAATATTGGCATTCTAATGCTTTCATGTATGTAAATTTCCTGTCTAGAAAAATAATCCTGTTTACAAGCAGAAACTCCATCATGTGATATTCTAACAGGATTAATCAAGAGGATTAGAATCTCCAGACCCACCATATAATCCTCTCCAATTCAAGTCAGTGCTTAAATATCAAGGTTGGGCAAATGGTTGAGCAAATGTAAGACTAGAAGGTCAAGATGTTGCAGTGTTTCCAAATAACTGCAAAGAGTACTGACATCAGGGAAAAGTACATACCCATAAATAACATATGCTTAGATCAAAATCACTTGCATTAAAATCTTAAAATTCAGTATATATAATTAACAATTGTATGCCATCTAGTGGGCATCAGAAAAGTTTCCTACCTATTTATGGATTTCCCATGCATTCTCTCTTTTCATTTGCAACGTATGAGCTGCCTGTTATTTCAAATTTCTGGTGTTGGTATTTACAGTAAATGCCAGTAAATATGCTGCCTTTTTGCTCGCTTATTTTTTGTCAGCTGATATTAATTAGTATTGACCTTTAATACAAATTTTGATCATTTCATTAGAATGCCACGTTTTTATAAGGGTCTAGTGACTTGTGACATGCTTTAAATCAGCAGAAGTAGAGATTAGGATCTTCACTGAAATTGTCAATTCATATGTGAAAACAATGCTTGAATATTTCTTACATCTTTTTGTGGATTCAGGATGTTTTATAATGATCCTCTGTGCAAAGGTAAACTTATCCTTCTAATACACATGTAAACTCATTAAAAAGGAAACTACAGAGAAATACAACTCTGCCACCTCATTCTTTTGCAAAACCTTTGTTAGGAAAGCCTGTTACTGTATGCATCTGTATTACCAGTATATACAAGAAAATAGGTGTGCTCAAATCAAGTTTCTTCAGCTTTCAATCTCTGAAAATTGGAATTAATCATAGTCATTAATAAAACACTCATTTGCATTTAAGCTATTAATAGTGGGAAACGTGCATAATCAGGTTTTTTATAATGACATGTGTAATGACTTGTAATCTAATTCCTACATCTAATGATTACCATATAAATGTCAGTATTTTAACCTAAATTCTACGTATGATAGTTGTTATTCTATTCATTTGCCAACTAATCAAAACAATAGTATTTAATGGTGTGAGTCTGTGGCTTCCTTGATAGCAGTACTCCTTTAAATTATTGTATTATTTAATTAATACAAAAATTGTCTGTCCTAAGTATTTCTTTGAGTAGAACAAAAAACACAGCCATATGTGAGAAAATATGGTGGGATCAAACTCATAGTCCTTTAGACTAGTTGACCTTTGAAACACAACTAATAAGTACTTAAATTTACTCAGTAAGATTTTCAGATTCATCTAGTAAGTTTTTAATTTATAACATCAGCAGTTATTGAATGGCTTTACAGTTCTAATTCAGGTGTTTCTGAAACTTGTAGATGTAAATTCTGAAATGTAGATGTAAGCAGATCAGAATGAATCTGTAAGTTGGATCCAGCAAAAGACTCAGACTGAGCATTCAAAAGGCCTATTAAGCTTGTAACATGCTGAATGATTATGGTGCATACCAGTCTTATGTTGTCTGTAGACAATATCCTTGAAAGAAAAGATATTTTTTCTTCTTTGTGTTTGTTTTCTAGTGCATTCAAAGCGTGTCACCCCAAAATAAAGAGTTTCTACTTTGCAACGGACTGTCTTGAAGAAATGAATAGGTAAGTAACATATTATTTTTCTTGACACACCAATAATTGAAAATAATATGTGAGATTAATCACATAGAAATGTGCTGCTGGAGCATGATGTAATGCTGATCAGTAGTGTTCTCAGTATAGCCCATTCTGGTCCTCCACTGCTTGTAGTATGTACAGCTTTACACTGTGTGGCTTATTTTGTTGGCTGCAATTTTTTGTCATGCCACATAGCACAGTTCTGTAAAGGTGTTAGAAAAAGTTAGTTTTATGGGTATCATCTGTGTTTATTAAAATTTTTGAGTTGTTTATGATACTTTGCTTTTTTTTTCTTGTTAAACCCTGAAAATATCCTTATAGATATTATGCTTTAACAGTTTCTTGTATGTAAATACAATGCATACCTATACCAAGGCCTCTACTGAGAGTAACTTGCGTTATGGAAAAAAGAAAGAAAGAAAAAAGAAAAGGGAAATTTAATTTGATCCATTGCATCACTCTCTCAACAAAGCTAACGAAGTTGCATTGGTAGTGTTGCTGTGTGTTGTCAAATGCCCTTGGTTGTGCAGGGAGGGCATTCAAGGCCCTGGACAACCTGATCCAAAATTAAAGTTGGCTCTGCAGCAGGTAGGCTGTGAGAACAGATGACCTCCTGAGATGTCTTCCAACCTAAATTACCTTGTGCTTTATCCTGTGACTCAGTGATGAAGGCAGAGGCTAGATAAAGGTGGGGAAGTGCCTGTGAGGATCAAAGACAGAGTCAAATGTTCTACCTCCTCCTGCTGCTTCAGGAATTTGTTTATTCACAGCCGGAGTAAAAAGCAAGGACACATGGGAAAACTCAGCCATACTTCAAAGTCTTAAATCTTTCATGGCACAGACTGCTGAAACTTTGGAATTTCGTTAGTTTTCTCTGTTTGAAGACTTAGGCTGAACTGCCTTCAGGATACAGATGGATGTAAAACAACAACATCCATCAAGAGATTATTTTTACACTGTATTGACACATAAGATCAGATGTATTGGCACAGTTCAGGCCTGTTCATCATTCACTAATGATGATGAGGAGGAGGTTCAGTTCTCGAGTATCTTACTGTAGCCAGATATACTGCTTGGATGTAAATTTGCTGCAAAATATTTCTTTTCATTGTTAGCAGTGTTTCATTATTTGGTTATGTAATCTGGCTGAGATCTGTTTTGTACAAACCTGAAGTGAGGATCTTCTGCTACTTTTAAATATGCATGGTTTCTTCCTTAATTTTAGCTACTTTGATAGATACGATTTGTTTAAGTGCCATTGCTCAGCTCTCCCTATTATGGCATAAAATTTTCTGACTCAAGGAAAACCAGGAAGTCTTGATGTACATTCAATAAAATATCCATTGATTTTCCTATACTAGGAGACAACACAGCTGTCTTTATGACAGTTTACAGCCTCTGTGGAGCATAACAGTTGGTAATGTGCCAGGGTCTGTTTTCATATCATACTGCCACAATGGTTTGGAATTAACTAGAGCCTTTTTTTTTTTTTTTTTTTAACATTTAGAATCTGTTTTCCATGAGAGAAGACAAAGAAGGGTGAAGTTTCCCCTTGAAATTTTTTTTGGCAGTATTTTTCCACCAGAAGTGTTATTCCAGTGGGGTAATTGTAATTCACTCAGCAACCCAAATGATGGATTGCAATGCTTCCTCTGTAAAATCTCTGGGCATCCCCTACAGCCTTTATATCCTTCCTGGAATTCCTTGTCCCAGACATCATGTCTGAAATTGGATGGAGTAAGCAAGGTTCATAGAAAAAAAATGCACCTAAAAAGCTGTTATCTTTCCACCAAACTGCTAACTGTGTAGTTTAAGGTAATATGGCAAATAGTTTATGTGGAATCTCATAATTCTGCTGTCACCACAAAATTTAACTGGATTTTCCATGTTTACGCTGAAAAGTAAAAGAGTCTTAATATGTAGAAGAGGAAAGTAGCATTTCTTCATTCGTGATATGGACAATATATAGCCTTTTTTTCAGCTTCATTTACTGTCAGCTTTTTTTTTAACAGCTATTTATATCAATTTCTTATTCAAGATTCACTGTTTTCTGGATTGGATTTTTTTTTTAATCTGCAGAATACTGGAATCTGCCTTTAATACTGCATGGCTTTTGAAGGTACTATCCACTGATGGGTGGTAATTGATTCGTGCGTACCAGATAATGTTGTTCTTTTGCAGCAGAATTTTTGCCTGCTGCGTAGCATGTTGCAGACAGACTTTGCTTTGCAAAATTAATGCTCGTGCTGTTTTGTCAGGTCTACATGAGCATAGCTGTGTTCTTAGAAATGAATTAATAATGAAATTGATGAACTCAAATTTTGTTTGCCACGGTCACGAGGTATTCCAAGCTCGTTAAAGCCTTATTTCACAGAAGTGCTTCATCTGTTCCCAGACCATGTATAACCTATTTATAGATTTAATACTCCTAAGGAAATCAGCATTGAATTTAATTTTCAGTTGTTTTACAATGTCTATTTTATTTAAAATTTTCTTGTGATTGAAGCGTGCAGTTCATTTTCACTCTCCTATACTCTAAATGTTAAAGAAAGAAAAAACCACCCTCCTGTTATAGGCTGAATCATTTAACCATGCTTGATTTGAATAACTGGGTTAACTTCATGATATTAATAATTCCCATAAATCTTTGGCTGTCATTCAAAAATGCACTATCTGCTTAAACCTAAAATGATGATAAATTGATTTTGGAGGAACCACTTCCAATATTTTCCAAGATCTGAAAGTCTGTAAAACATTATTTCTCTTAAGATGAAACTGCTTGAAAGTTGATATATTCTGAATTAAATTGCTCTTGAATATGAGCGAATTTCAGGGTGCATATCTTCTGTACTTTTGCATAAGATGTATAACAAGAGAGTTACTCCAAGCTTTCTCTAAACCATCTTTGTTATTAAAGTTCATTCAGCTGTCTTCCATAAATTTGAGGCATGTTAGTGTCATTGTCAGTTCTTTGCCAGCTCAGATGGTAGACCAGTATTTGTGCATGTATTCATCTTTTAATTTACTTTTAATCTTTCTTTGTGAACAAGCTAACACCTAAGAAAAGATCTTGGCAACTAAAGAATTCTGACATACACCCCTGTTGGACACTACCCTTATGAACAAGCGAATGGAAGGCTATCCATGTCAGATCTGTCTGTCCTTATTTACAAGTTCTTTCAGAAAATGATCTGTAAGTTATTAAAGAGCTCCTACGATCCAGTCTCTTGCCCAGTGAAACTGTGGGGAATATGAAAGAACTTCACAGGTTGAAATCCCTGAATTGGTGCCTACCAATTTTTGTAAATTAACAGGACAGCAGATTTTGCCTTTCTTTGTGTCTTCCTACAAACTTGTTTCAAATTCAGGAAAAATGCAGTCATTCCTAAGACCACTTCAAACATCTAAATTATTGTGCTCACATAACTCATAAGTTGCAGCACAAGGAAAAAATATTTCTGATCAGAAGTTGCAGGCCCCAGAGCCTGGGTGAAACCATTACATATGTGGGAGTGAACATTGCAGCAGTACAGATACAGCACTCAGTGTGAGGAAAATGCTGCACTAGAAAGTGCCAGTACAGAGCTGTATTTCTTCAAAGTCTCCTTTTTTTTTTTTTTTTTTTTTTTTCTTTTTGGTAAGCCACCAAAGTCTTCCTTTATGATTTATGGACTACTTTACATAGACTTGTGAACTGCCATCTCTCCCTTGACACAGATTGAGAACCACTGGTTTCTAGCAGTACATTAGAGTTTATAGGAGTTTGCAAAACAAAACTGCAGTTACCCAATAAACAATCCAAATTAGCATTCAGGTGTGAATTTATCCCTAATGCACAGGAGCTAGGATTTGCATTGTCTGAAATTACAAAATTAACTTAATCAAATTCTGCTAGAAATAATACCATTGTGAATTGATACAGCTGTTCTGGGAGCCAAACAGTTCATCTGCATTTAATAGAGCAGTGTTTTTGAGGACAGTGCAGTACCTCCTGGTGATAAAGGAACATGCATTATAGTCACATATTATAGTGTCGTACTGGAAATACTAAGCTAACACTGCAAAAACTGGAATTTTTAATAACAGAAAGAAGTGGTCGATATAACTATATAAATCAGGCCTTTAACAGTATTATTTGGCCTGTTTGATCTGATTTATCTAAGAGTATGTGGAAAGAAGATTTCAGAAGTAAATCATCCCATTCCTTAAGAATATTCTGCCTCTAAACCCCAAAAGCCTCATCCACACCTTTTCAGGTCATACAAGGTGGATGCACGTGCTGGAGCAGTGGCACAGTAAAGGAAGTGGTAGATGGAGGCAGCAACCAGTACTTGCCTGTAGATGGATACCAAGAAAGTCTGGTGAATTACCTGCAGTAGTCTGATAAATCTATGGGACAAGACTACATTAGGGTGAAATCCAGTAGCTGCATTTCACTAATGAAAACAATATTTCAGTTTCTTCTTAACTGATTCCTTTATCTACTTAACTGATTCCCATAGGTATCAGCATGGTAATCCAAGTTCATCTCAGCAACAGCCAATTCTTTCGCTTTGCCTAGGCAGTGTTAGAGCTGCTACAAATGTGTTTGGAAACTATTTGAAATTTGGCAAGAGGTGTTCCAGTTGAGTGAGTTTCTCTGATGGTTCTGGTAGATTTCCTGAGGCTTTTATTTGAAATTGTAGTCTATCATAAAGGTATTGTGTATATATTTTCTGTGTTACACACAAATATACACAGTTATATTTATACAGTAAGATGCTATTTTATTTATTGCCACAAGGGTTATTTATTTGGCACAGAAGCAGTGAATTTTATTGTCCATCATCCAGCAGGAATTAAAGACAAAATAAATAAATAAATAAAAGAACCAAAACAAAACAGACCTCTGACCACGAAGGCCTAGATGTGCATTCAATTGACAGAGTGAAGATATAAAAAAAATTGAAAATCCTCATTAAGTGCATGAAGTAGATGCACACACAAAGAGGGCATAAATTGCTATGGTTCACTTGTCAATTCTTAAAGTGTCTGGGGCTTTTTTCATATTTTTCCAGCCTGACAAATCTAAGAAGACGGTGCATGAATCAAGATCAACAGAGTCATGTCAAATTATCAAATCAGAGAGTGCTTACTGTTTATCCCTTGAATGATTTTACTTAACAAATTCCAGCAACCATGACAAATAAAATAGTAGAAATACAGGCTGTTGAGAGTTGATATATTTGGAGAGATGAGCTCATTGAGAAAAGTGTTCAGTGCTGTATGTCAACGTGAGACATCAGTTATGTGTTTGGGTTTCTCTTATGTAGTGAAAAAAAAAAAGGAATAATTTTAGCCATACCTATTACATGCACTTTTATTCTGTTAAATGAGGGCATTACTTGTACAGCCTTAGTGAACAGTGAAAATAAGAATCTAAAAGGGAAACATTGATTTTTCAGATGTCCATTAAGAAAGACTGGTCGGAAAGAAGCCTGTGTGCCAAATACAAAATTGATTTAAAAATATAATTCTGTATTGCAAATAATTTTACAGTGAACTCTGGAATCCAATTATCTCACTGGTTTGAGAGGATATAATACAAAGTTTATAACCTGAAAATAAATATAAATTGCACTAAATAAATTGTAGGTATGAAATAGATGGTGCAAGAGGATCTGTATTTTAATAAACTAGAAGCTGACTTGATTGAATTGAATTTAACTTCAGTTCTGTTTTTCCTTTTAGCCAAATAATCCGTAGTATACATGCAATTCCAAAAGTGAAGAAAGATATATTCCTGCTCTGAAACTTTTAAAATACAAACCTGTGATGACTTGGAAGTGCAAGTATTAATTGATGAAAAGATACAAGATAAGAAATGAGTTTTAAATATATAACTCTTTATTTATTTATGATGTGCTTTAACATCTTGGTATTTCATTGGTTTCATTTTTTAAGGAAACGCTTAAGAAAAATGAATAGTTAAGGGGAAGGGCTTGTTTTTTGAGTTTACACCTTTTCAGGGTATATCCATTTTTTTCCTTTTTCACCTGAATTAAATGTTTAAAAAAAAAGAAAGAAAAGAAAGAAAAAAAAGCAAGAAAGAAAAATGTTCCAAGGCATTTTCCTTGATCTGGATTGCTAGAAAGAAGTAGCCAAGTGGATGAAGTCTGACTCAAATAAATACTCCGTTACCTAAATACAGGCATTAAACATTTCTTCTCTGCTTATGAGGAAGCAGTCCTTTTTGATGGTAGCAGTTTGCTATAAATTAACCGTACTGCCTTTTTTAATACTTTCCTATTGACTCCCGAACTCAAATGTGTTCCATATCCTAGTATTTCTCCCACATTTTTTCAATTTTTTTTTTGTCTGTGGTTTTCTCAGATTTCGGCCTTTGCCCATGTCATTATTTTTTTTACCTGACACCCTTTAACAACTTCAAGAAATTCAGTTGGTTAGCACTTAGTTTTCAAAGAAATGATTTCTTTTTTCTTAAATCATTGATAAAAACATGCATCCTTTCATAAATTGTTTCCATCTTTAGCCAGGCACTCTTAAAATGGAGAGTTCTGGTTGCCTTCAGTCCCAGGGACTTGCACTGACCTTGGCTCTGCTCATTGCTGTAGTCAGCAGAGGAATTGTAACAGCAAACAAAAACTTGCTGCATTTGTAAGAGTGGTGGCGTGTTATTGTTTTTTAATACAGTCTTCTAGGACAGTGAAGCTGTATGAAAATGTTTTTCTAGTTGTTTGGTCCATTTTAACATTTCTCCAGTGTATTTATTAAATGATCAGTAAGAGAATGTGCTGCTGACTCCTGACAACTCAGGGCATTTCAAGCATGACTCACTCTTCAGTATCAAGTTTTGATTATTGTCACAGCTACTTGATTCGTGACTGCCCTCGGTGTCTTTGTAAACATCCCTTTCCAGGCCTTGGGGTAGGATCAGACTTGCAGAACAGTCCCTGGGCTGCCATCCCCTGGTACTAACCAGAATTATCTCAGTAAATTTAACTTAACTTCCTGCCATGCAGCTCTATTTTATCCCGAAGCAATGACAGCAGCGCCTGTTCGTAATCAACAGAATTAATTAAAACAAACTCTGATTTATTTAAAATCTGAACTGTTGAGACACAGTACAAAACTTAGTCATGTATTGACATGACTTTCCCTGACGCTTCCCATTCCCTCCACTTGGTTTTCTAAGGTAAAGGCAATAAGAAAAAATAATTAAAACACTTGTTTCCCTGTAAGTTGTTACAATGTATGCAATTTGGTAAGAGTTGTTTCTCATAGGGCTTATATACAATATTATAAATAAAATGTTGGTGTAGAGTATCCTTGGGATATTGAGCACAGCTCCATATGCACCACAGCTATTTTCTGTCTGGAATGCAAACCCTACAGTTTGCTGCCCGGTCTAGAATCAAACCTAGTGAAAAGCACTGTTTAAGTTGTTCTCTGCCTATTTTTCAGAAGTAAATTGTAAAAGAAAAAAAAAAGATTATTTTTTGGAGGAAGAGGAGTCAAACTTTTCCCTCTGGGGCCGAGGTCTGTGGGGATGTGCATGTAAGGTTGCTATACCCGTACCTGTCAGAACATCTTTTGTCTTGTTGTGATCTCATGCAATTCAAAGTGCTATGAGGGAAGCAGCAATATAAACCGAACTAGACAAACTACCCCTTATTTCTTCACTGTTCTGCTTGACAGGTATAGCATATAGTCTTGCACTGCGTGGCCTTTGATTAAGCACACGCAGTCACTTATCCCTTAGAGAGTCTGATTCTGACACACAGCTCCCATTGCCTTCCTGAAACCTGACATTTGCCTTCAAGGCATTCAATGCAAAGTTCTGAACCAAGTGGATGAGTTAGTTTCAAGCTTTCCAGAGAGAACTTTTTTATAACCTTGGCTGCCTGTTTTCTTAATAAAAACGAAAGTATGCATTTACTCATCAGGCAAATTCATCATGTTTACACAGCTTTCCTTTTGAATTGAGTTTGCATTTCCTTGGGGGCGGGGGGAAGGATGTGTTAACTGCAAGAAAAAGATCTGTAATCTCAGCACTTCTCTAACTCCTGATTAACCTCAAAAACATTCACTCAGGCTTTTTAAAAAAATACAAAACCCAAGATTGAGATTCTTTTTCTTTTGTTAGAAGAGAATTTATCATTTGAAACCAGTGAATGTCATCAGATATCTCTTTTCATTTTCTTGACAAAGAGCTAACTCTGAATTGCGGTAAATGAGGTAGGAATGTACTTGCAACTATTGCAAGGGCCTTCTTGCCTTCTGGTAGGAAAAACAAATCTGGGCAATCTTCAAGGAGGAGGAATACCTTCTGCTAATTCCAGATACGGACACTGAGGCCATATGAATAAAGCAGATACCTGTCTGCTGAGGAAATCCATGTTATTTTGAAGGTTAACATTAACAGTGAGCAGCAAATAGCAATGAGCAACAAGACAAACTGGCAAGAAATTTAAGCCAACAAAAATGTCAGCACACTGATCACTAAACGGGCTGAAGATGGTAGCACCCTGGTTTATCATTGGTGCTTAAGCAGAGCCTTAGTTAAAGTACCTAAGGCATAATGCCTAACTGTCAAGGTAAAGCATGACTACAACTGTTTTTCTCCAATGTTAATGAGTTTAGGGATTCACGAATCACTGTTGAAAAAATAGTAAATACAAATGCTTAATAATGAGTAAAAGTATGATGTCATTTCAATTACTGCTCTAAATATCATGCCTTTTAAAATGAAGCAAATGTCAACTGACCAACATGTCCTTTATTGAATGAAATTATTCTGGTGAGTGCTGCAGAAAATCGGCTTTTCAGTAAACCTGTTAATCCGTTTGAAATTTACTTCCTTAGTGATAAAGATGAGGTATGCATGCTGATGCAAGCAATGTCTCTGTTAGCAGTTCTAAGCCTGTAGCTGGCATTTGTGAAAAATAATCATTGATTTAATTTTTACTTCCAAATTGGGGACTTCTGTTTTAATATGGAAATGCCAAAGCAATGCTATTGTACAATTCTTCGTATTTTCATACTTTGCTATTGAATTAATCATTATAACAATTACCTGTAAAAAGTAAATGTTGTTGTTCTCTTTAGATACTTACATAAGTCGTAAGATATATAGAATGATTTGCTGAAGGCCATACAGTGAGTCTGTTTTCTATCCAATGTTACAGGTGAAGACCATTGCTTTGAGCAACTGCAGTGCATTGCTTACACCAGCAGATGAATGCATGCTGAATTGTTCTCTATTTTTAGTGGAGTATGCTCTCCCTTCATTTTCTGTCTCCTTGCTGCTACCTTTAATATTCTATGTCATTACAAAAGTAATGTATTCATGAATGCCCTTAAAAGCTTGTTTTGTTCTAATTACACTTAATAGGTTTCCTGTTTCAGTCTGCAAAAAAAAAAAAAAAAGGTCATTATTGTAGATTACCTGTTGTTTACTGATGTCTTTCTTGAGAAGTCTTTGGAAGGTTTTTTTTGTTGTGGTATGATTCATCAGCCAAGAAAATAATTAGTAACAAAATGTGCGTTGCATTGTCAAAAAGCAGGCAGAGCTGCTTCTAGAAACCACATTCAATATGCTAGAAAATTAATGACATAATAATTTGGTCAAACTGTAAGGGAGTGTTTAAGAATACAGCTCAGATATGGGTTTTGCAGGTATTATCATAATGCTAGTTTGATTTATAGTCTTTTTGTAGCATTTTCAGGAAAGTTCTTGAAGTAGCGATCAAAATAAATGCAGTGTGATCCTGTGCAATAAATGCAATGTGAACTGAAACGACTTTCAGTTACTTGAAATTATTAACTACTGAATTTATCTGATTCACTATTTGAACAGTCTGAAGTGTTCAGTGTAGGGACTAACTGTTGTTTCTGACTTTTTTACGTGATGGGGTTCTGTACACCATCATGTTCACACTTTTGACTATCCTTCTTCCTCTTTTTCTACTATTCTTTTAGATGGATGAATCGTCTGGGTCTCGCAGCAATTGGTTACACACCTGATGACAAGGATGTTCATCCTGATGAAGGTAATGTTTCAGAGATAAGTAGAAGAGCAGAGAGTGCACTGTTCATTATTTGAATGAAGTTGGAGATGTCATAACTGACTTCTTTATTAACGTGTTATGTCTTATCATAAGAACATATAGCCCTGAAGAATTAGATTTAGTGTCATCAAAAAATAAAATCCAGAATAATAGTTTAAGAAATATTTTAGAAAAATGATAAACACAATGCTAAGTCCAGGCTGCATTATGATCTCCAAGAGCAGAGCCATCACCTATGCTCATCACCCTAGAGCAAGTGAAGACATCACAGTTACAAGGTCAAGATGTGCTTTAGATCCATGCTTCATCTTCTGAGCCTTGCCTTTTTTGTCATGACCTAATAGGTGAACACTGATCAAGTAAGCGTTTAGGCTCAGTTCTACTTTGGCTCCTCAAAGGAAGTTTCCTTTTCAAACTCTGACCAGAAGCTATTGTTTATTGTACAGTGCTTAGTTAGGTGCTTAATGTGCTTTCTGTAACACTATCCTAAATCATTTGAAGGTGGTTCTTTGTACCTGTGTATCTGAAATACCATCCATTTTTGCAAGATCTGCTCCTCAGTGGCTGCCAAGTGACCTAGGTGACTGTGAAATGTTTGCCCTTGCAAGCTAATGATATTTTGAAACTGTCAGAAACAGTTCTTGTGGAAAAATACATCACTGAAACCCAGAATGCTTTGTTAGCAGATTACTGGAGTGAAAGCGACCAGGATGATGTTGATGGCTCTTTAACGCTGAAGCAGGAAGGCTCCTCAACACTGTGTGACACCTATCACCGAACACCTTCAGTGAGTTATAAATACTGACGTTAGGTCACCACAAAAGATGTGCTTTGATTTGCATTTTGCTTTGTTTAGAACATTAATTATTATTAAGGTGGAACAAAAATAGATCTCATTGTGAGAATGAAATTAGTGCTGTTCCTCACGAGCTATGAACTGAATGAAGTCAACTACGAAGTAAAGAGAGGTAAATGTCTTCTTACACGGATATGCCACCAGACTGTGTGTACCATATTTTTGTATGATTTGGGTAATTACATCTCATACCAACAAAAGATTCAAATGCTGACTTCACTGCAGAATGTGAATATAACACAATGAATGGGACCGTTTGCATTAGCTGAGACTGTTTTTCTAGTATGAATATTGGACACTGAATATTATTGGATGTTTGAGATTGAGACTGGATCACATTCATTTCATAATTATGTTTTAGTATGAACATTCCTTTTTAAAAATGAATTTTTAGAGGTAAGGCTTTTTTTTTTTCTTTCTTTTTTGGTCTGTTTTTCACCAGATGAAGCATTGCATACAATGCAATAGAGTAACAGTATTTTCTGGCAGCATCATGAGACATTAAGTAGCAGACAAAAATACTTCTAGTATATAGCAGGGAGAGGTTTTGATAAACTAGAGAAAAAAATGCTTTGTTTACAAACAGGTTCTAGTAGCAAATAAGAACATTTCTAACATATAGAACATGCTGTGATGTGTAATCTGTTTCTAAGCAGATAGGATTGTTCTCTATTTTTCTTTCAGATTTTTCTTCAGCGTGAATGACACGATCCTCACACTGCCAGACCCAAAGAAAGAGAGACTGAGGCAACAGCATCACATGGGTGAAGTTCAGACTGATATTCACCCATGTGATGCTGTTTTATCAACTGAGACACAGGTTAAGCCTCTCCCTTTCTGTTTTTCCACTTTTTTGCCTTTCTCTTTGTTTTTGAATTAAAATGATACACAGACCCAGCACAGTTAAAATGATATGATACATTGAGCAGTCCCCCCAAATTCAAAAATTTTTGTTTTTGTTTTTGCTTTTTCTTGTTTGGCTGGATATTAATCCTCTAAAAATAAGAACGGAAATCCAATTACCGTTTCTTTTGGGGGCTTTCATGTCTTCACAGCACACTGCTGGACTGAGCATAAACTGGACAGGTCTCCAGAAAACCTTTGTTTTCAAACAGTTCTTTCCAGCAGTTGTTGCTAATGGGCAGAGAATGTGCAAAACAAGAATAGGGAGTGGTCGAAAGAGAGCAGTTGCATAAAAGAATTCACTGCTAGGTATGTTCGTTCACAAAGGTTCGTATTATGACATATCAAAACACACATATAAGCCCATTGTATTAGTACATATCATGTTCTTGTGATTTTCTTGGGTCTATTCAAAACCTTGTCTTAAAGTCAGATCTTTTTGTTTCTTTTCAGGTGACTTCATCAAGTCCATTCCCTGAAGCCAAACATGGACGACACTTCTCAAGTGAATCAACATATTCCCATTCTTCTGCTGAAGATTCTCGACAAGAGGTCGCAGGAAGCACACATTCATCAGGATGCAGACCTCCCTACCGAGAAAGACGCTCGTGGCAGGATCTGATAGAGACTCCATTAACCAGTTCAGGGCTCCATTTTCTCCAGACTGTTCCTCCTGATCCAGAATATGTGGGCGGTCAGCCTGGGATGTCACCAGAAAGACGAAGACAGGCAACACTGCCAGTACAAAAGCGTCATAATTATGAACAGGACGGGCCTTTCCCTTTAGTGGAATGTCAGAGAGGACATGGCTCTCATAGCAGGCCACAGAAGCAACGCAGTCAAAGCCTTCCACGAAATAGAGATGTCAGGGGTAAGGGGCGTGTGAAGTCCATAGAAGGAACAGAGGACAACTTGGAAGAGAAAATTCCTATTAGAAGGCATAATAGTTTTTGTGCAGAAGGTAAGCTTTTGGAGGTACTCTGATCCACCTTACTGCTTTGAAAGAGCAATAATTCCATTATTCTCAGCCAAGTTTTTGTCCGTCAAGATTTGATTCTGACAAATTCATCAATGAGTACGGAGGACTTTGCATTTGAAATGCTTGAATGTAGTGTTTAATGATACAGCTTTGTGGCTTTTCAAAATGAAAATGGGAAGACTGTATCATAGGTTATTTTACACACTAATTTGCAGTATTATTTTTTTTTAATCATCTTCAGCTGAATTGGCTGTGGCTGTTCTTAGTTTTCTTTATTTTCTTTCAGAAGTCATAAAAGAAACTGGAGAAAAGTTAGATGGTCTACAAGAGCTTTATAAGTCTCTGGAAGAAGCTAGTTTGTCAGCTTTTGGAGAACAGCGTCCTTCCACCAAGCAGGAGTTCCGCAAGTCTTTTGTGAAGCGATGTAATGATCCAGTTATCAATGAAAAGCTTCACCACATCAGAGTACTCAAGAGCACTTTAAAAGTAAGGTTTTATCATTAATTTTGTGTGTGAGAAATCTGCACTTGCAGAAGTTAAACTGTCAGTGTTTTCCCATAGAGGGTTTCTTCATCACTTTAGAATTAAGTTTCAAAGAAACTTATGGTACTTGAAAGCAATTGTGTTCTAGTCTCAAATCAAAATGAAGCCAAAACCAACCAAACATTACTTGGCACTCTTTATAGGCGTGTTGTAAAAAGTGCCAGGACATGAGCTGTCAACCAGATTAAGCTGTAGTAGTTCCTGAATATAGCCAAAAAATTAAAGTGTCCACAGTAGTCTCAACAGTACATTGCTTTAAAATGAAAGAAGAAATAAAATTCCAAAATACAATGTGTGAGATGCATTTCATTTTGACATGTACTGTGTCTTTCTGGAATTTGATAGGCAAAGGAAGGGGACCTCACAGTTATCAACAGCCTTCTGGATGATCCCAACTTAACATCAAAGAAGTTTAAAGATTGGAAACTAAAGAACTATGAGTTCTTCCTGGACATTTGTGAGTACAGTGCTGCTCTGAAATCTCAAAATGGAGCCTCTGAACTTGCAACCTCAGCACCAATGCTGACACATACACATTCATTCATTGAAACTCACGTCTGACAGGACTCGTATCATGAATAATTGCTGGGTGCCATGAAAAATCAGTAAGACAAACACTGTAATATTTATAAATAATGTGCTCAGCAGTACTGTAAATAAGTTGGATAAGAGAATAGTGCCACAGGATGCCTACTACATTGCATGATAAGACAATAATATTCTTTATTATTTTTTTTTGTTTGCTATTATCAACCAATGTCCGTATAAAGCTCTGCGTTGGAAAGAAGCCGTGCAGAAGTGTAACTGAAAACAAGCACCAGTATATTTAAAGTACTGTACTAAAATCAAGCTTCTGAGCTCCTGCAATCATTTTATATATTTAGATGTATTTAAATATATCTATGTATATAAAATGTAACGCAATAGTTGGTATTTACTTTTTAAATGCTCTACAGTTCACATTTTCATGTTTTTCTTGAGAAAAATAGAAAATGAAAACATAAAGACATTGGACAGTCTTAGAGATGAACAATTATTTTTGCTACATTTCCAAGTAGTGACCATCTTTGCAAATAAAAGGACAGATTTATCAAAATGTAAACTCAATCCCTATAGTGTGCCTTAAAATGTACACTGTACATCTAGCAAATAGATCCCAATCTGGCCCTATGGGCATACAGTATGGGCCATTTAGATACTGTGTTTGTAAAATACTGTGCCTGCCTTTAAAATGAATGAATATAAGTGTGTAGGTGTGGCACAGAAGTTAAGATATGAGTAGAACAATATTGGTTGTTCACTAATGCTGCAACTTACGCTGCTTTTAACATAATTTGAAATATTTCATGGTGAAAGAAAAACATCTGCACTGAATATGGCACATTCTGCAGGTTTTCACAGTTTCTTCACTGTGAATTTAAGTGACGCATGCCTGTGAGTCACACAATTCAAAAACCTGTGATGCTAAGGATAACTGTTAAGTAAAAGAAATCAAAAACTAAACCAATCAATTGGATTCTGCAATAGACTGGCAGCTGAAGTGGAGTAAATTATTCAAAATTATAATAATGTCTGGCAATAATTTTTAACTGTTCGTAGTACATCAGCAAGCAGGTGAAGTTATTCATTACGTCACTTGAAAAAACCAGTCTGTATTGATTGGTTTTGTAAAGACACACAGGTCACATCATGTATTTCACTTCCTTGCTTGGATCAGAATGAATCAGAGTTTGGAGAAAATACTTAAATTCTTGAAAATAAGATTGCTCTGAATGTTACTGAACATAAGTTTCCAACACAGATTCACAGTTTTCTTTGACTACGCTTGCTAGAATATTTCTAGAAAGCAGGACAAAGTAGATGTGAATTCAGTTGATGTCATTTTACTTAAACACAGATACTCACTGATAATTTTCCACTATATAAACCTGTCTCTCATATAAGAAGAACTGTAAAATTCATACAATTCAATATAACATAGGAAAAAATGGTATCTCAAAGAGGTTCTAGTGTCCGGAAAGAGATTTAGTATTCACAAATACTTATAGGTGTAAAAATGGGTAGAGGTATTTTGTTTGTTTAGGACACTGTCCATCAAGTTAACAGGACACAGGGAGAAAAGCTTGTGGGTCAGAATAAAGACAGAAAGATCACTGAGCATTTATAGACTCAGCCTGTGGAAAGCTACTTAAATGAATTGTTCATTAAAATTAGAGCAAGATAATGAGCAGCAAAGACAAAATTAAAACCACCTTCCCCCACACTGTCCCCCTTCTACACAAGCTCAACTTTCCTTTCCTGGCTCTTCTGTCTCCTCCCACTCTGCTCATCATGAGGATGGGGAATGGAAGGCTGTGGTCAGTCTATAACATTCCATCCCTGCCACTCTTTCTGCCTCACCCAATATTCCTCTGCTCCAGCATGGTGCCACTCCCAAAGATACTGTCCTTGATCAGCTTCCAGTATGGGTCCTTCCCACAGGCTGCAGTTCTTCAGAACTACTCCAGGATGAGTCCATTCTGTGAGATGCAGTCCTTCAGGAGCTCACTGCTCCTCCTTGTTTCCTCCAGGCTCCTTTGTGGGCTCCCCACAGGCTGCATTCCTCATCAAGGCACATCCATCCACTGCTCCCAGCGCTCCTCCACAGGATGCAGGAGGATCTTTGCTCTGGTGCCTGAGAACATCCCCTTGCTCTTCCTCCTCTGGTCTTGGTATCCGCAGATTTGTATCTTTGATTTTTCTCATTCTCTTGCAGATGGTGCACAGCATTTTTTGTCCTGTCTTAAATATGTTACCTGCTGTGCTGATGGTTGAGCTTTGGCCAGTGGTGGGGCTTTTCTGCGGGATGGCAAAAAGGCTCTGTCCTACATGAGGACAGCCCCGTGCTCTGTTCTCACACAGCCACTACTGCAGCCCTTCTGCTACCAAAACCTTGCCCTATCAACTCAGTATAGCCCTGAAGAAACACAACTCAGATTGGATTTTTATTATCGTTTTCTTTGCATTTATTTGAACCACTGTGGGTACAGTTTAAACAATCTAGAATAGTATGAGATGTTATTAGTAGGGATCTGTTACTTGACAGCTGTTTTGAGTTCTTATCACAGAAGCAGCTGAGTCACAGCATCACTGCAGCAAATACAATTAGATAAAACACGCAACATGAAGGCATATTTGACTTGCTTTAGCAAATGAACTATAGACTTGTGAGTCACTGAAGGCAGGGGCTCCTTATATGCATGCATCAGAGTGGAACAGGATCATGTTATACATATGATACTGGATATTAAGCATACACTGAAGGCTCTAACACCTGAGGTCATAAAAAAAACATCCAGGAAATAGAGAACAATAATTTGTCATAAAAATTAGAGTTGCAGTATTCATGCAAAATGAAAAACTGTTTCAACATATTTGTTTGTATGTGAATGCTGTAGTTACTGAATAATTGAATAGCAAAAGCATTAACAGAGGGAATTTATCTAACTTTTTTCATAGCAGATCTCCGAAAGATATTTCACTATTTTTAATACCATTTTTCATCTAATATGGAATAAATAACAAACATTGATGCAAGGAAATGCATAAATTTTGCAAACCATTTATAAACCAATTCATACTTTAGGTGTAAGCAGTCACTGCTAGATGGTCACCAAAGTAAGTAGATCAATCTTTCTATATTCAAAAACAAATGTAAAGTTTGTAAGATTTAAGTAGTATTGCTTGTACTTACAGCAAGCAAAATCTAATTTTAAATTAAGGAACACATTTTGTTCTTACACAAAGGCTAGCTGACAAGAATGTTTACATACTTCTTGCATGCATACTCAGCTCCATACTAAAGCTCTTCCTTCCCCACCACTAGTTTTTTCTTTCTGCATCTAAGTACAAATCCAGCTGAACTACAGAAATCAATGCACAAAGTCATCATAGAGCAATTATTTGGAATTTCATGATCTTCAAAATGACCTGAATGAAAGAGCAACAAAGATATTGTGTCTAAAATCCATGTACCAAATCCAAATAAGTCAGTTTCTCCTGGACCCAAAGGTACTCTAACTCTGTATAATGCAGCTGAAATTATTAAGATAGCTGTGATTACATTATGTTTTTAAATTAGGAAAAAAAAGTTTCCTGTTGAGTTCTTCAAGGGAAATAAGCAGCATCAGTAGAGTGCATTTATTTGCGTCATAGATTTTCTGCCTGCCTGCTTAAACAAAAACTGGTTCTTACCATATGTAACTCCATGAAGAGATGTTTTGGCTGTGTATTATTTATCCAGATTGAAGTTAGCCAACTTAGTGTCTTCAGTCAGAATTCCTGCCAGACTTTTTTTTTAAGCTGCAGGAGAAACGTCCCTCATTCATCACTCTCTGTGACTTCACAAGCTTAGTCTTTTTGTTTTTAACATACATTTCTATATACCTGATTTAATGCTTGCAATAGATCATTGCTTCCCCTTCTTTTTAATATACTGTTCTGTATCCATTGAATTCTTTGTTGAAAACTATCTTAGAAGCCATCTCAGTAGCACTTGCTGGGAATACTGGGGCTTTTTTCTTGATTTCACAGATGTTAGGCAACAACTTTCCTGAATTTAGTCTTGTTAATGTCAACAAGAAGTAATCAGAAGAGGAGGAGGTACTTAACAGTCTGTGTCCCCAAATTCTTTGACAGAAATAAAATTGTGAAAATACTGGCTCCATACTTGAAGCCAGGACAGGTATGATTCTGTTTGTCCTCACCGAAATCAACCTGTGTTGTATTGTGCAGGGAATCTGCATCCTACACAAAAAAGCCAGTTACTTTACTTCACTGGCAAAACCCATCTTACAGCATCTTCTGCTTTCTCAAATACATCACGAGCACTTCTTGCTCTGCATTACATTTTAGTGCCACAAGGAGAGACTGATCAATTGCTACTAAAATGTGCTGGAGGATGTGATTTGATGCCTTTTCCAAGCAGGGAATTCTGAATGTGATCAGTCAGTTTATGCTCAGATCCGGACTGCTATCTTTTCAGCTGGTAATGTGCTGCACTACTTGCTTTTTCGAAGGAAAAAAAAAATGTGTTGCAGAGAATTGCTAGATGTATGTCTTGCTAAATTCTTACTGTCATCAGCAATTACAGCTTTCCAGACCAAAATAATTATTCAATTCAAAGTTTAGTGAAGGATTGCAAAGGGGTTGCAATTGAAGGGGTTACTTCACTAATGCACTGAGAGTTGCTCAGAAAAATCTGTTTGTAGTACACACAAGTTCCAGTAGCATATTGTTAAAATAATGTAGCATCTTGGTTTCACAATGGGTTGTTTATTTCTGCTTAACTTTTCAAATAGGGAAATCAAACAGAAGGGCATAAATTGCTCCAAAAGCAATGCCTACTATTTATTTCCGTGAAAAAGACAACAAAGAGTACAGTAAGACAATTTGATAAAGCAAATGCTCAGATACAGGACGCTGTTCTTCAACACCATTAGCCGATTCGTGCAGATGAACTGGTGAGGACACTTCATCTTGTGGTATGACAGCTGAGCATGGCCATCCAAAATAGGGCTTGTTTTTCATACTGCTGTCACTGCTGCTGAAATGCACCACCCACTGTCTCACTGTGCTCACATCCTCGCCTGGGTCTTCAGAACATTCAGTAAGTGTCAATGAGCATCAATGGGTTTCAATTCAATCAATCAATTCTTTCTGCATGGAGGAATTCAATTCCACACCTTTGCTTCATAGTCAATTCCTTACCAGACTTCTTTTTTTTCAAACTGCCCCTGACTGCTGCCATCTGTCACACAGCAACAGAATGTAACAGATTGTTGGTGGGAAGGTTCAATTTCTGCCATCCCGCCATCATCTGCCTGACATTGTGGGCCAGCATAATTAAATGGGAGGCATTACTTTTGGAGCAGCCCTTGTAGTAATGCCTTTTTGTCTGTAGGGTAAATTCATAGAAGACTGCAGGCCTTAGACCACTGAGCTGAAGATCTCCTTAGAGATAATAAGCACTCTTCCCTGTTGCCAGGTGTTGTTTATTAATGATTATTTACAAAAATCTTCAACAGACCCAAGAAGCAATATTATTTAATTAATTTATATTAAGTTACAATAAGTTCCTTTTTTCCATCTAGAATGTTTCCCTCATTAAAGCTAAGATTGAGATCAGCTTTTTCAGGCAGGCTACTCTTGGGACAGGTTCCCCCACCTCTTATTTACAGTGAATGGCTGAGGCTCTCAGTGGCTGTTAACTCAGCATGCATCTGAAGATCAAACCTGAGACATATTATCGCTAATGAATGAAAAGTACACCGTTGTTTCAAACAAAAACAAGTAAGTTGTATTTTCTTAGTTGAGTTTAAAATATTTATTTACTCCTATTATGTATAAGCATAGTATTTTATTTCTGAACAGTTCCATTCACTATGTGTAGGCAGGTGACTACTCTTGGTATTGTTCTTGATATAGTACTTGAAAAAACATTTAAGATTAATTTCTATGCTTTACAGCTTATGCCATACTTGCGTACTTACACTGGTCTATAAAGAACATATAAAGTTTAAGCTTTTAGCAGTTTCAGTTTTGGGGGCTGTTTCTTTTCTTTTGTTGTTTGTTCAGTTTGTTTGTTTCGAGATAGCTGATATCTTACTGGGACCTAGTGTTAATAAAGTATGAACAATTTTCAGGAAGATACTGCCCATCATTATCTTTAAGAACCATATTCATTAGTATCAGACAAATATAATGTGTTATTTTTATCACATGCATACAAGGGTTAATGTGACAATTAGAGATTTTGCTGTATGCACTAATGCCACTGTGTGAGCAGAATTCGAAAGAAAGCAATGTTGAAGAAATTAAAAAACATGTCAACAAATTGCTGTTTGACCAGAAAGGTTCACTAACTTCTGTCCTCACATTTCTAGAATATTACTCATTCTCAGGCATTAGTGAGGGTATCAATACAGATCTTTTTACTAACTGTAAATGTATCTGTCTGAATGCTGCAGTTTAAATAAGAATGCTACATTATACATATTAACTCTATTGCTTTTTTCCACTGGCAACCATGAAGGAAATGTCTTAAGAAAACTTGTTCACTGGCCAAAATAACATCAAAGGCCTCGTTACCAGTTAAAACTTTTGTTTTACTGAGAAACAAGGTTTTCAATTTAAAAATCTGAAATGGAAACAGGTTAGAATATAGGAGAAATGCACTAGTATTAATGAACTTTTTACATTTGACACATACTGTATTACAAAGACAATATCCTTGCAAGAGCATTAATTGCTGGGCCATAGGTGACTTCAGTCTAGTTTACTAAAGTAGCTAATAAAACTTGTATAGAGAGCCTTTTATAGATAATGCTTACATGTATGAAAATGTATGACACCCTTGTACTATGGCTTGCACTTTACTTGCATTAAACTGTGAAGTAGGCTGTAGTAATGTCTTTGTATATTCAGGGGTTGAAATACCAAAGCACTAGAGTATTGTACTGCTGGTGTTCAACCTGTACTGTTAATTAAATCTGAACGTGCTGATAACATGTACTTTGAAAACCCCACTAACTTAAAATCTTTAGCAAATAATGCTATGGGGTCTCCATGCTCTTTGTTTCTTTGTAAATATAAACATTCTTACTGTTTCTGTAGCAATAGGAGGTTATAAACCAAACTTTCAATAGGACTGTTTTCAATAACAAAAAAAATCTATAGCGCCTTGTATAAAACTCATGGAGACTCCATGACCTGTGGGCATTTTTTGTTTACAAGCAGTATGTATATAAGTATTAGCGGCAGAACTGTTATTTATCACAAAGTTATGTTGTGGTTGATTCTTTCTAAAGTAAATATGTGTTTTATGTCATGAAAAATAAGTATTTTTAGTAAGAGCCATCTTGAAAAGTTTGAAGCGTCAAAGCTTCAAATACTCGGAATCTTCCATGTATCAGCCTTGTTTTTCCAAACAACTGTGAGATGAACTGAGAGGTCACGGTAAACCATCTGTCCATGCCAGGGAAGGTGTCTGAGTTGTATCACAGTTTATGACATCCTGCAACTTTTCTCTACTTGCCATCTTGCTTAAGCGCTTTTATGAGCAGATGCTCTACCAATATCATAGTAAAGTCCTTCAGCTCAATGAACACAGAGAGAAAACTGCTCTAACTGGACGCATACAGGTTAGGCTATGTTTCAACCCCTGGATACTACAGTATTCTTTGGTTTCACAACAGTATTTTTAATTTTATACTTGTCTATGTTGAGAGATGATCCAATAGTTTATATAGGCAGTGAACGTTAGGTTTCTTTTTTTCCTCTTCTCAGATGACTTCTGTGTGAACTACTGTAACTGGCTGCGTTTTTCTATCACAGATTAACTTGTTAACTTTTTGTGTGTCTACAATGAAAATTTATGAATGGAAAACTTCACTGTGTGTTGCTCACTGGGCATATACCTCATGGTACATTGCACAGACGTGTAAGTTGTAAGTTGCACTGCAACATTAAAAAAGGAACATATTGCTCTTTTTTCAAAGATATTAACTTATTTAAGAGATATAGCGTGTACATTATTAAAAAGAACATTTATTCTTCCTAAATTCAAACGAAGCTTTTGTTTTGGGGGGGAGAAAAAAAAAAAGAAAAAAAAAAAGTTGTAAACTTCAGTTGTAAATTTGGACTTCAATAAACGGAATTATCTGCACTTAAATTTTGTGCTGACGTTGTTTTAGTGCGTGTTCTCCAATAACTATAATTACAAAAAGTAATCCAAGACCAGGCCGTGAGCAGAGCCGGACCGGAGCTGCGGGCCGCTCTCTGCACAGGGCCCACGGGGCCAGGCCCAGCCACCGCCGGTAACGCAGACCCGCGCCTTCTCGAAGAACGGGAGAGCGCGCCGGCTCCCAACGCCTCAGCCGCCGTGGAGCCCCGCCCCGCGCGGGAGGAGCCCGCGGCCGAGCGCTCGGCCCTTCCCGCTCGCCGTACGCGGCTGCGAGGCTGTCGCTAAGATGGCGGCCAAGGTGAGTGCCGCCCGGCGCGGGGGAGGGCGGCGCTGCGGTGGCTCCGCAGGTGCGGACGCCCGTTTCCGCTCTGACGGAGGCCCGAAGGAAGCCTGCGGTGCCTCCCGCGGCCCCTCCGTCCCTCGGGGCTCTGCGGAACACTGCTTCCCGCCGGCTCTGTGCGGCCTCCGCTGCTCGGCTCCCGTCACAGCCCTGCGGAGCGGCGGGAGCCCGCGCTGCCTACGCGCGCTGGAGGCACCGGGTCGGGCGAAGCCGGGGTCGGCCCAAGGGGCTGTGAGGGCATGAGGCCGCCGTGTTGAACGTCCCGCGGCCGTCCCTCGGCGGGCTGTCCGGTGCCGAGCTCGTGTCGGCTGCGCGGCCGCACTGCCCCAGGACAGACGGGAGCTGAGGGCTGCGCTCCCCGCGCCGCGCGTCTCGGCCGCTGCCTGGCGCTGAGGGGAAGCGGCGGGAAGCGGAGCCCTCAGCGCCGCGCGGCACTGCTGCGGGACTTGTGCCGAAAGGAGCTGCTTCCACAGCGCTTAAGTTCTGCACTGGAAGGGAAAATAGTTTGTTTCTGGTTATTCTCCATCTACCAACAGCTGTCTGAAACGCCTTATGCGAGATATGGGATGTCATCGCGATACTTGCTAGGTAGGAGGGTGGCGAAGTGCAGTGCAGCATTGAAACACGGGTGTTAAAGGCATGCAGTAACAAACGGGCTCACGAGTATCTGAAATAATTACGAACGACAGTGTCAGGTTTCCCACTCTTCAGTCAATTGGCAAGTAGGTTGCTTACATGTGAATCCTTTTATTTACTTTTGCAAAGCAGCATCGGGGCTGTTGCTTTGGGTTGTGCTGAGAAAGGAAATGATGGGGCTTCGTGGCATAACCAGGTGGAGCTCAGGGCATAGATCTGAATGGCTGTGTGCTGTACTGCAACACTGCACCTGTTACTCATTTAATAAAAGCTCTACACTGAAACGCACAGTTTCAGTGCAGACACACAGCAGCTGCTAAAATTTTAGCCTCATTTTAATCTGCCAAGTGGATTCTGGTAAGGCATGCACAGCATACACGCGCCTCAGGTCTTTGTATACAGCCCGCTTTTTTGATGTTGTCTTTGTGTTCTGAAGTCTGTGCCTGCTTTGAATCTGTGGAGTTCCTGCGGGAAACAATACTTACATCTTGGAGAATAAATAGAAAATATGGTTTTATTAGGCACCAAAGTGCTTTTTATGTCTGTGAACAAAAACAGCCAGTAATTATTGTGTTAGTGACATAGTAGTGGTATTAGAGGAAATATTTTGACTACTGCTGTTGAAGTTTCTCTTTTCCTCTTTGTTCCTCTCCTATCCCGGGGTGTATAACTTCTGGTATCTGTAATTCCAGCAGTGTATATTTATATGGAATTCATTTCTGGACTTGTGGCTCTTCTGTCTGCTCGTTTTTAGATGTGTTGCCATTAGGGACTAAATGATTTTCTTTTTTTGTTTTCCTATGGCTTAGGTCAGAGCTTTAACTCAGTTAAAAGCAGAACCATTATTAAAATGCAGATCAGCTGTTGAACTAAAATCTTTAATTTTTATTTTGAGGGTCAATTAAACTATTTCTTGAATTCATTAGCAAGAAAATTGTTTAGGTTTGAATCAATTATTGATATTCTGGCTTTGTTTTACTGATTTACTGTGCAATTCCCATGTATTTTACAGCCTGGGCTTTCTTGCAGAGGTTTTTTTCTCCTCACCTTTGTTATGATAGCATTCTGTCATTGATTGGTGCTGTGTAACTTGTAGAAGATTTCATAAGTAAATTATCCTTTGAGTTAGGTAAACTGAGTGTTATTTTCCTTGTTTAATGTTCACTGTTCTTTGACAATATGTTTAATAAAACAATTTTAAGAAATTAATAATAAATTAATTAGGCAGTGTTCATTAGGCAAAGGACAAGATAAGCAAGAAGAGGGCAGACTTCAGCAGGATTTGTTGTGACAGGACAAGGGGAAATGGCCTCAAACCAAAGGAGAGGAGAGTTAGACTGAATATAAGGTAGTTTTTTACTCTAAGGGTGGTGCCCAGAGTGGTGGTGGTGCCCCATCCCTGCAGATACCATAAAGGTCAGGCTGGATGGGCTCTGGGCGCCTGGTGGAGCTGTAGGTGTCCCTGCACTGTTGGAGTGGTGGTATTCAAGGGTCCCTTTCAACTCAAGTAATTCTCTGATTCTGTAGTGGCTCGGTGCAGTGAAGCCTATTGAATGTAGCTGAGGTGGTGCTGCTTCTTTCTCCCTGGTTCTTTGTGATTTCAGTGGAAAGAGTTAAATGTTCCTGTAATTATGCCAAGATCAGTGTCAGATAGCAGAGCCAGGATTTGAAACATTCATGTGTTTGTCTTCAGGCATCCAAAAGTAAAGCAATTAGTGTCAGTCAGGAATTGGAGTACGTTGTAGCTTTTGTTGTTACATTTACCATAAATAAACTTTGTTGTGACTCTCTAAAACAATCAAATTTAAGTGAACAATGTAACTTTTTGATGCTTTCTCACTTTAGAATTTCCTGCTGGCATCTACTGAAAATTGGAGTGTTGCTTTGGTAGTATCTTGTTCTGAAGTAGGCTATTTGGATTACAGTACCTCTTAAACAGTTTTCTTTAATAATTGATATAAAGCACAGCCTTTTCCTTGGGGATGGGTGTACCTCTGTAAATCTGCTGGAGTTCGTACTGTGTTTGGCTCTGAGCACCATTATCACAAAGACTGTCTATGTATTAATTGGATCATACTTTGCTGCTAAAAGGGAGGCATTTGGGGCACCAGGGGTGTGAGGCAAGAAGCACATGCTGGTTGGCGTGGTGTGTCCCCAGGAGTGGTGTTGCCAGCTGAGATTTGCTAGCTTAGCTGTGGAGCCGTGGCTTTGGGCAGTGAGAATTTGGGATGTTTCTGGCAGAAGTAGAAACTGTGATGGGATTCTGTTTCTCCGGGCAAACTGAAATCTGCCCTGCATGTTTTCATACTGTTTCTATGTTGCAACAAAAGCGTGAAATAAATAGGAACTGCTGGCAGGCTGTTTGCTCCTTCTTCCATAGCAGTCCTGTGCTGCCTTCCATTTGGCTTTGAGTGTGTGATCTGAAAGCACTGCTGTGATGTCATGCCATTTGCTTTGGGAACGATGGAGGTTTGTTGTGTTCGGTGGCTCAGTACACAAGCTGTGGATTTTGGGTGAACCCAAACTCAGGGCTGTGATTCCACTTCTGGTGCTCGTTTTGTGGAACCGTGCACTTGGTTTCATAATTGCACATAAATGCTGTGGAGTTAATCCTGCTCCTTTGGCAAGATATTTCCAATGGAAAGTGAAGAATAACAATGAGGAATTCCTGAAATCAAGGTGTGTTGTTTTTTCTCTCTTGGATTTCAGTTTTTCTGCCACTTCCACCGCCATCTCCATGCAGATCCCAGAAGTGCTTTTCATACTTGTTTTCACAGTTTTGCATTTTAAGGAATGCTTCAGGTGAAGAGCAGAAAACTTGCTGCTGACATGAAAGCAACTGTAACTGATGGAAGGTGCAGATGCTTCAGTGTGTCGGGGCTGGTGGTCAATGCACCGTGTGCCTGGGGCACCTCCTATTGGTGTCTTAAGGCAGTGAGGTAAAAAGCAGCTTCCCATGAAGTGGTGTTGGAGTTCACCTCTGTGTTAAGGATTTTTCTTTTTCCAAATACAATCTAAGTAGATCTGGAGCTGTTATGACCAAACTTTGTGACTTGCATTGTAATTGACAGGGTTAGAAGAGTTAAGCAGGTGGGGTTCTTCATTCTGGTCTTGTTGCTTATTGTTGACACACAGTTTTTCTAGACAGCAGTTGAACCATTCTCTGAATTGGGAGATAGCAGATTGTTGCAAGTAAAATTGAACCTTTTCTTGCTGAAACAAAAATGTCATTCACTGACTTGGAGTAGTTAAACATTGACTAGATTAGAACTTAATTTATTGTAAGGAACGATGAAAGCATCAAAATGGCATTGAGCACAAAATCGTGGTCATCTCTTGCTTTTTCTTTGTCACTGATATTTGAGGAAGTGTTTATGTATGAAGCATTTATTGAATGTAGACTTTTTCAAAAAGATTTTTAAACTGATTTTGTTTAATCCTGTGTTTGATCAAGCACAATACAGTAGTAAAATCCTGAATGGAATGGAATAAAGTTTTATTTCTACGTTAAGACACCCTTCTTTCATCTCCCTCTCAGGTGGTGAGGCTGGCTGCTGCTTCTTCCTCCCTACCATTTGTGTGTGCAGTGTATGCAGCAACAGAAAAGGAATCAAAAAGTCAGCTGGTGAAGCCAAACCAGGTGCGATTCTTACTGTTCATCAGTATTTAAAAGAATACTAGAAAAGTCTACAAATATGATTTCTTTCTTTTGATTAACTTGTAAATAAAAGACATAACTGAGTATTATGTCATCATACAAAGTATCACCTAAGTAATTGACAACTACAGCACAAATAGAAAGGGTGTAAATGAGTGAAATTTTACCTTGTTTTCATTATTCTACTGTTACTGGAGTTAAGCCAGGTAAGATAAGAAGTTTTCTGATAAGAAGTTTTTTACTGTGCAATCTCTATCAATGAATTGCATGCATCTTCCAACTTGCCTGTCTTGTGCTTTTCATTAACAAAATACAGTGTATCACGCTCGGTAGTTCTACTTCTCAAAACATGTACAATGCTTTGTTTTCATTTGTGAAGAGTTGACCTGTAGTCACAGTTGTGTGATCAAGTTTCTAAATGTAAAAAACCACGATTTGTTACACAGACTTCCTTTGCGTAATGGGAAGGCTAAAGATCTGTGGGCTTGAGAAAAGCTGCTCAGTGTCAGTAACTGCAGGTCAATTTACAGAATGGTCTCCCTGCAGTATGGTTATACTTATGATTCCAGCTTCCAATTTACTGCTCGCCACCTCTGAAGTCAAAATACATTGAAGAACAGCCCGGTCACTTGCAGAAGCAATTCTCTTCAATAAGACAGACAACTGGCCGCTATATTGGGTGGTGTAAGGTAAGAAATATCTGCCCCTGAGATTTCCTACCATTCCTAATAGCACTAGACTAAAAGGTTAAAAAATATCCTACTTAACCCCGTTGTGGTGGGTTTTTTTTGTTTTTGTCAACTTCTTGTGTTATCACAGACCTGTAGTTTAAAATGCAAAAATGAACCGTTGTCTGGTTTTTCTCTCCTGTTCTTTTAACAGGGAACTTGTGTGTTCTCCCTGTTCCCCAATGCACATGTCAGAAAGATCAAATAGGTCCCTTTCAGTCAATACGAAAGTGGGTCAAGGCCAACTCACGCTGTCAGCTCCAGAAATATTTTTTGCTTAACTTCTGTGTTAAGAGTTATGTAGGTAACTTCCTGCCAGCATCACTGCTACATCTGGGAGTCTGAAATTCCAGGTACAGTCCTGGAAAGAGTGCTGCTTTCAAAGGACCAGAAGCAGGTCCTCTAGGGAAGGTAAACTAAGTGCAGTCGAACTGCTAAAGCAGCCTTTTACTAACTGTCCACCAGCAGTATTTTGCAACTCTGTTATCGAACGTTCTAAGCATACAAGAAAATGTGATACCTATCAACATTCTTTTTAGTCACTGGCAGCTTCTTATGCTGCTGTGTGTGACACTTTCTTGTACCTTTGTCTTAGAGATACAACAGAGTAGTTGAAAAAGACAGAAATTAGAATGTGTATTTTCTATCAGTTCTGATTCTGTTGATCTGTGAAAGTATGGCGGGTGACTACATAACTGAAACAGTGTAGTTTTAAATCTTTATCAAACTTCCATTCCATGTCCTCAGTAGTAAAGGAGGGGGAAGTTGACCAGCAGTGACCTCTGGTGGCACAAAGTTACTGTTACTGCAGGCTTTGTTTCTGTGAGGAAACTGAAGATGATATTCTGTTAATCTCCTAAAGAAGGTGAACTTGCTTGATTTGTGCAGCAGCCTGAGGACAGTGGTGCTAGTAACAGGATTAAAAAACAACTTTATAATAAGGCAAGTTGACCAATTTGAAAGGAGTCATGCAGAAGAGAGGCTGTGGATGCCCTATTTCTAGAGGTGTTCAAGGCCAGATTGAATGGGGTCCTGGGCAACCTGACCTAGTATTAAGTGGGGAGGTTGGTGGCCCTGCATATGGCAGGGGGTTGGAGATTCATGATCCTTGAGGTCCCTTCCAACCCTGGCCATTCTGTGCTTCTGTGAAAAGAATTGAACATACATCTTAATACCAATGAGTATTGCTTATCTTCAGCAGAACTGAGTACTGTGTTTGTAATCTAAATGACAAAGTTGGTTTTGCTGGGCAAGATTTTCTGGGGAAGTGGCAATATTTTGTAATGAAACTTTCTTATGTTGGGATCCAGATCTGCTGCTGCCCTACAGTTTTGATCCCAAAATGTTAATTTTGAAAAAAATTCTCATTAAATTTAAATAGTATAAATGTGTTGGGCGAAAAGGAAGTAATCTCAGCACAGCCTTTGTGGAAGTGCACTGATCTGGTGAGGCTTTCTTTTAAAATTCAGTCATATTTGTCTTATTGTATTGAGCCATACGTATCGGCCGGCTAGTTCTTACTGCAAATGTTTACTTTTGCAAAGTACTTACATTTATTTTATTTTTGTAGGATGCTTTTTTCTTTGCTAAAAATGGAATAGCGGATTCAATTCAGTTTGGTAAAGGTAAGCAACTCATGTATTTCTGATTTGAATGTTTTCTGTTCTTTTTCCTTGCAAATTCAAGAACTGCAGCAAATGGTGCTTAAACAGAAAAAGGGAGGGAGGGGACAAAAGGGGATTTAATTCACTGTATCACTGTGAAGTTCCACTTCTGTCCTTAAGGGAGAGACGTGACTATTTGAGTAGCATTTCTCACTCCTTTGATTTTAGCTTTCTGTGTTTTGTGGCCTTATGGTATGTTTTGGCAGATTCAGGATTTTGTATGGAGTGTCAAAATGTTAGATTTCATTGTGATGAGGGAAGGTGCAGGGAACATTTCTTTCACTCCTGTTGCCTTGCATTAATTCTGTAGACTGTTTGTTAAAGTTTGAGGAAGACAGTGAATCTTGAATTGGTAGCTCATAGGCAGGGCTGACTCTTACGTGTAAACGTTTGAGCTTAAAGCAGAGCAAATGCCTTCTGAGTCTTCAGACTACTTTTAATTTACTATTCATTTTTTCAGAATCATAGAATTGCAGAATTGTTGAAGCTGGAGCCTCTGTAGATTCTCTGTGGAACCCTCAGTGCAGAGCTTCTATAGATCACTCAGTCCAACCCCCTGATTAAAGCAGGACCAGAGCAAGGCCTTGAACAACGATTGAAAATTCCACAACTCCTCTTCGTTGCAAAAAAGCTTATTTGTGCACGAGTTACAAGTAGTGTTTGCACATTAGTGTTCAGTGTCAGAAATTGCAAATAAGAGTTATTTTCTACAGAAACATTGTGTTGGGAAATTCAAAAATATGTATATAATCTATGTTAACTAATAGTACTGTCAAAACTGAAACCTATGCTTTCGTTTTTGGTTGTTGATAAAACATAAAAATGGGTTCTAGGAAGAAAAGTCACTGACTTTATTGCTATGCTTTGAGGACTGGGATTCTCTCCCCAGTTAACACAGATGTTAGAGTGTGCACCTGGAAAACAAAAAAAACTTCTTCATTCATTAACAAAAATTCCGTCCTTATACTGTTTTCAGTTTTGGATACTTAGAGTTTTGCTTTCATTATTATTTCGTAAGTGAGAAACAAAGATAGACATTAATATTCACTTGCTTTGCTTCTTTGACATTTCTTTTTTAATTCTAAGATGCTTATGTTTACCTGAAGAATCCACCACCAGAATTTCTTCCCAGAGCTGGCATAATTACAATATCAGGCCTAGCTGGTGCAGTGCTGGCAAGAAAAGGTAGGGCTTCTATGCTGATTTCCATCATTGGTGTATTGTGCATGTTGAATGTAGTAGTTTTAATGGTCCAAAGACTTTTCTGAAATAGAGAAAATGAACAACTAGCAGTCAAAGAAAATCCTTCCTGATAAATCAAGAGGGCGTTATTAAATACTTACTTTAGATGTTGGCTAAAGTAATAATGGAGAATGAAGTAGCCCTTAAGATTTGTCTAACAGGTACAGGGGAATGGACGTCAGAAGGTGTGATTTGGGCAACTCTAGAGTCAAAAGGGTAATTGTAGAGATATGGTCTTCTTTCTTTTCAAGATAAACATTAAAAGTATCATCCTTAACCTGTTAGAAAGCACTGTTCAGAAGATGTTTATCTATAATACCCGAGTGCACCTGTTATCTAAATATTTTGTAAACCAAATGGATTCATCAAAATTCTGACATTGGTAGATTTCTTACTGTATCCCTGTTACTTACAGACATTTAAAAACGTTTTTTTTTTATTATTATTAGAAATAAATTGGGCTTGAGAATCTGTTAGCTTCTTGTCAGCAAAGGGGAACTTCAGTCTGGCTCAGCCATTCTCTCTTGAGGAAAGAGGCCCCTGGCTGCTTCACATTCTGCACTCTGTCTTTGAGAGCATGCATGCAGCTTCTGAAAAGCCCCAGCAGCTCCTAACTGAATTCTTCTCTTTTTTTACAATATTGGCAAATCTGCTTTGGGATTCTTTCTTGTGTGGGAAACTCAGCTTGGACAATATCAGTATCTCTTGCTAACCTGGCCATTTACTGAACTGTAGTAAAGTTCTGTATTCTCTCTTCAGCATGGTGGGTATAAACTGGATGCAAACAATTGTTAGAGGTTAAATGATTGTGTTTAATTAATACAACCACTTAAGACACTAATGTAACATAAAGCTAATTATATGAAATGTTTTGCTTTGTACAGATTCTAGATTTAAGAAAATTGCTTATCCCTTGGGACTTACTACTTTAGGAATTTCAGTTTGTTACCCAGCTCAGGCAGTAGTAATTGCTAAGGTAAGTTTGTGTTTTAATATTGAATTAACACTGAATTTAGTCACAGCAGTCCAGTTTCATTTGATTTAAATGTGGTGGGACTGGGAGTTGGAATTCAAATGCATCTTCATTAAAACACAGTGTATCACAGCTGTTAATTGCATAACTATCAGAAGTGACTGAATTAAAAAATGCAGTTGGATAGCTTCTCAATTTTAGTCCTCGTTTCTCAAATGAATGAACATGTTTTTGTCTCACTGAAATAAAATCAAATAAAAAATAAATACAAAGTGGCTGAATTTGGCAGATATGCAATTTGAGATACGACTGCACCTTTTATAAGATTCCTTGCTTTCAAATTACTGTCATCTTGCAATTGCCTACCTGATTAATGTCTTCATTGCTTACATAGAAAAGCAGTACCATACTTCATATTTTGCATGCAAGAATTATTTGCTTACAGTACTTTTCTGTACAAAGACTGAATTGAGAACATCAGCGCATCTCTTCCTTCTCTATAGCTCCCATAGAATTCTTCTTGGTTCCTTGACAGTCTTTGTGTTTGTAGTTTAAAAACTGTGCTTCTATACGAAATGAATGAGGTAGGAAAATGTTCTGGTAGTTGCATTTTGCTCTTGAATTAATCTGAATCTCTGATTTTTTCTATTGTGATGAATCAATTGTTATATCTACTTATTTTAATGAGGTGTTTGCTCTTATACGCTTCTGGAGTATTTAGGAAGACACAGTAAAGACTTAATTCTGTAGTTAAAATCAGCCTTTTATGACTAAGCTGAGCAGAAGTATTTGTTTTCATATATACAGGTTGTTGAGGGTTGCAGTTCCTCAGGAGGCTGTGGGGAATTTCCTTGGCTCATTAGAGTGGGACTTAAATGTCAGGGTTGGAATAAACAGAAATGAATAGAAATTCTGCAGTGGAGTCTAAATCCTTGTTTCCTGTTTACTTGTGTCAACTTCTGCAGCTTTTCTGTAGTTGCAGCTATGAAATATTCTGTGTCTACAGAGCACTTGTAAAGTTTCTCCATGGTTACTGCAGCATTATAAAATTACTTTTCTAAAATTTGAAAGACTGAAGGATTCAGACCTGTAAAGCACAACTCCGCTCACTTTCGTGGACTGGGTCATCTTCTGGTGTTGCTGGATTTTTTTCTTCATTCTTTTGTATTACTGTCTTTGATCATTTGCAGAATAGTGAGGCAGGCCTGGATTCTTTCATATTTGTTGTTCTGGTCAATTGTGCTGATGTTTACAAACCACTGTTCTTTGAGTATGTTTTGATTTTGTTTTGGATAGATGGGTGTGGATAGCATATGAAAGCTACCTGAGGATTTGTAAACATTATTTAGGACCTGCTTGGTGAAAATAAATATTTGTTAGATTTCGAGAAGCAGATGGTTAAAATATGTCCTATTCTGCATGGGTGTTGAGCATGTTCTTGTAAATTGTGTTGCATTTGAATGGTCAGTATCTGTTGTTGTTTTTTTAAAGCTTTTTAAAAATGGCGTTTATTTTTTTAATAGGTAACAGGGAAAAAGGTAATTTCTGCAAGCCATCAAGCCTATGAGGCTGCACGATCTCTATGGGCAAAGAAGGAAGATCCCTCCAAGGTAGGCTTTCTGAAGTAATGACTGCAGATTGTAAATTTGGAGGAAGAAGAGAGTGAGTGAGAAGGTCAAGTACCATCCTGCTGATACTGTTTAAGATTACTGTTTTAAGGGAAGTACAAAAACTCTCTGATATTTTTGTAATTTAAATGTCTAATTAATGTATTATTTATTGCACCTTTCAGAGCAGTAGAAATTCAGATCCTCTGTGTGCTCCCACAGTGTTTAAGATGCAAGAGAAGACTGAGCTTCTCTTAAAGCTCATTTTTGAGCTTAACAAAAAAGAATCACTGTAGGTGTGACTAACGTGTTTAGTTATACATATAAACCCTTCCCTTCCTTCATATATTTATATGAATGAAGGGAATTCCATAACCATTTCAGGTAGTCTGTTTACATAACCCTGTGATTTAAATAGCATTTATCTCAGATTAAGCTGATTTTTTTTTTTTTTTTTTTTCCAAGTCCTGTCCTTGGTCAACCATAGTGGGGGAAAAAAAGATCATTAACTTCCTTATATTGACCTTTTATGTCATTAAGCTGACAGAGATACAAGAATTGATGTGGTAAAGACAGTTCTTGTTAGCTTAATTTTTTTTCCACTTAGTGAAGTCTGTAACCAAAGCAACGTATTACATATTCCTTTCCATTACTAGAGAGACATCATGATTTATCTTTCTCTCTTCTGTTAGCTAAGAATACAGTAGAATCGTTAAGGTTGGAAAAGACATCTAAGACCATCTAGTCTAACAGTAGTAAGTAGTCTAGTATTAAGTGTTTTGTAAGATCTACATATTGCTTTCTATCTTTTTTGTCTTTGTAAAGGCTGTAGAGGGCAATGACTTCTTTGTGAAGAAGTTGGAGTGTCTCAGGTTAAAACAGAGCATCAGATTTGAATATACTCATGAAAAAATGATCTTGCTTAAATGTGAACTGCGAGTTAGAGTATCACAGCTGTGAGGCTTTTTATTGGAGTTATCTTTTTTATAGGTGCACCCAGTGCATGCAGTCAACTGGCGTTACCTACTGAATGTTGTTGCATGATGTCATTGCATTATGTCATACCTGAGAGTAATTTTATAAAATACAAGCTTTGAGATAATCTTAGTTTGCATTAATGTTTGTTCACAGCTGCAGCAAGAGTCAAAATCGGTTTCAAAAGAAGATAAGAAAAATAAAGAAATATCTAATATACAGTTTGAATCAGCTATTGAATCACAATCGCCTAACAGAACAGAATCTTCTCCTATAGAGTCTTGGAGTACAAAAGATCCACTGCCTTCATCAGGTGAATGAAAAATTCCAGATGTAATCTCAGGTCCAATATATGACGTTAATGTATGTTCTGAATTACTTGGATAGAATTTGTACTTATTCTTGCTTTTAAATAGAACAGACTGTCATAGCATACTATCCTGTATTCTGAATGTATTGATGGCAGTTTTGTTTAACGACTACAGGAATATCTTTTAATTTTCTCACTGTGCACCCTGTCACAGTTTCAAAATTATTATATATCTTTGATTTTCCATCAGTAATGTTTTCTTTATCTCCATGTGGTGTGGATCATAATATTTCTCCAATAATTTTCTCTAATATTTCTTCCAGGAACAGCGAGGACAACAAAGTTTAAAGCTGACCCAAAACTTATGGACCATGGTCAATCCAGCCCAGAAGATGTGGATATGTACAGTACAAGAAGCTAAGACATCTGATTATAAATCTTTGCAAAGTATTACAGATAAGGGGGAGGGGAAGGAATAAGACTTGTGATTCATACTGTGTGAGGTATAACTTAATCAGGTATTTTCTTATATTCCAAACTGTATTACTGTCTTATACGATGCTGTTCAATGAATATTTGTTTCTCACTACTTACAAACAGTGAGAATTTGCTCATATTCAGTGTCATTACTGTGACACTGAGAAAATGGGATTTGTGTGTGTCTTCTTGTCTTCTCACAATGAAGTTTCTCTGTGCCAAACTTGTTACTAAATGTCATTTCACAAAAGGTATTTGAAAAGGTGAACATCTCTATATTTCAGCCCAAATGTTCACTGATAGAAAAAGAGGAATGTCATGGATAGGGCTAGAGAGGCTTCTTTGCTTTTCACTTGAAGCTCTAGAACAAAGAGCAACTCTTACTGGTCTGAGTGCCTTTAATTGATTACTTTATCATATGTGTAGCGTTATCTCTAATGCTTACATAAACAAATCATTTTTCATTGCAGAGTCATTTGTTGTTGTTTGCCTCTTTCACAAATGTGAATGGAAACTGAACTTCTTGTACATTCTTGTTTTGTATTTAAATGTCACTTATGTTAGGAAACAACTGATCTTTAAAATATCCATGATAGACTATGCATTAGTTTTTACATACTTCTGGTAACTTGAACTGTATGCAAATTGCTGAATTCATGAAGCTGATACTGTTTGATTTATTTAGAGTGAATAAGCAATGTTTAGGAAAAAGCTTGAAGGTTTAAAGTAAGAAATGCATAGATGGTTGAAAGTGCTGCTAAATATCTAAAAATGCCAAAGTAATAAACAGAACAAAAAGTGGGAATACCGCCATGCAAACAGATAGTTTGATTTGATGTCTTACAGCAGAAAAGAAACACTATTTCACATGAATGTATTTTCAGCAGTGGGATATGAAGGGATATTTGCCCCCCTTCTACTTAAGAATAGATTTCACTACCTGATTTCGTCTTATGAGGCTCCCACTTCAAAGTCAGATGACCTTAGCACAGGCAGGCAGTATTCCTGGCGTCACTGTAGGGCTAACAGAACTAGTAAGGAGATAATGCACAGTGGTGCATGCTCAAAGCATAAATGCTGAACGAACAAATGCACCAAGTCAGGCTTTTGTGTTGGTTCAGAAACAGACGTATTGGTATTCTGTAATACGGATTTCAGGTGAAGAGTTTGGCCTGGATGGAGTCCAGTACAAAGTAAAGTCAGTAAATAAAAGAAGTTTAAAGAAAAGTAACTCTATTAATTAAACTTGTTTGGGAATTAGATACGTGAATTAGAATTTCATGTATTTTTTTTCTTTAATCACATAATAAGGCCCACGAAACTGTGAGAATTCAGGCAGAAATCAGAGGATATTAAGTCAGTCTTTACGGAGCTCCTGGGCACAGAGCCTAACAATGTTCTGCTAAAGAGAGAACAGTAGAAAAGTTAGATGGTTGGGCTTCCTATGCCATTTTCAGGGAAATGTGAAGATGCGAAGCAGGAAGTGAAACTAATTAAAGGAAGATTATTTTCAAGTGCTAGATGGGATGGTGGGAGTTATCTGCCTTCCTATCTGGTCAGTTAGTCAGCTTCTGGATTAAAAAATGAAGGCAAAACCATTTGCTCTACACCTGGATTCTATTTAACTTAGGTCCTTTGAGTGAAGCACTACTACAAGTCAACAAGAAAGGTAAGATGATACAGGTTTGCATGGTTTACTGTGGTGACATTTTTCAGGACAAAGTATAAAGAAACTATGTATTAATCTCATGGGAATGGGGTAGGAAGATTCATTAGGGAGATGCCAAGGAACCAGCATGTGTGCCCTTACCAGGCAAGAGCAGGCCTTAAGAGTCTGTCATCTACCAGAATGCGAAAAGCTGCTCCAGTCCTTTGAATAATTTCAGGACATTAATACTCCTTGTGATAGAGACAAGTCTGGAGAAGGTTTGCTGGAGTTCTTAATGATTAAGCTGAGAAGACTTGGATCCTTTGTCCAAATGGTTTGTGTTATAAGCCCTGACTTCAGAAGAAATTCATGTTGTAAAAGGACATGATGCACAAAACTGTACTTGTACTGTAGTACAGTCTGTAATTACTTCTCAGGACAAAATTGTGATAGAACTGTGCTTCACAATTAAATTGTTGCTCTGAAGCCTTCATGCGTTTTCTGGGACATAACTTAAAATTATTGCTTTTACTCACTTTAATGAATAGACAGTGTGAGAATATAGTTCTGGAATTCTTAAGAGCGGTATTGCTGTTACCTCATCTTGGTGGAAGGGAGGAGCTAGGCGGCACGTGAGTGTGCGAAGCATTTGTTCCACCTCAGGATTTGTTCTGCTACTGTCACTTTTTAGTTCAGTTTCTTTGTCACTTGGGATTTCCCTGTTGTTACACATTCTCCTCCACGTGAGACAGGGATTTTGTTTGTTTTCTATCAAGAGTTTTTGTTTAGTATCCCCACCGTCAAAGGCTTGCAACTAAAATCAGAGGCCTGGATTTCTGCACTGAGACAGATACAGCCTAAGGATCTCAAGGAAAACAAAACAGGGCAAAAAATGTATGAAAAGCTTTGCTTCCTTGCTGGATGCACTTTCTGCTTTCAGGAAGACTACAGCCAGTCTCTCAAGAAGTGTTTCTATATCCAGGAGAATAGATGTTAATAGCATAATAGTTCTTTACTCACATGTACTTCTGATGGAGTCAGTCTTGTCCACCCATGTCAGACACTTGAGAGGTTAAAAAAATAATTCAAAGAAATTTGGAATATATTTGCTAACAGGAAGGCAACCCAGATCAGATTACTAGTTTGGTTTTGTAAAAATCTTGAAATGGTGGCTGAGTCTTCATTACTCAGATTGTATTCTTGAAAGTGTTTCCTGTTCAGATTTAAAATGATGATGTCCCTCTTCAGTTGAGAGATCTGAAGCTCCACATTTTATATGGCATGTTCAAGATAAGTAGAAGGAATTTTAGACATGTCTCTTTATGACAAAGGACCTGTGCAATGGCTTTAAAGATGTAACTTCGTGTGTACCTTATGATACACTTGTGAGTCCTATTTTTAAGTCTGTACACTTTACAGTCTTGGTAATGTGTTCAGATCCAGTATGCAAACCTTCTGAATAAAGAGAAGTCAACCTAGGCACACCTGGTATTGCAGGACATGGTTTGATTAAATTTTAGTGGAAAGCTTTTACATATTTCAGAGGCGTTCCATAGTCACATAAACTTACAGCTTATCCTAAAAGTCCAGTTGACTTCATAACCACAACAGAAGTAAGAAAGTAGACTGTAATTTTTTATGGTGTATGTTTTGTATTTTTGGAAAATCCAATGTCTTTTAAAGAACTGGATCACGTGGCAATATTTTATAATATACACATTTTTAAATTACTGCATGTTTTTTTATTTATAATTGATTGTATTGCTTATATAGAGATTTGGCATTTGCTGATGCTATCATTTTTATTTACCTGAAACAGATTGTGATGCTTTATTTTGTGATGATATTGTGAAACATCTGAAAATAAAGGGTGATAAGATGCTTTTCAACATTAATTCCTGTATATTTCCTCAACTGTAGGGCCAATTGACTGTTCCTTTTCCTTAAAATACATCTTAAAAGTTAATTGGTAAACATGACTAGGTCACATGTTTCACTAATGTCAGGGAGGAGAGAAAAGCCCTCTCTTGTGAAGTGCTGGAACAGCATTCGTGGTAGAAGTCATCAGTACATATCCATACAGTGCCAACACGTAATACATGTTTAAACTTAGTTTTCAGTTGTTTATATGTGTTGAATAATGAAAAGTGCTTCCATCTTCTTTTCTTGGATAATTTCAAGAATGCTGAAGCTAAGGAATGAGGAAGAAAAGGCTTTTACCCACATTGGATGAATGGCACGTTCTGTTTAAAGACTGGGACGTAGAAAATATATTTACTTCTGTATGACTCCACGATAATCTTCCAGGTAAAGTAATTTCTCAATCTTTATGTCAATAAATAATGTTATGTATGGTGTGAACTACAGTATGGTTGCCTGAACAAAAAAATTCCTTGTGCAAACAAGGGATGTGCCCATTTTAAATGTGATATTGTCATTATGATTCTTGAATAACTTGGTAGACATTGTAAAGATTGTTTTAATACATCAGTATAGCTGTCTTGTAGTGACAATTGTGAGTATTCCGCAGAGTCATTACAATACAAAAATATGTTTCTTAAACTAAAAAACAATGTGGTATTACAGCACCTACTCTTCTGAAAAGGAGAAGTAATATGCACTAGATTGTGCATAATTTTTCTTTTTAAATTGCAAGGTTTTGGTGAAGAAAAGCTTAGGTAAGTTGCTTGTAGTAAGCTGTAGTCAAGAAATCATAACCATTTGAGAAGTATCATACTTATTATTTGTGTACCCACAGTACTGATGAGTTCTTCCAGTAGACCAGAGCAAACGTAGAGACCAGTCTGAAGTGCTGAGCAGAAGGAAATCTAAAAATTGGCAAATCCTGAAGCAACTGAAAGAAGTTCTAGGTGTTTCCCTTGATGTGATCAGACAATAGGTCTAAACTGAGGCTACCATGTTTTTAACTGCTGCTAACTTTCATAAGCCTCATTTGTAGCAGATTACAGCAATGAGCAGTTGACCTGCTTTGATCTGTAATGTAAAGTCAGTAACTTTCATGGAGTCACAGAGTTGCACAACTTGGAAGGGACCTCCAGAGACATTGAATGTAACACTCCTGCTAAAGCAGCTTCCCTACAGCAGATTGCACAGGTCAGCGTCCAGGCAAGGAGGCTGCACAGCCTTGTAGAATTAGTCTAGATGTCATTGATATGTAGACTGTAGCTGTAAAATGCATAATTTGATTTTTCAGTGTTCCAGAAACTTGGGCAGTAAGAGGAAAAAAAATTAGTATACTGTGAAATGAAGAGCTTAAAGCAGTTTTGGTCTTTGTGGCAGAAACTCAATCCATTGTTTAGTTCTTACGCAAGTAGGCACTAAAAAGAAAAACCTACTGATGGCCTCTCTGACCCTTCTGTGAAGACTTGTCCAAACCTGTTGCGTTCATGGAATCCCACTGTGCAATAGACAGCCAGTGGTCTGTTTTTTTCTGTAGTACACCTCGTTAGAACAACTCATCTAAGTAAAGTCTGCTAATTAAAGCTTTCCTGAATCTTTTGTTTTAATCAAATTTAAAAGCCAAGTCTCTTTATCCCACAACATGAAGTATCTGTGTTTAATGCTTAGTATTCAGTAGTTGTGAACTGGAGCCAGAGGGAAAATTGCATATCATTTAGAACAGCAAAGCATGTATACAAGCATGTTTCTGCTTCTTTGTTACATCTGAAGAAAGATTACACGTTTTCTTACAGGGTATATGTGATTTTCTCTGTTCTTGGATGAGAAAGACTGAATGTTGTGAAATGTTCTTCTGGCAGAGCTGAAGGTCTGACTTTCAGTCAAAGCACTATTGTTTGAAGGATATACAATATCCCAGGCATTGATTTTTACAGATAATTATTTATCCTTTGAAAAATAAAGGTTAATTTTTACTTTTCATTGGTAATTTAGCTATGCTTAGCGTGTCTTTGTAAGCAGCAGTTCCTGACTGGGGGAAAAAAAATATCTGTGTGGTGTTTTATGAGTTATGAAGAAATTTGAAGAGCATCATCCTTAAAACTAATGTTTGAACTTAAGCTACAAACTAGCTAATCTTTCACAAACTTTGTGTGTATCTCCATATATTGTTGTGTGTTCTTCAGGATGACCAGGCATTTGCTCAGAGTCTGCTGCAGATTGAGGATATTACTGTGTAGTGAATTATTTTCAGGGAACGTTTAACATTAAGGAAAGACAAAATTGTCCTGTGCTCTGTGTGTGTGTTTTGAGCTGCTGTGGAAACTGCATGAGTATTATTGTGTAAACTGAGTACAGTGTGACCAAAGGGATCCTTTGCCTTAAGATTATATTAAGGTACTGGACAGACTGTCAAATTTTGAAATTGAACTACTCAAAAACATATTTTTAAGTTGTGCTTTTGAGGAGAAATGCCCTTCTAAATGCTCTACAGTTAATCAGCAGGAAAGATTCTAGTAAGTCTCTAAAAAGTGGTTAAGGGAAGGCAGTATCATGGGAAAAGATGACAGGTTCCTGTCTAAGATGTTGCTGATGAGGTAGAATTTTAGAACAGTCCTGAATTGTTGCTTGGTAAATTTGGAAGCAGCTTGTGGTGCAAGTGTCAAAGCCAGGCTTGAAAGAAAACAGTCCCAGAAGAGAATCAGACACATGAGACTGAAGAGGTTCTAAGAAAACCAAAAGTAAACATTCAGGTAAAATAAATCAGTTTTTCTGGCATACTACCTTCACTAAAGTCACAACAAAATACTAGCAGAAATTCCTATCAAAGAACACCTTAGAATAGTTTGTTTGTGCAATAGAGTGGCAGAGGAGCAAACAGCATCAACATTCATTGAGGTGAAATTAATAATTGTAACCCCAGTTTCTGATTCAGGAGAGTACTGGTCACTTCTAGAAACTGAGATATTTATTTATCCTAGTAATGAACAAATATTCTGACTTTGTTCTTGCCAGAATGTACAAACAGCACTCCTTGACACAAACCTCTGCCCAGTTATGACTTAGGCATTAACTTTTCAAACAGACCAGTAACGTGCAGTCACTGAAGAAGGTTTATGGATATTGTTTATTTGTTTTTTTAGTAATCTATGGAAAGAAGTCCACGCTATGAAGTTTTTTGTTTAAGATCCAAATGTAGTGAATTGAACTGTTGTGCTTGGGACAGTTATTCATCACCAGTGCCTGGTGCAGTTATTCATGCAGAGCAGGCATGATTTTGCCTTTATATTTTTCCAGAAAAGAATATCAAAATAAATCTGCAATTTGGACTGAAATAAAACTGTAATTCCACATCTGCAAAAAGAAGAGATGCAAAGGCAGTAGAAAATGAAAAAAGTCTTGTTTAGTAAGTTTAGAAATATTTATTTCCTTTTAGAATCTGACTGGAAAATTCATAATTGTGTGATAATGAGGAAGTATATGTGTGCTATTTCATGCCCAACTATGGGAAAAGTTTTGGAAAATCATAACATTAGAAGTTCAGAAATGAAAAATTCAGAAAGATTGCAACCATGTGTTGTAATTAAGCTGGTTGTGGATTGAAGAAAGTGGTGTCAGTAATATACTATGAGCTGCAGCAGTGTCAGCAATCAGAGAAGCCATAATTGCAGCCAGATTTCATTTGTTTTTAAAGCACAAACATCTTAGGACCAATATCAAATACAAATAACAAACTTCTCATATTTAGGTTACGGGCTTTTAATGTGTTTTTAGAACACTGTGTATTCCAGGAAGTGTATTAAAATACATTCAGAGTTGCTATCTTTAAAAGGTAAGGTACACCTAAAAGGAGAACCAATAAATGCTTGTGACGGATACCTTGGCATGTTGGAAGTCATGTAGTTGAAGAATTCTTTTCATACGTATTTTGAAATTGAAAGGGTAATGAACGTTTCATGGAACTTGCTTACCGTAAAATGAATTACAGTGGAACGCTTACCAGGAAGTTGTATCTGATGCAAGTTAATTAGTAATTTTTTTTATAGAGAATGATGCTATAAAGCAAGCTCAAAATCCATGATCTTTGACTTGCTGTGGTTAACAGCAGTAACAGAAACTTCATTCTGCTGCTAGCAACATCTGTGAGAAGCCGTCATTACCACACTTGGCAACAGGATGTCCGTTCTTAAAGTCTTGTTTTTCATTCTATTGGTGGCTGGTGATTCTCTGAGTCAAGAACGTAAGAAATACATTTTTGCTTTATAGTTTGCTAGAATAGTAATATTTCTATTGAATACTTGGCTAACCTTTAGAGGCACTCCTGAAGTATTGCAAGCCCAGTGGCGTTGCTTCTGAGTATGTTCTCTTAACTGTTTAGGTAGAGAGAGTTTTTAATTATGGAAAAGCAATGAAGTATTAAGATGTTTGTGTGTTAACTGCTTGTGTGTGTTTGTTAGGAAGCGTTTCATAGATTTTGAATTCAGTACTGCCAAGAGTTTTGGACTGTTTAAGCCAACCTGTCAGATGGGATGTATTTTAATCAAGTAAGACAGTTTTCTTTTCAGTTGGAAGAAATACTCAGTATGTTGCTTTTAAAAAGTTGTACATCCTTTTTATAGAAAATGAAGTTTGACTTTTTTTGAGATTAACATGGAGAAAATGATCAGTAATTAAGAGCCAGAGTGCATTGAAAAAAATGTTTTAAAGGAAGACCTAACTGTAACAGAATCAGAAATACTTGCATATATATATATATATATATATATAAAAGATTGGGAGGATTGTTTTATGTATAGGATTGGGAAGATTGTTTTATGGGAGGATTTCCTGTAAATGTTTGTTCTTAACCGCTTTAAAAATAAAAGATATTGTTATATTGGGAATGACTCAGCAGGGTGTTCTTCAATGAAATTGAATATTATGGTCTTAATTCAAACTTTAAAAATTTATCTTACGGTGAAAAGTTATGCAAATAATATTCAGCTGTATTGGTTGTTGGGTTGGTTTTTTTTTTTTCTGAATTTCATAACGGTGCTTAGCCTTGCAAGTCTTTCAGTTCTAATTATCTTCCTTACCTTTTCTAGTGGTGCCTTCTAGTTGATCTTTTAGCTGTACATTCCATGTAAAGATTTCAGGTGTGTGTCCCTAAATGCTTTACTGCAGGCAGGAATTATGTTAGACTTTGCAAGCTTTGTACCAGAACCTCTGGTTCAGCTTGCAGCTTGTTGGTGTGAATGATGAGTACAGTGTTCAGGCCAAATCCTGTGTAGGAAAGAAAAAGAGATAGTGAAAAATGTGTAGGGTTGTGTAGGGCTGAAATGTCAAATGTGATAACTTCTGAGGTTTGACAGAGGTTTCCTGGTGAGGTGGTTATTTTTGGGCATCCATGTGCTTTTGTAGTACTGTAAGCAGTTGACTTCTGGATCATAATTTACAACCCACAATGCATATACAGTAAAAGAGTGGGAGGAGAAACCATATTAAAGCAAAATAAATCCTTTATTATACTAAAATGAGGAAGAATAATCTGAAAGCAAACCACACAAAAAGTTTTTGCTTGAGTTTATAGTTTGAGAATTTGAGTCCCAAATGGATTTAATGATTTCTTGTCTTTGGCAATGATCCAGAGATTTTACACACTATAATTTATCTATAGTCATATTTAAATAATGTGATAAAAATTATAATCATATCAGCCATACACTTTGGCTGTCTGGAAGGTTGTTGTAAACTCAAAGTAATTTGAGCTGGTAAGCCTTAATTTCTCCAGTCATTACAGAAGTTTTAAGGAACAAGTCACTAGAAATTATGATCCAGTATTTTTTGCAGAGTATATCATATGAAGCTTAAATTTCTGATGTAATTGGAAATACGCATTGGTAACAGTATGCTACCATACAAAAATCTTAAGTTGTTTTTCTTTATTGTTGTTGTTGTGTTTAATTTGCAGCCAACTGCACTGCAATTGAGGACTTTGGTGACTGCAGTGGTGATAGTGACGGCTTCTGTCCTGCCAAAGTTCCTTGTCAATGTAAAAATGAAAAACCTTTTTGCAGGTAGGTTGTAGTGATCTTTTTCATGTAAATGTGCTTGTGGAAGATATTGTTAATGAAGAACAAAATTTAGACCCAGCATTGTGCTCTGTGAAAATGGGTATAGATCTTCATTCACAATCTGCATGAAATCACAACTGCTGAAAGCAACTGAGGTCTGAATGTAAAGTTTAATTTTTTTTACAATATGTAATTAATCATTTATATAATTACTATAAACCTGAATTTCCCCACAAATTGCTATTGTCTCAAATATTGTGCTTTAGAACTGAAATATGTAATAACAAGTTTTTTCCTCAGATTAATCAAAATGAAAGCTTTTAGAAAATCATATGTATAAACATTTTATTCTCCAAGATGTGCTTGCTTTTTTCCTTTTTAAACAAAAAATCACCATGCGAATAGAAAACATGGCACTTCCGGTTGGTTTTTTTATCATATAATTTGACAGTTAAACTTGTAGGAAGTCAGCAAGAAAATAACTGGTCAGAATTAGGAAGCTCATCTAATTAATTAGTTAACTCAAAGAAATAACTTCTCTGTGACCCAGTCATCATGTTGCTGTTTATTTATGTGACCTCCTGTTTTAGCCAATGTATCAGATGAGATAACTGAACATACTGCCTAAATTTTACTGCAACTCCAGCAAATAAAATGCTACTTGAAACTATAAATGTACGTATTTTAAATCATATCCAGCTCAATACAGGCATTGCATATTAACTGAGGTAAGATATCTGTATATCTGTTCTGGAGATAGTGAAGGTTTCATGTGATAATGAAAAGATCTTTGACCAGAATTGCCCTGTGACTACTAGGATTACATTCTCTTTTCTCGGCAAAGCTTATTATATTATCTTGGAATTGCTGCAGTGCCAACTTGGATATGCAGTTCTTGGTTGAGCCTGACCCTGTATTTGCATCATATCCAGAATAAGATGGGTAGCCATTCTCAGATCAGAAACATCTTTAGAGGAACTGAAAAAAATACTGAATCTCTGGTTTCCTGCAGTGTCCAATAGTGAATAATTCTACAGTAAGATATTTTTTCCTTTTTTTGTATTAATTACATTTTAGCAACATGATTTTAAATGTTTTTATTTGCAGATGTGATTACTACAGAGAGGGCTGGATGGAGTATTGGTACATGGGCCCTAAATGTAACCAGCTTTGGAACACACTGGATTTAATACTAGTATCTGTTCTTCCTGCAGTAGCCCTGGTTTTCTTAGTTGTTGTAATATTTCAGTGTGTCTACTGCTGTAAAGGTAAAAAAGCTGGGTAAGTTACTCTGGATACAGTTAAAAAAAGGTTTTTATAATCAATACTAAAATAAAGCAAAAGTAGCCTGGTATTCTGATTAATTTGTAACCTCTTGATATTTAAATCAATAAGTTTACCGTATAGTATCCTTTACCAAAGTATTCCTTGCACAATTTAATCCTAAATCAAGCACCTTAAGTTATTCATATTTTACCACACTATTCACAACTTCATTCGAAGTCGTTGTCTCTCTTCTTTACACAGGCTTTAAATATTAATCAGTGTATTTACTACTTCTAACTCAAGACTACCAAATCTTTCTTGCTGATGTGTTTGCTGTGAAGGATTGGCTTGCTTTCCTCATGTTCGAAAACAAAAAGGGAAATCAGACTGCTAAACACTGACAAGTGTTGCAGATTAAACACCAACCACTGGCAATTTGAGCTTTCCTTTGCTTTCAACACTTTCTTTGTTTACATTGGAGTCTCTCCCAATTCCATGCTAAATATTTCATTTTTTCCATCTTTCCTTGTGTCCTGTTAGCATGTACTCCTGGTTTGTCCAGTGTTATTGAAGAACTGCAGTATTACATAGCTTGCAAGTATCATTGCCCTAATAAATCTCAGTTGATGGTACAGTTTGTGAACAAATCTGCAGCCCAAAAAGATTCCTTATGACCCACCGAACTATTGCTGATGCTCTCAATTCGTGTTCTTCCTGCCCACCAGGAAGCAGACCAATTCTCCGTACCGTGAAGTACACCACAACCCTACATTTAGGCACGAACTGTCTGGTAACCTGGGAGCTGCTCAGCAGTCACCAAGGGTAAGAGATGTTGCATGCTGTGCATCACATGTTCCTCTTTCTAGTGGAAATTGAACGTGACCTTGTGGTTCAACAGAGTGGTGTACGAATAGCATGAAGCTGTCATCTTGTAAAACTAAAGATAACCTCAGTTTAAGATCTTAGTTTTATTTGTCCAGTATTTAATTTCCAAGGTCATCTAAATGCATGAACCTCTTCATCAAACATGAAATATATTTAGCTTGCATAGGAGAAAACAAAGAACTTGGTGTTATTTTGAAACTATATCCAAATAAAAGGTTTTTTTTTAGGCCAGTTAGAATATCAGTGTTAAAAAGAGAAAAATCTTGGATATGAGCTCAAGCCACACATTCTGGTCTCTTTCCTTGTTTCATCACTGTGCTTTTCTAGCTGCCAGGTGAGCTGCTTTCAGCCTGATCAGCTCAGAAACTCAATCACTGCGTGCTATTACTGGTAATAATGCCAGTGCAAGAAAAAGGGCAGTAGTGTGCAGCCAGAGAGGAAGAAATTGTTACTGTCAGATTTGAACCCATTAAAGCTGCTTGATGGGCTGCACCTACAGTTTCATTTGTGTACTAGCTACTCTTCACCAGAGGAAAGACTGGCTGAACATGTAGTACATCTGGAATTTCAGAGTCATCAGTATTGATTTCTGTATGAGAAGAGACAGTGTAAGAAATGACTGTTCTCTGTTTTGATGTTGAACTAAGCAGTGTCAAATGAAACTAGGCAGAAGTTTTAAGCAAAAAATAGTGCTTTTTCAAAAATTAAGTAGTTCAGCAATGTTCTTTGAATGTGGATCCATGAAGGACCAGGTGTTGCCTTCCGGACTAGGGTAACTGCTGTGACAGGTTTCTCTTAGGCAAGGTGTACTTTACAACAGAGGTTCTCACTTGAACTGGTGGTTAGCACAAGAGGAGGTGGATAAATACTTCTCAAAATCAGAACAGGAAGTGTGAAATAAAAAGAAAGATGAATGGGAGTTACGTTTTTGTGTCTTTGTATTCACTTCCTCATTCTGTATTTGAAGTGACTGTTTAAAGAGTGTATACTGTCTGAGGACACTTTATAAGCCATAGAGAAAAGAAAGAAAAGAATGTAGTCAGATGTATTATTTCCTGTTAAATATGTTTGTGAAGTATTAGTACCTTGGAAATTGAGTATATTAATGGAGAAAAAAAAATGGTATGAGACACCTACACCAGCAGGTGGTGCTGTTTAATTTGTAATTAATTCTGAATATCATGTAAATAATGCTATAGTTTTTAAGGCAGGAATTAGACCAAATTTTGCATGTCTAGTTGAGGAAAGAAATCTTACTGAAAAATGATCTACTCTGGATGATGGCTGTAGTATGTCCTACTTCATCGTTATCCAGACAGTACATTGAAGCCCAGAAACAGATGATTCTGCCTGCCTCATCTCCCTGTTAGATGTGATGGTCATGAATATGTGAGCTGCCAACGTGGCAGCCTTGTGCATGTATTATTCTGTAAACTGGGGAACCTTAACCAAAACTGCCTGAGGGAGGCGAGAGAGAAAACTGTGATCTGTATCTTTGTCTTAGTTTCAACTGGGACAGGGTTGTTTTCTGCAGAGTCTGGTATGATAGCTCCAGCGCTTGCTCTTGCAAGCAGTCTTCCCTGAATACTGCTCCTCTCCTGAGGGTGCTGCATTTTGAAAATTGCCTCAGGTCGTCAGGTTTTTTTTAAACAAAGATACCTTTAGAAACAAATATAATGTATTAGTTTTAAGATGAACAGACTTCTTGATTGTTCATGATGTTTTCATTCGTTCTCTAGAAATATGTCTGGGAAGACAGAAGCCGGTTTAAGCAGCAGTATTCATTGGTCTTTCGTTATCAATCACTGTATTTAGTTTAATTTTAGACTTGGTGTTGTATAAATCTGGGGTGAATCCACTGTTATTTGTGGAGTGGCATCTTCTTGAAATGTTTAATCATAAGAAACTCAAGAGAACTCAACTGGACTCGATAAGACCCTTAATACCTAATTTACCTTAATTGTGCAGACTTACCTGGGTACTTCTCTGTTATGCCTTAGGCATACATTTTCCACATTACTCAAATACTTAAAGGTCTTCCTTCTAGTGAATCTTTTAGATAAATTGAATTTATATATGTTAAACCATGTCTGTACTGTTTTTATTATATATTTTGTTACCAATTAAGAAGTCATCCTATACATTTTCCACCAAAGACAACTGTGAGTGCACTGTGCCTAGTGAACTATGTTTGTAATTTGTTATTTTGCTGTGTGCAACCCTTATGTATAGGTCACCTGGACTGGACAACTGCCGAAAGCTGTACTGAGAAGACAAGATTTTGAAGATCTCCCAGGCCCAAGTCACTTAGATAATTCTAGGTATGCTGTTATTTTTCCATCTTTTCTTTATTTTTCTTTATTTATTTTCACTTGATCCTTAGGTTTGAAAACCAATCATTTCTGTGTAGTCATTTTTGTCATGCTAGTGCCATGACAGAGATCCAGTAAATGCCGAAGCATTGGACTAAGTAACTTGCATGCATTATTTTGTGGCTTGAATGTGATAGAAAAGGTTGTAAGTATGACCTGGCAGACAGGACTAAACTTGTCAGCTTTCTCTGACTTCAAATACATTATTATGTAATGTTTTTGAAGTGTGTTGATGCAGTCTGCTTTCCTAATATAATACTAAAATGAAAAAGTTGGTGCAAATTTCTTTCTGCAGCTAAATTCTAGAGTACTGGTTTATCCAAAGGCTAAGGTACGTTTTTAGTCTATAAAAATTTTAATTATTTTGTTGGAAACATTTTCCGTAGTTTTGCTTTCTTACTTTTATCTTCCTCACCAGCACCTGCCCACTGTTGCATATACTCCAGCAGTTTTTGCAGAGAACATGTTTCCCATGAGGCAAATAAATGATAGCAGAACATTTTCCTCATAAGCAGCAGGGTCCTACTGCAGTCTGGAGCTGTCTAATACTTTGGTCCATTAAGAAGGCCTGATTTTTATTTTTTATTTTTTTTTAAATATGAATGTGGAAAATGTTGATGGTCAACTTATCATGATGTATTATTTTAAAAAAATCCCAAATTAATGTCTTTAAATTCACTTTTGTAGGATGAGTGGTCTTTTGCAGTAGAAGGAATTTAAAAGACAGAACAATTTGCTGTTTTACTGCAATAGCATCGACATCATGTATGCAGTTAACAGGCTTTATTATTTTTATTTATTATTTAAACAAGTACTCTAATTTACATCATATACTTTCTTTACAATGTCTTTTTTCTTTTGCATAGCCCCAGGTATGCTCAGCCACTGAGGAGACCAGACTATGTTTCCAGCCAGCAACCCCAGCAATTCGACAGCTTTGTCTATCCAGGCAGCAATAGACCTTATGGAGGTTATGCAGAGGACAGGCAGTATTCGGTATGTATGTAAACCACACCTTGTAGAACAGTCAGTCTTGGTGCTGAGAGCAATTTATCGTAACTCAGATTGATCAAATTTGTGTTGCTGAATAAGGACAGGAGTTAATAGAAGGCCTGAAAGTTCCTGTACAGGTTTTTTCTTCAGGGTTATTACATACCTGCCAATTCCGTTCTAAACTATGTAGATTTTACAGCAGGATAGAATAGAGCAGTTTGCTTGGAAGAAGGGGCTTTTAAAGATCATGCCTGCTGAAATGTTTCTACATATTTCAAAGCCTGTTTCAGTTTGTGTATGCAAAGTTTAATAGATTGTTTGCATAAAAATACCAATAAAATATTCTAATAAAAGAAATACATAAATGTAGATTAGTTACCAAATATTTTAATAGCAAGTACACTAGGAAGTGTATGTCATGCTAACAGTTGAATTCTAATCTCTTTGCAGAGATACTAATACCCCTTGATCTGAAGTATCTCAGAATGCTGCATGATCAATGAATGAGCAATCCAAACGTTGAGAGATCAGTAAGGCCTTGTGTACCTGGATGCAGAAAAAATAGTAACTCGTAGAGAGCACTAAAAGTCATTCGAAAAGAAGTATAGAAGATAATTATAGAACAAAACATAATTACAAAACTGTTATCCAATTTATTTACTGTATAATTTATGAAAGTTTATCTTTTTCTGGATACCTGATTTAACAGTTATTATATACTTAAATTGTTGCACATCTATCTGGACAGAGATTTTTGTGATTAACTATGTTGTGTGCCTGACTGACAAGTGCCTGTTAGAAACAGCTGCCTTTTCTCAGAGGAAACTCATAGGAAAGAAGAAAGTCTTCCCAAAAATCCAGTACAAGAGCTGATAAATACACGTGCTAATTATCATTCTTCCTTCATTGCTGTGGATTTAAATCTATATTAAAAAGAAAGGAGAAGCTGCATTTTTCCTTATTCCTCAGGAAGGCTTGTCAAAGACAACCTCTGCCAAGTACAGTTTTTCCATTTGGCTTTCCTGTTCATTTGTGATTTTTACTCCACTCTGTATCGCTCACAAGCTAGTAAGCAATGGTTCCTAATACAGTGTTTTTAAATAAGACCATGTATTTCTCTGACTGAAATGTTGGAGATTCTTTAGGGCATTTTAGTGTGTAGAATCTATTGTTCCCTGATAGGCATTTGGTTTTCTTTTTTTTTTTTTTTTTCTCCACCAAAAGAGCCAGTAGTTAAGAAAGAAAAGCAACAGATTTCATACAAGCTTGAATATTTATTAAAATCTGTATTCTTGCTAACTCCAGAATCCCAAAGAATGAGGCAAAAGGGAAGGAAGGTTCTCTTGTCAGGTGTAGCCACCTAGTCCACTGATACTAGCAGCACTGAACGAGTGTAAACGAGGCACTTAGGTTCTCATTTTCTCAAGATGCATCAAATACTGAAATACTGGCTAATATAGCAGTGTGAGCCCTGCAGTCCCTTGTTTCTTTTTGTCTTAGTCACCTTGTTGAAACTAACAGCTCAGATTTTTTTCTTTAAAAATACAGTCTTTCTTTGTAACATCTTTTGTGAATAATGAAAATAAATGAAGCTATGGAAAACTGACTGCCTTGCCACTAACTAAGAAATAAAAGGTACTGGAGACCTGAATATTTTTCCTGTTTTCCAAAAAGGCTCAAGCGCGTTATTTTAACACTTATTCTAAACGAGCATTTTCTTTAATGTTAGGTGATGCATGAAACAGTATGACAAAATAGAATCCTAACGTTTTTAGAAACATGAAAATACTGGCATTTCTTACTTATAAATCAGAATTCCTCCTTATAACCAGCTTGATGGCTTAGCTGCATTATGGCTCTTTCTATGCTCTCCACAACTGTCAGTTATTGGCTGAACTATAATGGCTTTCCTGTGCAAGTACCCTTGCAAAGGTAGAAAATACTTGCACTGGTAGAAAAGCCAGAAATCTATCCAGATCCCCTTCATTCTCCTTTCTTTTCCTCAAAAAAAAATGTAGTGAATAGATTCAGCTCCCTAAAAATGGAACTATGGCTCCAAAACTGGCAGTTTTTTCATAGCTCTGTAACTTAGCTTCTGTTGTGATGGCTAAATCTCCAGTCAAAATTTGTTGTTGTTGTTTTTGCTTTGTTTTCTGGTAACAACTATCTAACATGGGTAAGTTTCACCAGTTTTACTACTGTAAGAAACCAGTAGGCATTTCAGTCTGGGCCTAAAAGATATTGAGGCAGATTTACAAATTGTCAAAGCACTGAGTGATAGGGTAATTTTTCATGAATAGCTGAAAATGCAGTCACCAAAATTCATTAAAAAGAATCCAGAGAGTTTCTGAATGTGGACTGCTTGTAAACCTGCATTATAATGTCCTCTGAGGCTCTGTGCAGCCAAGAACAACGCCTTTACATATCAGCATTAATAATTTTCTTGCTGATTAAAGCACAAATATAAAATATGCATACTTTTAACATCCACACAAACAGCTTGAAGAAGCATCTTGTCTCACCAGAGGATGAAGCATGGAAGAATTACACTCCATTTACTTGTGTGACTGCCTGTCCTTTCTATAGGCATGTTCAGTGACAGTATCCTACTAATCGTCCAGTTCCTTTTCAGTTTCTATCAGAAATACGTGAAAATATTTGTCTGTCATCATCTGAATCATAACAGAAACTGTGCTATTTAGATCCTAGGTTATCAGTTTAAGCTGTTAAGACCCGAGAAGGGTCAGCTACAAGCGTATCAGAATTTTGTCCATGAACTTTGTTTTCCATCATTTTTAGTCTCTAGTAGTGCCATAATTAAAAAACCTCTGGTTGTTACTGACCTCTGGCTCCATTCACCAATCTGTGGGTAACTGTAGAATTTGAGTGCTAGATTTCATATTCTACCTCTCCTTTGCAAAGGTATAGGAGAAAGAGATGAGGCAATCCTGTCAAAATATATTTGGTGCTGGCAAAAGAAGAGCTAACTGGAAGTACGTGTTCATGCTGCTTACATTAAAATGAATAAATTTTCACAGAGAATGAAGCTTTCCTGTTCAGACTTCCCTGCTCTTTGTTCTTCAGGCAGATGAAGAGTTGCAGGACATCAGCCAGAGGGATAGGCACTGCTCCTGTTTTACTTAACCATTCATGGTCAAATCATCAATGTTAACATCAAGCAGTGGTATGTGAAAGAAAAAAAGCGAAGAAAGTGCTTGAAATAGCTTGGTGTCATTTAAAGTAATCATTACAATTGTAAATACCTTTCTGGTTACATCATTATGCTTCCGCTGTCTCCCTCTTACCTGGAGAGCCAAGAAGCTCCACAGTTCTTTGGAATGCTTGTGTTCTTAGCTGAAGGGCAAAGGGCAAGTCTAGTCCTCTTATGGTTATTATGATGTGCTACTTCCCTGTCAGATACAGACACTTTTAATTGTTGTACAGAGTGGTGTTTTGGCTTTTGTACATTCTTTCTGATGCAGTGCTGTGACTTTTAATATTTAGATGCCTGTGATCACTGGTATCTTAGATTTGCTTTGATGTGGTCGTGGTTTTCTTGCTGTTCTTTTCATTCTGTGCTTCTGACCAGTGCTTTCTTTGTAATTGCATCCTCACTCTGCAGATAATGCATGTTGGTTCTGATTTTATATGTTATGTCACATTGTTAGCAGTAGCCTTGTTGTTGCTTGTTGCTGCTTTTTGCTTTGAGCTTTTCCTTGGCATTTCTGAAGAGGGAACCCAGTACAGATTGGATTTTGTTGAGGAAAAGGGATAACTGTCTCTGTTTTTTTGATTGTATCACCTTGTAAGATGCTCTTGCTCACTCTTCCAATTACGCAGTTTTATGATTATCTTTTTAGTTATTTTTCCACTCATTCATACATTTTGGACATCCCATTAGACTTTTAGGCAGCTGAATCCCACTGTCCATGAACAAAATTCGTGTCAAATGTAACTGTAAGGACAAAACTTTATAAAACAAAGATTCATTTCTTTCAGTTACCTATGTTCTTATTACCTATTAAAAAAAACCAAAAACTCAACAGTTGATTATTATGTCCCTAATGGTGTTTGAAAGTTGACCAACTCTGTGCAAATATACATTGAAAACAATTTGTGCGCCCATTTAACAGGTTGGTTTCTAAATTAGCGGTGTTTGTACCCTTAGCTTTGAGCAGAATAAGCTTAGAAGAATTCGGGTGTACAACCCATTTGGGTCAGTCAGAGAACAGACCTGATAGGCTCCCCTAGACTTGAAAGTTCTTCTATGTTCTAAGCATATGCCATTTCTACCTGTTGAACAGTTGGGTAACATGGGGACTAAGACATATTCATTCTAGCAAGATCCTACAGATACTGTAACAGTGTTCTGCTACATCTTGCAAAGCTAAGACAAAAGAAAACAAAACAAAAACAAACAAACAAACAAAAAAAACCAACAAAAAAAAAACTACCTATATGGGAATTGAATCCACATTGCTTACTTTGAGGCAGAAGTCCACAACGTGGACACGGGTAAGTTTCCAAGTGATTCTAAATTTAGTTAAATGTGTATGTTTTAGTTACATACAGAATGTAGGTTTTAGAGACCTAAGATTGGGATTTTAATTCTTATTTATTTTTTTGATACTTTGTTAAGAGGCAGATTTTGTGGGTTTTGCATGTATTTAATGTATGTACGTGGTGTTAATTATAAGTAGATTTCATCAGTTTAATGGTAAGCTGGACATGGTACATGCTTATGGCCTACACTACCTTAGGGATGCGTATTAATTCTCTTGAACAATTTTTTTGCTGTTCTTTGCTGGACTAGCCAATACTTTGCTAAGTGTATTACTTGGGTGGAGATTAGCCTTCATGTGGGTGTACTGAAAATAATGAAAGAAGTGATGCTGTTCAGCATCACATTTGTGCCTGCAGTTTCTTCCAATTTACTAGCAGGTAGGGTTTTCTTCTGTTAGTTGTATTCTTGAAGTTGTAATATGGGCAAGAATGGATTTTAAATCCCCACACCTGTGGTTTTAGTATTGCACTGCTGTGTGATCCTGTAATGAAGTCCTCGCTGAGGTGCCTTATTGGTTGTGGATGAGGACAGTGACACCGCACCAGGTCACTGGGATGCCCTTTTGACACTTTTTTGCGTCTGCCTGTGCTTTTGTATCTCTGAAATGAATATGCGAAGCTGGAAGTAACAGCCAACTGAGTTAGAAATTCGGCTGGCCTTCCCTTGTCTCAGGGGAGAACAAACGCTCCTTTGCACAGCTTGCTGCTGTGAGCGTCGGGAACAAGAAGTCGTGCTTTTTCCCCCGAACTGTGGTGTGGTAGGGCCGGGCCGTGACCCCGGGTCGCGGAGCCGCCGTCTCGTCTCGTCCCGGCCCGCAACGCCGGGCCCCGCGGTGCCGGATGCCGCCGCCGGCCGCGAGGGCGTAAGGAGCGCGGGCGGCCGGCGACCGGCTCCGAGGCGGTTCCCCCGGCCCCAGCCTGGCGCTCGGCCCGCCCGGGCCCCCTCCCCGCTCCCCCCGCCGCGCACAGGCGCGCTCGGCGGCGCGGGCAGAGCGAGGG
>NW_024884800.1:8500870-8564272 GCF_019232065.1 Centrocercus urophasianus | reverse complement strand
CGCCGCGCAGCCCCGCTGCGGAGCGCGGGAACCGGGCGCTGCCCACCGCCGCTGCGGGCTCCCGGCGCCGCGTTCCCGACGCCCGGCGGCGCGCCCGGTCCGTGGGCACGCGCAGCGCTCCGCAGCCGCGCAGCCCCGGCCCTGCCCTGCCCTGCCCTGTCCCTCCCTCGGGCGGGAGCTGCCGCCGGGGATGCGCGTTTGTATCCCTAATCCGTGCGGCTTGGGGCGCGGATCGGGCGGCGGGACGGTCTTTCGCCGTCTTTGTCATTTAAATGTATCCGTGGATAGGTGATCGCAGTAAAGGGCTTTAAAGCGGATACGTTAGCTGTAACTCCCGGTCTTTTTGTGCACACGGTTCGCGCTGTGCTCCGTGTTGCTTTCTGAATTGGCGCCGTCTGTTCTGTTTCTGCAGTTCCATTTCTGTGGGTTGCTGCATTAAAATTTGAAAGGGAAAACGCGGCTGAAATATTTTCAGGGGAAGATAATTCTTTTATGTTGATACTGAACTCGAATTTTAATAGGTGGGAGAATCTGAAAACATCTGGTTCGAATTTCTCAGCTACATCTGAGTTTGTTTCCTGTGTTATATTGGAACACTCCTGTAGCTGAGTTTCAGTTTAACCAAATGTCACGTGCAGCCCAAGAGGATTTGCAGCTCCTGGCCAAGTCCGATGCTGCATTTTACTTCATTATATGTAAACACGTCTCAAATATTAATGAGAAGAATTATACTATTTTAGAGGAGAAGCTAAGGCTGACCATCAGGTGTGCGTTGTATGAAAATGCATCACAGGGCATCAACACATGCATAAAGTGATGTTAAGTGTGGTAGTCCCCCAGTGCCAAGCGTTAAGTTTGGTTTTACACACAGCGTTTGCATGGGTTTACATAGTGTTCCTGCATCCAGACAGAAAGGTCCTGCGTTCCCTTTTTGTTGTACAGTGTATTGCCTGGTCTCGACTGAGATAGCGTGCTGCAGTTAAACCAAAGAACGTGTTACTGAATATTCTAAAGTGAAATTATTTTATCCCCTGAGGCTAATGAAGTACTTTGCAGCATTTTGTTCTGAATACCTAAAGGAGAGAAGGGAGAGGAAAAACTTGATGTCATGATAGGTTCATGGAGGAGAGATGTGTGTGAGCACAGGGCTGTGACAGAGTCCAGAGTTGAGGCATTTTGGCTTATTTCTCAATGTCCTTTTTTAAGATGTGATTGGAACATGTCTTCTGTAATTGTGTGGGTGTGAAATGCTGTGTACTACAGAAGGAAGCTGTGAAGAACCACAGTTCATCAGTGTGCTGTGTTGCTGTGCTGCTTATAAGAATCGGATTTGTGTGGATGTGTAGTGTGTGAAATCAACTGTGTTACTGAGACCTGTGAGGGAAAAATACCAATTATAGCAGAGCCACGAGCCTTATCTGTTAATTGTCCAAGCATTAGGAGCCTTCCTGCTGTTATTGCATTCTTTCTAAATCCAAAATTAGGCATAAGAAAATCTCTCATTTAATTGCTGATGCTGCTCTGCCCTTTGCCTGCACCAGGGGGTCATGAGAGTGTACTCACAGTGCTTGGATGCTAGGTGCATCAACCAGGGCACAGCTCTGCATGTTCCCTGCTGGCACATCTTTGTCCATCTTGGTTGTGAGTGCAGAATTTAAGATGTGTGCATGCCCAGGGGCTGCCATCCCAGAACTTGCATCACTTTCATATTCCTGTTACTAACTGGGAAAAATTATTCTTAGTGACAATTAGTTTTCTTTGCAGAGATTTAAATTAAAATCATAGTCTTACTGTGTACTGAATTTTTTGTGTAGCACATTATATGATATATTTGAGCCTCTAAACTGCGTAGTCTATAATTAAGTTGCTTATTAAGAAAGAACAAAACCCAGTATATTTCTCCTGTAGTTTCAGACTGGTAGTGACCTTGTTCCCTGAGGATAGTGACTGTGGTTGGGATATTGGAGAGTGCTGCATTAGTTCTGAAATCGCTCTGTTGGATGCTCCATCTGATGAGCTGTTTATGGTCTGGAATGGTATCTTACCTTGTATCAGCATTTGTTAACGACCTGAAGAATTTCAGGTGCTGTGGCAGTGATTTAGGAATGGTTGAGCACTGGATTGAAGTTCTGAAGCTGCTCTATGGTTCTTACTCCAATGAATGAATTGGAACTTGAAGCTAAAATTTAAAAACTGCATTGAAATGTGAATGTTTGAAGGATTGTGTTATTTAAATTCTAGTCTGCTTTCTTCACTGGTGATGTTTGACTTTTGTGTACATAGCATTTGTTGGTCTGTGGAAACAACTTACCCTGTACCTTCAGAAATGATCTGGGAGATTGTTGTAGAGTAAATTCTGTAGAAAGAAATACATTCATTTTTTTGCTTCTCTAAGAATCTGCATTGTAGATTTCAAGACAACTTGAAACAAATAGATTTTAACTACGCTGCAGAGAAAAAGTATTAAAGGGCAATGCTGACTCAGGGTGATAACAGTTCTTTGGTTCTTTTGTGTCCTCAGTTAAGTTGGAGCCTCCCTCGTTTGGAGCGATGACTGTTGCTTGAAATCTCCATCTTTGCGGGCTGCTTGCTGCTTTCTCACCTGAGGATTTCAAGAGTGTAAAAGAATAACCTCTGGTCATTTCCTTCCTTGATAATGAAGTTACAGTAAGCATGGTTTGCTTTTTCCACATCTTTATTTTGTCTGCTTAAGATTGGTTGTTACTGTTTTGTATTTCTTTGTGTTAGATAAATTGGGAAACAGAAGCCCCTGAGCATTAAAGAGCCAAAGTAGCAAAGCAGGTATGGAACACCAAAGCAAGGAAGCTTAAGATGTAACAGCAGGAATTTTACAACTGGTTGGTGGGTCTGCTCTATAAAAAGCTGCACAGGACTGTTTTTACACCAGAGGGACGTTGCAGATGGCTGTGTAGGACCAGCTTTCTCTTGGCTGCAGAAATGAGGTGGCACAGAAGGGATAGTGCTTGGAAGATCAGATTTCTAAAATAATGAGATAATTTTGTGAAAGTCATCAACCAGTGTGGATAGAGCTGGGCTGGTGAATGGAGATGCTGGTGCAGAAGTCAGGTCAGCAATGTTGTTTCTTCTGCAAAGTCCTGTGGCAGTGGAGATGTTGCACTGCCATTTCTTACACAGGGTTCCTGCTGCTGCACTGGGTAGCTTTGCACTGTGTGCACATCCAACTGCACATGGCTGAAATCTTATGCTAGGTCTTGTGTTGGACTATTTTCTAATGATACAGGGGGGCTCACACACAGCCACTGAAAAGCTGCTTCAGCACTTCTGTTCTCGTAAATGTCGTGCACAGTGCAGCTTTTTTTCAAAACTTAACTGCCATTTAATCTGCTTAATGAAATCTACACATGAAAAAATTGATACATGTTTGAGATAGCTGATAGAAAATCGTGAGAGAATCTGAAAAACTGCTTCTGAGTGCACTGTGCTCCATGCAGCCATCTTGGCCAGCCCTGATAATTTGTTGAAAGGCTGAGCGCAGGTGGCTCCTTGTTCTTGGCTGCTGGTGCAGGTTGGTAGGGTAAAGCCTGGAGGTGGTCATCCTGCTCAGGTGACTTCTGATTGTTGCTTCTCCTCACTGTCACCTGTGGTTTATTTCCTGTAAAGGTAATAGTCTTCATGGCAAATTTCTGCTTCTGGATAGTAGTTACATCTAATCAGGTTGTTGGTTCCTAGTATGCATTGCACTGTTTTGTTAGGATGGCCTGATGCTACTGCCTATATTGCTTGTGAATGCAAGTGTTACTCTATGGAGATGGCCCCATGACACTGCAAAGCTTCATGTTCAGTTTGCAGTGGGGGAATTGAAGGTTGTGACATTTCTTGTATTTGCAGCTCCTAGAAGTAAAGTCAAAGTCTGTTCCTCTACTTCTTGGTTTAATTACACAGATTACGAACTGTTCTAGGCCAGGCAGTAACCAGAGATTTACATAGGAAAAGAACTATTAACGTGTTTGATTTCACTTGCGTGAATAATTCTTTTGAGTACTGCATGATTATTTACAGATGGTAACATTTATGGGATATTAGGTCACAAAGCATAAAGCTGTGGGAAGAAAGCAAAGTGAGTTGTATGAAGTGCTGCTTGTTTTTTACTGAACTTGTGGATGGTTTTCTGTTAGTCAATGTGACACATGAATCCAGTGAAGCTGACAAACACAATGGTGCTGTGGTTAACAAACTCTGATTTTGCTTTTGCAGTTATTTGTGAATGAATTTAGCTGAATATGGATCCGGGTGGTGGAAGTCTTGGATTGCAAACACAAGAATCCAAAATGCCTCACGCTATGATTATGCAGGACTTCGGTAAACATTTTATCTGTTAAACATTAATTAATAACATCAAGACTGTTCTTAGGTTTGCTATATGTTTGCAAGTGATTTCAGGATGTGAAGTTGACTAGTGCAACAATGATGTTTGCATGGCTTTTTGGAGAAATTTCAAAATATTAGTAAATGTATAATGAGGCTTTGTATATGCTTTGGTCACTCATCTAGAAATAATCACCTATCCCAAAAAATTGAGGTAACTTAAAAAAAAAAAATAACAGCCATCTGTGGTTCAGAGTGCTGCGGGTGGGACAGATGTTGTAAGGAGTTCAGTGCTGCTGTAGTGTGTGCCTCTGCTTGAAATACCACTGGTCTGCTGTTACGTCTGCATGCTGGTACAGGTACAGCTGAGCTTTTGTTGGTTGCCTTGATGACTGTCTCCAGTTCTCACTTAGGAGGTGTAAATGAGGTGGAAAATGAAGTCTTTGTGTGTCAACAAGTAACTTTCTAGGTAGCAACAATTTACAGATGTAGCTGAATCTATGGTTAATTAATGTCTTTCACAAAGTGCCAAAATAATCGCACTTGCAGCAGTGTTGAATAATTCCAGTATTTTTTTCACTCTTGTAAGTGAATGTTTTATTCATTAAGATTCAATCTGCTATTTCAGGATGCATTACAACAATTCACTTTTTTTTTTTTTTAATAGAAAAGTAGCTTTCAAATATGACTGGCCTGCTTTCTACTTCTAGCTATCGATTGCAATGTGGCAAGTTGTTGGAAATTGTGCTATAAATATGGCTTATGATAGAATGCTTATTTTTATCAAGGCCTCTCCAGTCTTAAGTGTCAGAGTCCTTTTATTGTACCACCAAAGAATGTATTGTTAGCACATGGACTACTTTGAGCAGTCTTTTCTGGTGAGGTGCAAAGTATAGATTGTTGAAAAATAACAGATTTACATCTGTGTTTACCTCACTTACACAATTATTCTGTTCCTTGGATAAACTTTGCTAATGCAATAATTTTAACCTTTTTTTTCCTCATTCCTAATTGTTCCATAGTGGCTGGAATGGCCGGCACTGCTCATATTGATGGAGATCATATTGTTGTGTCAGTCCCTGAAGCTGTCCTTGTTTCTGATGTTGTTACCGATGATGGAATAACTCTTGACCATGGCTTAGCAGCTGAAGTTGTGCAAGGACCAGACATCATCACTGAAACTGATGTTGTAACAGAGGGTGTCATTGTTCCTGATTCTGTTCTGGAAACTGATGTGGCTATTGAAGAAGCACTAGATACCAGTGATCATGTCCTGACTTCTGATCTAATAACAGAAGCTGTTAGAGTTCCTGACCAGGTGTTTGTGGCTGACCTTGTTACGGGTCCCGATGGACATTTGGAGCACGTGGTGCAAGACTCCGTGTCAGCAGCTGACTCACCTACGATGGTCTCAGAAGAAGTCCTTGTAACAAACTCAGATTCTGAAACAGTCGTTCAGGCAGCTGGTACTGTTCCTGGCTCTACAGTGACTATAAAAACAGAAGATGATGATGATGGCAAGAGTACATCGGAAGACTACTTAATGATATCTTGTAAGTTAAACAAAGGTAGACATGCACAGGAGATTACCTTAAGTAGAAGTGGTCTAGTGGAGAGAAATCACGTTACCTGGATCCTTGCTGCACTATGTACTGGAGCTCTCCAGTTAATTCTTTTTAATTCTTCTTGTCTGGATTTGAGTTTGCATAGTGAAAATAATTATTAGTGATACAGCAAGAAAAATAATGATCTTCAAGCTGTTGAATCTGTAGGCTTCTGTTTCTGAAACTGATATTCCCCAAAATTAAGAGAAAACATATGGAAGTTAAAAATTACATACATGTTGAGTAGGAAACTTTTTTTTTTTTTTTTTTTTTTTTAAACAGAGGTATAATACTGTATTATGCAGGTTCACAAAGAAATGACATGTTGGGTTCGATCAGTAGAATCCAACAAAGAAGGCAGCTTTTTCAAGATACAGCTTTTTTTTTTTTTTCTTTTCCTCTTCTCAACAAAACGTTGTTTAGCTGCATTAAAAACAATAGCAGCCACTTTCTTGCATGTTGTGCTGTTGTGGACACAACTTGACATAAGGAGTTGAGTATATTAACTGAGAAACTTTCTGTAAGTGGAAGGAGGCTGCCTACTTCAGTTTCCACATGGCATTCAGACCCCATCCAAACTTTTGAGGAAGCTGTGTAGTTACAGTCTATGAGTTGAGCAAGAGCTGCTAAAAGGGTTAGTGAATTTATACCTTGGGTATATTGTGTTTCGTCAGTGGTTAAATTACACTTAAGATAGCAGTTTTTGCTCTTACACACAGATCAGGTAAAATATGATGGTTTTTTGGATTTTTGATTTCTCCAAATCAGGTATTGCAGTGTCAGTACATCAGAACAGATTTTATTTTGTCAGAACCAATGTGTTTTCTGGGTTTGTTAAAAAGAAGCCAAGTGCTGAAATGTCCATCTCTTCTCAGTAAGCTCCATTTAAAAATGTCTGGGTGTGGCAGATCAGCGATTGTGATGATTTAAATATTTCATTGCATGAAATAGAGCACTTTTCATAGTACTGCTGCACACTGTCCCTCTGCCGTTTATTTTTCATTCAGTATAAGGTTACCATCCTGTGATTTCTGTAATGTTACATGCCACTAATGGAAGTTGCAACTACTTTGGTAGGAGAGCCAAAAGAAATCCTCAGCCTAAAAGCAAGTTAAACCTGCAACATAAAAAATCCCATGTGTTTGTAAATAAAGGAACGCCGTTCATACAGTCAGTAGTTTCACTGAAAAAATTCCTCCTTTCTGACAGAGTACTTACGATGAGTTGTATTCTGTAACCGTGGTATTTCCAGCTGCACCTTTGTAATTGTAAGTAAAGTCATCTTTGGAATTCTTGTTAGATAGATCTGTGATTTGATGGTAACAGTCACTGTCCTTAGACAAGAGCATCTCAGCCTTCAGCAGGTTACCTGGTGACCCCAGCTGTACATACCTAGTGTTGTCAGGTGTGCTCAAGACTGGTCGTGGCTTTTCCAGTGTTTCAAAGCCAGTCTGAGACCCAGATTTAAGCAAATCACTTCTGCCTGTCTGTATGACAGATATGTCTGAGTAATCGTGGTTGGAAGCGACATTATTAGTCTGGAATTTTGTTTGAAAGTAATCAGGTGCATATTAAGGCAGGCTTTTGCCTCTGTGAAGTTTTGAGGCTGTGCTGTGCTCTGAGCCAGCCAGAACTGACAAAGGATGCACTGTTGATTTTTATTTTCTGTTATTTTTTCAGCAAAAGTGAATGAGTCTCATGCAGTTCATTGATTGCACGTTTTCTGTTTGTTTATTTTATGTTTTATAAATAGGCCATTAATTTCTTATGGTTCTGAAGACAATCTCTGTATAGTAGATAAATATATCAGTTTAACAGGTTTAACAAGTTTAAAGACATTTTTACTTACATTTTTAATTTCAGATGTTCACTAAATATTGTAGAAAGTTAATTTATGGTGTGGTTTGTTTTAGGGTGTGTTCATAGGGTTGATTAACTTCTAAGTAAATTTTAACTTAGATCACTTCAAAATATTGAAGATTCATAGTATTTTGTATCTGTATTTAGTGAAACTCAGAAGCTGAAAAGGGGGAACTATACACAGTGTGACAGTTGTACCCTTGGGGAATATTCCAGCTGTGGAGCACATTGTGGGGAACTTGTAAAATATTAGAAGTGTTTTTTAATATATATATGTATATTTATTTTAGAGCGTGTAGCTGAGCTGAGCATGAGTGTTAACTTAAAATTTTAGCTTATTCTTTTGCTGGGGATTTTGGCTCAAATACACTGACGGGTAGATTTTGGCACTGTCCCAGCGCTGATGAATTCAGCTTTTAAAATCAGCTTTGCAAGCGTAAATGCTTGGTTTTGATGCAGTTCAGGGTGTGCCACGGGAGACGCACAATACCCCTTTTCTAAATCTCTGGAATACCTGCTGAGGAAGTACTTGTTTCAAAGGAAATAAATACAGGATGAATGCACATGGTGTGATCATGCCGTCTCCGTACTGAGATGTGAATATAATAAGCAGCGCATCCCATTTTGCCAGGGTGGGATTAGCACACGTGTAGCTTAAAGCATGCCCTTTTTTGTTTTTCAGGTTTGCGATATTCAGACCCACAGGGGATTGCCAGCTCCCGACCCGAGCGTTGGCCCTGCATGCACTATGTTGGTGACCTCATACCCACCAAAGAGCAACTCTGGAGCTGGCCTTTAGGGGTAAGGTACTGTCACCGCCGCCTCCTTTTTAGTGTATTATGGTACAGTGTTAAATAGTTTGCTGAACATTTTAGTACTCCTATACTGTGACCAATGGGATATAAAATAAGTATATCAGACATTGGAAGAATATGAAAAATTGTAAAACCGCTGGACTTATCTTGGCCTCGTGTTATTCCTATGGGCTCCTATGGTGGGTGTGATATCACCAGCATAGTGCATGCTGAGGCATCACGTGAACCTGGAGCTGGCAATCCACGGTGAATCTGGACATCACACACCTGAAAACAGCCAAGGTAAGTTTAATACTAGAAGTGTGCTGAGTTTTCCTTTAAACTTTGTTATTCAGGAGGATTCAGCATATATTTATAAAAGTTTTCTGTTGTGTTTTTTCAGTTAATTTTAAATGACAAGATAATAATATGTAGTGCTTCTGGTAGATGAGTCAGATGTGGAAAGCACTTTCATATTCTTCTATTGACATAAAGGAAGCATTCCTGTTCCTGGGAACTATCACTGGGAAAAGGCATCAGTTCTTTTGACATTGGGATACCAATGTGTAATTAAGTCCTATCACTTAGACCATAGAATATTTTTATAGCCTTTAAAGAAAAAAAAAAAATCCCCGTGTTTTGGAACTTGACAAAGATTACATGTCCTGCTGTTGTTTTTTTCTGATTTAAATTTGTTTTTAAATAATTGATTGAAACCACCAAGTTTAGTTTGTATAAGATGGCAATCTAAGGAGTATCAATTGTTCAGCCAGTGTCTTTTCTTGCAGGTACTTAAACAAACTGCATTATCTTACAGTTGGTGGTCTGTGGCAGTAACAGCTCCTCAGCCCACTTGGTTCTTCTCAGGTTTTCTTATTTCACTTTCACTTTCCCAGAAAGTAATTTCAAAGGCCCTCTGTATGCAGGCTTCCCTTTATTTCCATAACTTTAGCTGAAATTGTAGAGACTATAGATCTTGGTAAACACAGAGGATGGTCAATGGTGTGGGAGTCACTGCTGGTTTTGAAAGTGCTGCTGTGAGTTTGTCCCTCTAAGCATGGCTTTTTATTTTTTTTTTTAAAGAACATTACAAATTTGAATTGGTGAAGTACAGCACCAGCACATAACCATGTGTACCATATTCATGTGTTCACACTAAATTTTTGGGTGAAAATCCTTAATCTGATTGAAAAAAAGTTAAAATTGAAAATTCCTTCTTTTAATCTTTATGTAATCTTTCTTGAGTTGCAATTGATGCCATGGTAAGGCACTAATATGGTTTGCTTATTGTTATGCTGTTTCACCAGATACAGTCATCCAACTTTAGTTAAATGGGAATATTTTCTGTGAAGGAAGGGTACCACATGTAACTGATGTCGTCTCAGTTCAGTAGGAAGTTGCTTTACTACTTCCAGTACTGAAATGCCTATTTCCTGTGTGAAACCAACATGTTACGATTATAAAGTGCATGAGTTTAGAAAAAGTTCATGTTGTTTGAATTATGGATTTGAAAATAACTTTACTGCCCCTTGTAAGATTACAGAGGCAGCAATTAGTGCAATTAGTGATTTTGAATACCCAGCCTTTAACTTCTCTTTCTATGTTTTGGCAGCATATCTAGTCATATAGCTGTTTGTACAATCACCCCTGCCTTTCACTGTTAGTTGCCTCTGATCCTGATCCTTCGTATATTTGTGTATGCAGTGGAAATGTTCCTTGTACTAAAATTAAACGTGTGTTTTGAAGGCTGTGGATAAGTTGTGGCTTTGTTGTTTGTGGCGTCGATACTCTGACTGTTACATTGCCCTGTAAGGTAATGTGAGTGTAATGTACTGCATGTCAGATTTTAGCAGATAAGGGATTGGTGGTGGTGGTGGTGATTTTTGTAGAGTTTTAGAATGTTTTTAATTACAAAACAAAAATCTTTTTTTCTGAGGGTAATTTTACATTATTTCCACTGATCCAAGTGGGATACACTGGGGCATTTCAGTCAGTCTGTTACTTACAGAAAGAAACAATTTAACAGTTCTTTTTTTTTTTTTTTAAATATATTTTCCTGTTTTTATCAAAATATAAAATAATATAAAATGTAATATTCAGAAGTTTTAAAATGAAATACTTATTTATGCTTACCTGCTTTACACCTAGTTGTGCTCTCATTAATTTCTGTACTCTTCTGGTGCAGCTCAAAATTTCTGAAATAAAAATAAGGTTCCTGAATGTGCGGATGGAAAATGGTTTAACTGGGATAGATTATTTTCCATGGAATCCTGTCTGTGAGTGGGAGGAGCTTAGTTTGGGATTGCTGTGGTGAATTCCAGCCCTGCTGCAGGAAAGGCATCTTGTTGTTTTTGTAATGGGTTCTGCACCATCTCACATGACTGCCTTGAGTATTAAGAAAAGCCTAAACTAATTCCAGTGTACCTCAGCACACCGGGCTGTAGCCTGAAGTAGTTAAAAGCAGCTCTTCAGGAGCAGAAGTGGCAGCACAGAGAGCTGGAAGCTTAGAGGGGCATTGGGGAGCGCCGCAGCATCCCAGGGTGAGCCTCAGAAACGTGGGGAGATCTCCACACCCCCATGGAGTATGCTCACAGTCGTAGTCATGAAGCACTCTTTTCACAGAATTGTTTAACTTCCCCCCCCCCTCCCCCAGTGTTACACTTGTTATATATGCAGTACATTGCAATGTCCATGAAATGTATGTATTTCAGGTTTTGTTTACGTTTGGGGGGATTCATCCCTGGTCAGAGGATGTCTGTGGGTGTTACGTAGGCCTGTGCTGGCCATCCACAAAGGAGCTAATTTTGTGTGGTGGCAGTGTGTGTGTCAGAAAGGCACTTGGGTCACTGTCCTCCATGTTAGCAACTTGGGACATACATATATGGAGATCTTTGTGCATGCTCTTCTTACCAAAACAGTGGTAAAAAGACAAAAACTTCTAATGGTTTTAATGTATTTTTTATTGAATATGTAGGCCCAAATACATCAAATAGCAGTAGTAGCAAATGTGTACACATAAAGAAAGAGAAGTCAACTTCAGATAATATTATTTGGATTTACTTTTGTCTCATCTTTCAATCAGCTGTATGCTATACAATGATCTTCATTAATTGGCATGTTTTCAGGTGGTAAAATTTGATAAAATCATGATTTCTTTTAGATAGAAAATTGAAAATTATTCATGTTTCTGTCACTGGAGTATACTCAGGAGATACCACTGTTGATTAGAGTGTCTACTACTAAATCTTAGTATTGTAGAGTATTGTAGAGTAGTGAAGCTTCTTGGAACTCTTGCACTGTAACAGGCAACCCTGGGCTAGCTTTTCACATTTTTATGGAGACTTGTTTGATTTCACCTACTGATACATTTTTGCTTCTGCAGTATAATAGTTTCAGGCAAAACTACATACTTTGATGACCAAAGTTCCCTCATGTTCTTCACTTAGTAATTCATGAGATGATTGCAGATTTGCAACAGAATGAGTGTTGAGCTTCTGGAATTTCTTTTAAGTACCTTAAGATGACTTATTTTGTAAAGGCCCTTAATGTATGCAAAACTTTACTATGTGTGGGGATAGTAGTGGAGAAAATCATGCTAACGTGTGACAGTATGTTTGAGCCTCATTGTTGCTCTCTTATCTTTACAGTGGATGATGTTGGAGAAAAACTGGACCACATAGGAAGCGCTCCCTTGAAAATCAGTACTGAAGTGACAAATGATGAAGTGGCTAAAGATGATGGGTTTGGTTCTGAAGTTATCAAAGTGTACATATTTAAAGCTGAAGCTGAAGATGATGTTGAAATAGGTACCTCTTTAAATTCTGTGTTTTTTTCCGGTAGTATGGAGAAGTGTTTGCGGGTCTTTCTGTCTTGTAATTCACTGGATTGTTCCTCAGAGTGATATTGGAAGGAATTGCCCATATACTGATAATACGCAATGTTTCAGGTCATTTTTTGACGAGCAGTATTTATTTTCAATGTTGGAATGTCGTTTGTTTATTACCAAACCCCAAATACAGAAGTGGCCGAACAGCTGCATTTTTTTTTTTTCATAGATACTTATTTTCTTTGATTTTGCATGATTGAATGCTGTGAGTAACAAGTATTCTTAATAGTACTATTACTGATAGCATTGGTCTCATTGTGTGTCAGTGCATTGCAGTCTGTTGTTACTTGGACAAATGTCCTGGCTGAGCCACTTTAGACGAAAGTTTTGAAAATAAGCTGTGGTAGTAAAATCCCCTGCATTTTTTGTGATAAATATGGAAAAGTAAAAAATAGAATAATAAATACTGAAAATGACCAGTTGTTTTGGCACACATACGTACGTATTCCAAAATGTAATCTGACAGTCAGTCCCAAAAGAAAGATCTGGCTTTAATTGCCTCTGTGGCACTGCTTATCATTTCTCATTAGTTTCCATTTTACTCCCACATTTTGTGTTGGATTTCTTGGTTGTAATTTCAGCCCTCATAAACCTAAGGACTGTGGGGGTGTCTCTGTGTCTTCCCTCAAGTTCTTCATGGCACATGATGCCAATCAGAGCTTTGGGGAGCGTATAGAAATTAAAAGCGGAAAAATAAAGTGTTCTTTATTAACACTGAATCCAGCAAGTGCAGTTGAGTGAAACCTCTGTATTTGGGGACCAGTGTGCTACATGTGATCCAGCTTGACTTTAGAAGCAATGCAGTGATATTTGTTTGGTAGTTCATTTATGCTGATTGCAGTTTGTGGGTAGTATTATGGGAACATAATGCGTATTGCTGCCTCTTACTGTAGCTGCGTGATGTTGAACCCTCCTACACAGACTTACTGGGCTGATGTTTTGGATCAGTGTTAGTTTCACTGTTATACAGTGACCAAATCTCTAATTTTCTTAAAAGTTCCTCTTATCATGCCTGGGATCTGACTTCTGTTGTCTGGTGATGTGGTTACCTCCCATGTTAATTCAACGTTTTGGAAGCCATTGCTTTCAAAAGGATGAGTTTTATACAATAGCTTTGTTGTAAAGCACTTCAGTCTGAAATTAATGTTGAGATTGGCTTTGTTTACATGCACTTAAGGTGTTTGGCTTCTTTTTTTAAGGTGGGACAGAAATTGTCACAGAGAGTGATTTTCACAATGGACATTCAGTAGCTGGAGTAATTGAACAAGGAGGTGTTGGTAGAATGCAGCGAGAAAAAATGGTTTACATGGCTGTTAAGGACTCTTCTCAGGAAGATGAAGATATTAGTAAGCATAATACGAAACATTTCTGTTTCTTGTGCTGTTTTGTACAACAATATAAGCATCATTCTCAAGGACTTTTTAAACTTTTCTGAAGGATTCTTCAGCCTGAAGTAGTAGCAAACTAAGTTCATCTTCCTAAAAATAAAGAGCAGGTTATAATTATTTTAAAGTGATGTGGATAAGATGCACTTTTTCATATTGTATGTCATCATTGCATTATTTATGTTAAATTTAACATGTCCATGGATTAAGTTAATGAGGTTAGTTGAATTTCTCTTTTTTTTTTTTTTTTTTTAACACCTCTGTTTTCCTGTGTGAATTGCCATGTTTAATTCTCTTTCTGGCAAAGTGGCAAATAAATGTCATCATTTTAAAATTTGTAAATCTGTATACTTCAATTTGTATTTGCTTTTATTGATATGTGTTTTCTCTCTTTAAGGAATGTCTGAATAAACAGTTATCCCCTAAGGGAAGGTGTGGCTCTAAATGCCAGAGGAAGAAAACTAATTTATAACTGGTATCAATAAGAGGGAAATCAAATTAAATGCAGGAAAATTTAAAATGTGCAGAATAAAATGTAAAATGTATTCTTCTCCTTTAACTCAGGCTGTGCTGAAATAGCAGATGAAGTTTACATGGAAGTTATTGTAGGTGAAGAAGAAGCTACATCACTTCCAGACACGCAGCTTGAAGAGACTGGTGTGAATAAAACTTTTGTTCCTGTTGCTTGGGCTGCTGCTTATGGTAGGAATCTCTATGCTCTTTTTTTGAAAATCCCTTTCCTTATTTTTTTCCCAGTCTGGTTTCCAGATTCTACGTACAAATGTCACAATTTTTCACTATTGGGTGGGGGTTTGGAGGCAGCTCCTTCAGGTCTTTCAGCAGTGCCAGTCAGTGAAACTAATAAAATGCTGTGAAAAATTCTTTTCCACGTAATTCACAACCTTTCACATGTGAAGTCCTTGGCTTTTTGCAATTCAGATAGGGGAAAAAAAAAATCTCATTTCTGTAGTGCTTTTGGTTTTTTCCCTCAATGCCAGCCTGCCTAGCAGTTGTCATATTGTTGTAGTAGTTGGTTGTCCTGCATGCAATGAATGGATTGCTGTATGTTGAGTTTTATGAAATAAGAAGGAAAGCTGTTTGAAGAACTTTGGTACCATTGTTCTTCATACCAGCTCAGCTGTACAGTGTGTGTACATTTTTGATGATTGATGAAGTCATCTGTTAAGGATTTTACAAAAGCAAGAATAACCTTAAATATTTTATATTCACTAGGAGACAGGGGAAATGCCTTTAAAAAATAGAAGAGATGTGTAAATTCATCCCTGATCAGTTCCATTTATGTAACATATTTTAAACCTGCTAGTCCTTTAGATCATAAGTGAGAAAAACAAAATATGTCTTCTGCGGCCATGTTTCAAATTGTAGAAGTATCAGGATATGTTGCAAATTCTGAATATTCTGTTATTTCAGATTTATTCGTTTCTAGGATTTTGGCACGTTAAAATTATATTGAGTGTACAAGATCATCAATGCCTTATACTTAAGTGAGCAAATTAGGTAGTTTAGATTTGGTGGCGTTCCATTTCTGAGCACAGCAGCTGGGTGATGAAGTGGTTGTGAAGCACCAGGCTTTGGCACGTAGCAGTAAACACTTTCAATTCAAAATGAGGAATACACTCTTAATGTGACTTCTCCATCTCATAGGAGAGTGGAATGGCTGGTAGGGTGGAAGTCCTTTTATCTGCCAAGTTCTACTCCATAAGGACAAAGTACTTTGATCTCAGGAACAAATTGTGGATTTCAGGTCCCCTCTGATTTCTAGATTGACATCTGAGGTTTTTTTATAAGGTTAGAACTTTCCAGAAACAAGCTTATTACTAGTGAGAGGCAGGAAAGACAGCATGGTAAGCGTGCAAGCACACCTTCAGTGAGTATTCAAGTACTGACAGAGATATGATCTTTATTTCCTGGTGCATGTAATTGCAAAATACTGAACTGATGTGAACTGCACAGCTCATTTTGGACAGTACTAAGCTGTTACTTACTTCAGTAGTTTTCTCTCATTCTTGGACTTTCAAAACCATCATCTTTAAAAAGGACTTAAATTTATAATGACTAAAATACCATTTTCTGCAGGAGATGACAGAAGACTACCCAGAAGATATGAAGATGGTCAAGCGGCAGGTAAGGGCACGCAAATATGCTGTGTAGAGCTTTACAAGTAACTTAGTGTCTTTAAAGTAGTATACATCAATGTGTTGTGATTCTCCCCATCAGAGAATGCAACAAATTACTCATAAAGCATAAGCTGAAGAACTGAATAGTAATTTCTCTTCTATTTTGAAATGAAAACAATTCTGTAAGTGTTGTGGGCCTCAAATTGTATGGGGAAGTCATTGGTTGTGTATAGTTTGGTAGTCAGAGCAGAGATGATGCAGTTGGCTAGGAAGTAAAATCAAGTTAGATAGAGATGAGAAAGTAACTGGCACAACCTGTCAGAAATTAATATTCTGAGAATACAAGATAGCAAAAAATGTACTTGAAAATTATTAATTGTTTAAACAATTAAGTTCTTGAGTTTGGCTACCAAAGGCAGTGCTTTGTATTGGCACTTTTTAAAAAACCTGTTCATTGCAGAGGAGTGGGTGATCTGTTTTGTTTTAAAGTAGACATTTTGCTGTGCAATTCCAGTCATCAGTCCCAAAGAAAATAATTGTTTAAGATTTTTTATGGTGTCTAATTTTTGTTTCTAGGGAATAACTTGGATACACGATTAGAAAACAAAAACGGTAATGCAACACAATACCTGCAGATTTGTGATAGCATTAGCACTAATAGAGTGCTAAAACAAAAAACCAAGAAAAGGAGGAGAGGAGAGGCCAGGCAATGGCAAACAGGTAAACACTGTATGGTTATGTGTGCTCTCACGGAGTGGCACTTACTCCTTTACTATTCTTCTTTTTTTTTCTTTTTTTTTTTTTTCCAAACTGGTTCAGAATTAAAAATCTAAATGGTGATTTGCGGATTTCCTGTGTCCTTCCCCCTCCAATTCTGTGCATAGAGAATGTGGTAGGTTTTGCTATTGAAGTTAGCAACCTAGCACTGGTGTAATTCATTTGAATGTTGTGAGTGATTAGAAAGTAATTGTGGACGTACTCACTGTACATCTGATATCACTTTCTAAAACAAAACAATATATAAACTGTAGGTGCTGTGCATTGGTTGTTTTTAAACTGCTGAACTTTTGCTGCAAGTGTAAGTGCATGAATCTGAACAACAGTTGGCTGATTTAAAACTTCTTAATCAGTAAATTTGTTTTCTTCATAACTTGTTTTTGTTTGTTTAAAAACAGCTGTTATAATAGGTCCTGATGGACAGCCCTTAACAGTTTACCCTTGTCATATATGTGGGAAAAAATTTAAATCCAGAGGATTCTTGAAAAGGCATATGAAGAATCATCCAGATCATATGATTAAGAAGAAATACCAGTGTACAGACTGTGACTTTACAACTAACAAAAAAGTAAGTTTCCACAATCATCTGGAAAGCCATAAACTTATAAATAAAGTTGATAAAACCCACGAGTTTACGGAATATACAAGAAGATACAGAGAAGCAAGCCCGTTGAGTTCTAATAAACTAATACTGAGGGACAAAGAGCCTAAACTGCACAAGTGCAAATACTGTGACTATGAAACTGCAGAGCAGGGGCTACTCAATAGACATCTACTTGCAGTTCACAGTAAGAACTTCCCTCACGTATGTGTGGAGTGTGGGAAAGGATTCCGTCATCCGTCAGAGCTGAAAAAGCATATGAGGACCCACACTGGGGAAAAGCCATACCAGTGTCAGCACTGTGTCTTCAGGTGTGCCGATCAGTCCAATCTGAAAACTCATATCAAAACCAAACATGGGAATGACTTGCCATTTAAATGTGAGCACTGTCCCCAGGCTTTTGCAGATGAAAAGGAGCTGCAGCAGCACACAGAATTGTTTCAAGGGCATAAGACTCATCAGTGTCCGCACTGTGACCATAAGAGCACCAACTCCAGTGACCTGAAGCGACACATTATTTCAGTTCATACGAAGGATTTTCCCCACAAATGCGAGGTATGTGAAAAAGGCTTCCATCGTCCATCAGAGCTCAAAAAGCATAGTGAAACCCATAAAGGTAAAAAGATACATCAGTGTAGACACTGTGACTTTAAAACGTCAGATCCTTTTATACTGAGCGGGCACATCCTCTCAGTTCACACCAAGGACCTGCCTTTTAAGTGCAAAAGATGTAAAAGAGGATTTAGGCAGCAAACTGAACTTAAGAAGCACATGAAGACGCACAGTGGAAGGAAAGTTTATCAATGCCAGTATTGTGAATATAGCACTACGGATGCGTCAGGCTTTAAACGACACGTAATATCAATACACACAAAAGACTATCCACATAGGTGTGAGTATTGCAAAAAGGGATTCCGTAGGCCATCAGAAAAAAATCAGCATATAATGAGGCACCACAGAGAGGCCATAATGTAATATATGATGTCAAGAAGGAAGCAATTTAGAAACTGTGTTATGATAATTGGGGAAAAAAAAATCTCATGAACTGTTTCTCCTGGTTTCAAAGCTCGATATTAAATCATAACTTTACATTCTTTGTATTAAAAGTCTTAAAGTATTAGGGTTGACAGGGGATCTCATAGCCCTATGATTGTTGCTTATCAGAACCTGAAGAGCACTATAGAATGCAGAAAGATGGATGAATGTCTTAAATTTGCAGAAAGATGAATGAATGTCTTCAAGTAATAGTATTACGCGTTGTTAAGCTATGGAAGACAAAAAGAAGATGATTGTGTTACCCGTTTTGTCAGTGAGAGCGTTTGTCTCCATACTAAAACAGTTCAGATACGTGACGGGATTCTTCACAGCTGGTTTGCTGAGGCAGCTGGGCCTGGCTTCTTGTGTGGTTCTGAGAGAAGAGTATTCGTCAGTCACTTGGTCATAACGCTTGAAATCGTGCCTGGAAATTATATTCTAGAATTGGTCAGAGTTAGGGGGGGTTGTCCTGCTTTCAACAAATACAACGTTTCATTGGGAAACTTTTTGGTTTCCTCTATTAGTTAGGTCCAACAAGAAATTTGTAATGATTTTCAAAGCTGCTAACCTATTTTATTGCAGGATACAATGATAAAAACACAGCGTTGTGATCTCAGAGGTGGTGTTTTGGTGCTAGGCTTAAAGACGTGTATGTACATAACTTCCCTTTTTTACCTGAAACTATGGCTGAATGTTGTTCAATATGGCACATAAAATTAAGTTTGAATCTGATTCTATTTTTTAAGGATGAAATGGATGCAGCTGATAGTGTTGCTACTCAGCACTACTTTTTTTTTCTCACTACTTTAAGATCTCAAAGTACTATTAGAAAGAAAATTGAAAAAACCTGTAGTTTGTTTTTAATTAAAATTCAGAGCACTTAGAAGCTCTTTAGGGCAGTGTTCTTAGCAGGTATGGCAATTGCCCTGCCTCCTAATATGAAATTTTCAATATAGACATAAAATTGCACCTTTTAATCAATTCTTAAAAGAAAGAAATCTATACCACGCTATAAACGTGCATTTTCAATCTGTAAGAAAGTATATATGCAGTATTTAGCCAGAGAAATATGCTGCCGCTAGAGTTTGGAGATGGATCTTCAGTTTACAGTGTATACATTTAAAATATGCATCCCTTTAAACAGTGCTTTGTGTTAGCATGCTGCAGATCAAATGGCGCTTAATATAACGAGCTGGTCTAGGGCTATTTAATGAACAACCTGTTCATAAGTGTTACGCATATAATGTGTATTTTTTACTCTTTTTAGTTGCTTCATGTTTGCACACAGCTGTTCACATGAGAAATTGTAACTTCATGCTATATTGTGGCTTTTTGTGTTTCAGATATGTTCATATTTTGTTTTTGCACCAGATGAGAATCAGTTCCTTGAGAAAATTTTTTTTTATATTTCTAAACTTCAGGAAGTGAAATTTGGGAAATCTCTTAGAAAAATACGTGTTTTATGTGGCTGTAAAAAATGATGTACACGCTGTAAAATAAGATTGTCACTGTGTGGGATTATTATTTCTAAATGTGTTACTCATCGTAACGGGCGTACAATAAAATGCATCTCTTGCACTCCAAATATTTTGGAGTCTATTTCTCATTTATGGTGATTTAGGAAAGTCTCATTCGGTGTAATTTTGCCTTAATATTTTAGTTACTTTATTCCCTGGTTGATATGAAATGTCATAACATCTCAAGTAAGCAGGTTACCCGAGGTACGTTTGTGTACCACTGTTGAGGGGGAATATTGAGGGAATATTGAGGTTCCAGTTAAGCTGCTAAGGTGACAGGTAACGTACGTACTTCTGTTTCTAAATAATTATCACATGTGATAGTGCTGTACCTTTGAAATTCTTTCCTTCAAGTGAAGAGAACATAACATTTCAATTTTTGGAAAAAGGCAGGTAGGTGCTGTCTTTTATTAGCTTTATAATAAGAGCAGCTGTCGAAATGCTAAAAATACTGCTTTCATTACTTTCTTAATTTTCTTCTCTTCTTAGAATACTTGAATCATGGCATCAGTGGTAGATTGGAAACTCTAAGAAAATAATGCAGTGTTAAATGAACACTCCATCGAGGATTTCCAGTGCGCTGTTGGCCAGCCAACGCGTGGCTGTTGTGCGGGCAAACAAACTATGCAGACGTTGCTAATGGAATAGTCTGGTTTTTGTTTCTGATACTTTCTTCTTCTGTAGGTCCAGCAGACAGAGGAGGAGACAGTGACACTCACAAAATGTTAAAAATTAATCTTTTGTTTTGTTGACAATTTTAATACTTTATTCCTGAAAATTATATTGAATACGTAGACTGGAAGAGATCCTTCATAACAGGCTGAAGATGACCGTTCTGTGCTGGCTCATTTTTCCACCTCCAGGATGGACAGAATAACCAGATATGTGAGTACTTTTAACATCTTCAGCCAGCACTGTAACCAGATTCCGTTCTGCACTGCCTAAGGACCCACCAGGGTTGGTGTGGTACAGAACAGGCCATGAGGGCGGCAGACAAAGGAGTACGGAGGAAGGCTTTGAGCTTACAAGATTTCAGTTTAAAATCGCATAGATGTAGGTAATTCTTTCCATGATAAATGGTTGTTTTGTGTAAGATGAGATAATACACACCAAAGTTGGATTTCTTATTTTCTAAGTCTCTAACTGAACGCCAGTTGTTATCTTACCTGTCATAGAATCATGGAATCACAAGCTTGGAAAGTACCTACAAGATCATCTAGTTCAACTGTCCTCCTGCCACCAATACTACCACTAAGCTACTAAACCATATCATGCAGCACCTCATCCAGACACCATCTTTTAGTTCTGGATTTTTGTTTATAGTTTTCAAGGTTTTGGAAGTGACACCACATCTTCGAGTGATGGCCATGTTAAGTTGCTCTGATCTTTCTGAAGTTTGAAGAAAACAACAGTAGACACCTGTACTATGTTTTTCTCATGTATGGTTCCTTACAGATTTCATCTGAGAAAACTCCCTTTACGATGCTTATTTATTCCAGTTATGGGATGTGCCAAAACTTCTCAGAATAAATGTTAGTTAAGAACCACTGGTGTCTACCCTCCTAAAAAGCACAGTGCAGTGTGGGACATCAATTCTCTTACTCAGATTTTCTGTTGCATGTAGTTACTCCATGCCCTGAACTCTTACACACTGTAAAGTCCACTGAGCGCTGTTTTGTGTGGTTTGTTTTTTTTTAATATATTTAATGATGGCAAAAACAATATGGTGGGTGCTGGATAAAGATTTTCTTCATTTTCAGCTTCATCATCATACAAAGTTTTGTAATGCTTTATTACAGAAGTTGAAATTGGCTTTAAGTGTTTCGCAACCTGAAGGTCTGCGTAGTGAGATTTCCTTCTAGTTAGGAAAAAAAAAGTTCTACCTTTTGAAATGTGGAAATCTGAGAGGAGCATGTTTTCCAAGATATGAGGGAGGAAATAGTGGTTGGAAAAACTACAGCTGTAGTTGGTTGTTGTCAGCTGAGGAACAAATTTAGGAAGGGAAAGAGGAGCTGAAGAACAGGTGCAGCCTAGTAGTCTCTGTGTAGGAGCCCTGCTCTCTGTGACAGATAGATGGAGAACCTGACCTGAGTTTAATGGAAGTGGTTCCGGGCAACCTTCTCCAGTGGGAAGCAAGAAGACGAGTTACCTCTGCAGTTTGGTTGGCTTATTGCTTTAGCAGTTTGAACTTGTCTTTATATTCATTATTTCTTTCTTCTTTTGACAGTGGAACAGCAAAATGGACAGTGAGATGTAGTTAAGAAGAGACAGTGTGGAAATAAGGACTGTTGAAGGGAAAAATAGTAGTAAGTACTGGTATCCATGTTCTTAAATTTCACAGTGGTTTGAGGAAGTTCCTGTATTCTTCTCAATGCAGTTAGCCAGTATATGTTTAACTTGGGATGGCTGTTACTAGAGGTGTCATGATTTTTAAAATGCATCCTGTGAAGTCACAGTAAAATTCTTCTGAGTGCATCCTCAGATCCCTGCTCCCTCCAGGCTGCACCTGCCCTGCCTTGCTCCCCTGAGCTTGGCAGCACTGTGCCTTCTGTCAGGGCACACTGACCTGTGCTGTAAAGCTGTTTGCCCCCAGGAGCGTGGCACTGAGGTGGCTCAGCTGTCCCTGACCATGTTTGGATTTCCCTTTGCCTGTTCCTGTGGTGTTGTACATGATGCACAAAACAGCTCACGTTTGCTTGAGCAAGCAACAAGTTTCACAAACATGCAGAAGGGTTGCTCTGAATGTCAGCTGTTCATTGCATTTTTAATTTGAATGACAGAATTCATAAATGCCAGAAGCAGTTCAAAGTGACTCAGGACTTAATCATCATCCATTGTTTTTCTTCAGGTTTCAAGTGTCCACAATTAAAGGTGATGAAATGGAAAGAGTATTTGGAGGAATGCCAACAAAGTAATCTCAAGGTAAAGGTTGGATAAAGGTATGTTTGTTACCTTGCTGCAGCATTCACAGCTTATGCTGACTCTTCAGACAGTGCTAAAGGGGTCAGGAACTTCTACAGTAGGACTGTATTTGGCTTTCATTTCACAGCGAGGGCAGAGAAACAGTTTGTATTACATAATTATGTGGAAAGATCAGAAGAGAAACTGAAAGAACTTTTTTCTCCTACTCTTCAGTTTAAGAGCAAGAAACTGCATAGTGTCAGATCTCTGGCCGTAAGGGTTCAGTTGATAAAACCATTAGTAGTTGACAAGGGCAGTACAGACTTTGTTGTAAATGCACAAACGCTGCATTTGATTTTCTGAATTTGCTCCAGAAAAAATGTAGCAATCTCATTGGACAAACGTGAAACTGAGGTGAAAAATTGTCAATGTTGTTGATAGTTTGAGTGATAACTGGCATTTACAGAGATGAGTAAGTGTGAAAAATGCGTCCAACAGAAATAATGTTTGGTAAATCAGTTTCAGTTCACTGGAAAGGATGCAACAGCAATTATCAGTTACTTTTATAATGAAACTACTAATTTTGCTTTATTAAATAACCCAATTTAAAAACAAAACCAACCCCACATGGTCATTATGGTCCATCTCGTCTCATTCTGCTTTTCAACAAGTATCTGTTACTTTGTGGTACCTGGGTGTAAAATGTGGTGTTCTGGCAATTAGTGCTTCAGAATGTACAATATATGAATGCTTTAAGTTAATCTCATGAGCCTCAGAGCAGCTGGTCCTTAATACACAATGCACTACTGACATTTCTGGTTAGAAAACCAGGCTTTTTTTTTTTTTTTAATAAATATATTTTTTTAGTAGTATGTGTGCTACCAGCTCTCTAAGTATGGGGAGCAATCATCATGTTTTCAAATGGACCATAATGCCTAATTCATTTGCCTAATCATGGCCTCGTCATCGAATGACAGCACAACACCCAGCAGCTCTGACTGCATTCAGTCTGCATTCTTCTGTCCATAAGGGCATTTACTGCTTCTGTTGTGCTTTTATAGTCTTAAGAAAGTCATACAGACTTAAAGAAACATTTGTGTAGTAGTTATCTTCCAGAAGGATTTGTAAATACGCTGTACAGCCATTGCAGTAGCTGAAATGAATGCAAAGTATGTCCATTAATAACTGATGTTTCTGCTGTTTGCAGCTTCTTTCTTTGGAACTGTTTGTATAATGCTTCTAGCTTGTAAAGCCCAGATGAGTTCATGGCAAAGACCACAGTAAGTCAGAAAGTTGTTTTGTCTCTTTTCATTGGGAAATCAGCACCCATCAGTATGATGGCATTAAACAAATGTGTTATTCTTTTTCTGTTTTTATGGTCTGGGACACCAGGGATGATAAGTAAGTCATTAGACAGTGCCAGTAAAGTTATTATGATAGAATACATTTGACAGTACTGTGTCAATGTATTATGGTTTCTCTATGCTGTTATATTAACTGAACGAAGGTTGGATCAACTGCAAGAAAAGCAGCATCCCACTACCCCTTTACTTGTAAAGACGGGTATAGAGAAATCTGTTGCCTCAGAAAAGCATCACATCCCCTAAAACAACCCCCTCCAGTACTGCGTAGATAGAAGTTGCTTCCAGTAGAGTCATGATTTAGAACGTTGTATTTATTTAACATATATTGCCAACAGGGTTCTTTCACCATTAAACAGTGTCTATGCTGCATATTATTTGCGAACAGAAGTATGTGTGTGTCTGCAGAAACAGACTATGATTCCTGAAAAAGAGCAAAGCAAGAACCCTGTGATACACAGCTAGCATCTTCTGACTGCATAAAGCTTTTTGCCTATGATTTTCTTTTAGCACTTCCCCGCTCACCTAACACGCTGTGTTGGTTAGACAGCTACATAATTATTTATACCAAAGCAGTTTAATTATTTGTACCAAATAAGATGAGAGAATTCCCATAGTCCTGCATGGAGCAAAAAACTGTAAATAGGTTGGTCTGATAATAAAATATACTCTGTGAGCTAAGTTTTTCTATATAAAAATATAATGAGATCTTGATGTTTTCAAACACAGCAAAATAAATAGTTGTGGCTGGTTTGGGGGCTTATAGTGGTGTACCTGAAATATGTTAATTCTGATGTCAGTAACATTCTTCAGAATTGGCATCAGCCCAAATCAAGTCATCTGCTAATTCAATTTCTATGTTTTCTATATCTGGAACAAATGAAGTCATTTTCCTTTGTGGTTTAGTTTTGGACAGGCAGATGTAACATAAGTAACATTTCCCATGACAGTTCTTACCAGGTTTTACTTCATCTTGAACAGGCTGCAGTAGATGAAGTGATAATTTGTGATTCTGTCTGTACTGAAACCAGCCATTCCGTGTGTGTGACTTAGATTTGTATCCCTCTCACTTCTCAATCACAAGCAGATAGGAGAGAAAAAAACACAGCTAATGCTATCACGAGGAAAACAAAAATGTTTCAGAGTTCCTCCTTTTGTCTTTTAGATTGCTGAAAGAGTGACTGAAGAACAGATGTTGGGCACATCAGGAAAAACTGAAGTTCTCACCAGCATGGCCTGCCATTCTCTTCTGAGAGAAAAGTAAGTGCATGAAACAGTACCAGTAACATTTGTGCAACAGATGTTAGCAACAAGTCACAGACACAGGTACCTCAGTTTGTTACCATTTGTTACAAGACACTGTCTTGCACTGCCTTCATACTTTCATGTTCTTCATTTCTTCCCTGGCCTTTCTCTCACTATCAGACCAAACCTTCTACTGAGGCAAAAAAAAAAAAAAAAAAAAAAAGCAGAAAAGAAAGCAATTTTAGATATTTGTTGTAGACTCCTTTAACCAGCTTGGATGGCTGAGGGATTTCTTTCATTCCTAAAAGCAAAGAAACAAGCAGCTTGTTACAAGGTAATATGCATACTCACCTAACTGTCTGCTGTACAAAGAATGCTTCAGTTAACTGTATGCTTGTTTTCTCTAACAGTCTCTAAGTGTCTGAGTGAGCCTTCCCCTCCACGAGTGCAGTGTGTGTCACCATTTACAGCAGCTGGCTGTGGAATGGTCGAAGTCATATCATTAAGCTGCAGGCAGTTCTGTCCAGGAAGTGGCAGAAGCCAGAACAGGCATCATTCACTGTTTTCAGTAATCACAAGAGTAGACAATATTGGGAGGGGCTGTTTTTATATTTATGAATGCCAGCAGGCACAGGAAGTTATCAGATACCTAAATAGCAGACATTACAGAGTTTCTACCTGAGAATTTTTCTCTAATGTAACTAAGATTGAAGTGAAGTGCTTCTACTTGAGCATCCTGAAAGAGTCAGCATGATAAATACTCATTACTTGAAAGGCACTGTCACATCTGTGCTACTGTCAGTATTCTGTTCAGATTCCTATCAGTCAGCATCGCTATTCAGTAATGAATGCAGATTGAAAGATTTTGTTGGCAGAACATAAATGCAGAAAAAATATTTCTCAAGCTTGGAGGAAATTGGCACTTCTTAAACTGGATTTATCAAGTTTATCTTGTGACAAAGTCATTTTGTTTCAGCTGAAACTTGCACCAGTGATAAAGACCTTGGGAAACTTAAAATGCAACCAGTTAATAGTTCTTATTTATTCAGTGATATTGATCTCTTTAAATGCAGCATACACTCTCATTTTCCATTAAATGGAAACAATGACTAACTTTTCAAGTAAGCAAGGAAGAGATTTTAGCTTTTTATTACTGTTATTTCTTTATTACTGTGTTAATTCCTTGCTTGCCAGATGTTTTACTTTCAGCCTACTCAGGCTGCTCGTATTGCCTTATTGCCTTAAGTTGCCTTTTCTTGGTTGTGTCCCCCAGAAAGCTATGCTTACATTGCTGTACTTGGTGTGAGCTGGCTGTGCTGATCTTTCTCAAGTCTTTACCTTGTGTTCAGATTTGATGCTATCCTGTACCTTGTAACATAAACAGCTTCTGCAGTCCCACTTTCTGTAACTTTAAGTCACTCTTTAAAAAGAAGTCACCACTCTTCTGTGTTTCCTGGATTAGTCACTGCTCTGTCTCTGTGTAAGTTTCAGGAACATGGTGCTTAATCTGTTTTAATAATAGTGCAGAGTAATTAATACTCATGATTCAGAGGAATGCCATGCACCCAAAGCACACCACCTGTACCTTTCACCTGAGAGCAGAGCGCTGAAGAAGTTCTCAACTCCTCACTACAGATAGTGATGCCCAGAGGACTGCCTCGCGCACCTGGGCAAAGACTGTTAGAGCAACACCACTTCCTTTGTTAAAGTTAATTAAAGGTCAGAAAATAGCAACACTGTTTTATTTATACTCTACCTAGCAATTACTGCCTCCTTGCAACAGACAGTGCAGTTTCTTGACTCCATTGCCTTGCTCTTTGCAGCATGGCAAAATTAATGCTATTCTTTTCTCTCAGGCATCAGTTTTGGCTCATCACGTCTTTGAAAAAAAATTAAATACTCCGTATCTCAGACCCTGTAGTGAATCCCTAGATGAACTTACATGTTTCCATATCTCTCCAGTCCTCTCAATTACAATAGTTTGTGATTTGTTGACAGGTGATGTAACCTTGTAGTCGTCAGACAAAAGACCCAGGATGGGATACTGATTCCTGTACCTGTATTGGAAAGAGTTGCTCAGCTGTAAACTATCAAACCGAAATCTGCATACCTGTATTATCCAGATCACTATCTCTGATCTTACCCCATAATCCTGTCAGTTAACAATCTCCACATATTCTTACTAGTAACAAAAATGCTAACACTGCAATTTAAATGTCTGTAACATGTTGGCCACCCCTCCGTTTGCGATTACAGTGCGTAGGATTGAATCCTTCCAAATGGTTTTTACTAGGTGGAGCTTTTCCCTTTTGCAAAAGTTGAACAGACATTTGGCATTAAGACGTTTGCAGGAGGTAAGGACATAGTTAATAGAAGTATGCAATGGAAAATGAAGATGTATTTTTAAGAAAGATGAATAACTACATTACTTCTTCGTGATGATAGCTGTTACACCAGGGGACTGACTGCTTGATACTCTGTCATGCTTGAGTCTGAAGAGTTCCTGAGAAAACCAGAAGTGAACATTCAAGTAAAATAAATCATGCTTTCTGATGTACTGGTTCACTGAAGTCACAGAAGAATCCACGCTGAAATTCTTATTGAAGAATGCTCTGAAATAGTATGTATGTCCTTCCAAGAGAAGTGGTGGAGTAACAAACAGTATTATTAATTTTAGCTCAGTGAAAGATAATAATAATAATCCTAACCCCAGTTCCTGAACCAGGAGGGTACACGTGACTTCCTAATTAAACTGCTACCTTCAAAGCAAGTGAAGGCTCAAGCATACAATATTCTTAAACAAGAAATGCACTGTTCTGTTTTACCTCTTGCTGCTGTTTAATACAAACATCTTTCTCCTCCAGCATTGCTGTCAGTTCATGCAGCTTTATTTGCAAGTCGCTGTTGTTCCCTTCTTGCCTTGATATATCTTGCTGGAATTGGCACAACTGAGACTGTGAAATACAGGTTGAGAAATAGTTAGTTTGGTGTTTGGTGCTCCTTGCAGGTAACCTTTCTGTATACAGAAAGCGTGCAGTATACAGTAAACTCTGTATGTATTTTGTTGGTTAAAATCACGAACGTCAAAGGACTTTGTTTTTTTCAAATCACAGTTTTATGAGTTTCAGTGCTATCATTAGCGTTGTATAAAATAATTGCAGAACCAAAAGATACGTAAAAAGCATCTGATAGATCTTCTCTTAATTAAAAAATAACCTGATACCTCCTGTCACAAAAGGTGACAAGTGCACATATACCAAGTTCATCAACATACCCTGAGACTGCGGATCTCGCGGTCTTTATCCTCTCTCAAGTTATTGATCATCTCTACGTAACGGCTGGAGAGTTCATCTGTGGTAGTCTGAACTGTTGGACTGGAGCAGATCTAAAGCAAAAAAGCATTTTTTATTTTTAAGAGATTTCTTTAATATTATTTTCTTCACCAGGCCATCTGCATCTGTGAATAACAGCAGCTGAACAAAGAGCAAGTGAAGGTATTATTTATTACCTGTAGCTTAAGACTCTGGATCTCTTGGTCCAAGGCACGCTTGGAGTATTCCAGTTCCTTTAACTGACAATCCTTTTCTCCTTCGTTGAGTTGAAGAGAAAGAAGCTGTTCTTCCAGAGATCGACACCTGGCAGTACTGTCTCTGAGTCCTTGCTGGAAAGCACAGGAGTGGAATGAATGCATGGTGTTTCTTAGGGGAGTAATAGGATCATCCACACAGCATATAGCCAGGCAGTAATTACTTGGAACACTCAGAAGCCAGCACAGAAGCTGGTTTATGGCTGATAGTAATTATACTGAAACTATATTCTTAGATTTACCTGCTGCTGACGATTATTCTCTCTCAGAGAAGACAACATAGTTTCATATTCTTTTACTTGAGATTCTTTAAAAGCCAAATCCTTCTTAAGTAAGACATTGTCAGTTTCTAGCTTCTGTAAGACAAAAACATTAGCTGTAAATAGCTGCAATTTATCAGTAAGCTTAGTCCTAAGTGTGTTCAAAGTGCAAAATATTTTGTATTAAGTGATAAATACCCAGTTTTCTTGAAACTTGTTTTTTCTTAAATTACAAAGCTCATTGTTCATTAAAAGCTCACGTGTTCATTACAGCAGCCATGCTCATCATGAGGCTTCATACTGCATGGTAAGCAGTAGTCTCAGAAACTGCTCTTTCAACGTGTCCTAGAAAGACTTTGTTACGTGTAGTTACTAAACTGAATTCAAGAAAAAAAATCCAAAGAGTACTTCACTGCACAGACCCACTTCATGCCAGAGGTGACTGGTAAACCCCCTCTCTCTTCTTCAAACTTTGTATTTTACAAGAGAACGCTCTGAAGCTTCCAGTGATGTCAAGTACTGGGGCTGTCCATGAGAAATGTATCTGCTTTCCTAACAGTAACTATCTGGAGCTGTAGAGCTCCAGTTTGCAAAGTGTGATGCTTGTATAACTCAGGATTGCTGAGTTGTTAAAGGTGCCAGCTGACAGCAGCTTTCCTATAGAGTGGGAGGTAACACGAGGCAGGAGTTGAGCGCTCCTGCTTCCTAGAAGAGTGCTGTTAAGTAAGGACTCAGTGTTTATAACACAGACAGGGCATGTACAGAAACACAGTTCCAAAACATCTCCATCGATGTAGGCACACACAGATTGTATATACTAATGCAGAGCTAAGTCTAAAGTCTAAATCTACTCAAACAGAGCCTTTCTTGATTTAATTTTTTGTTTTTGTTTTTGTTTTTGTTTTTTTAGGTTTTGACAAACTGAACACTTGAAAACCACTGCTAGGAAGAAATCTTACCTCATTCACTGTTCAGATCTTGCAAGTCAATGAGTGAACCATCCGTTTTTATTAAGGCAACTAAGCTTGGACTTCATGAGTTAAATTTCATCATAATGGACTTTACTGTGATAGACCAACAAATGAATGAGGCCGTGGGAACTGAGAAATACAACTTACCCCCAGGTCATCCTGCAAATGGCAGAGCTCTTCACGTAAGTTTTTGAAAGTGGAAAGCACAAGTCTCAAAGATTTATCTGATGTCACTCTCATCTAGGAGAAGAAAAAATAAAATATATATTATTCTAATTAGTGAGTTTTGTTTACAAAATGCTTAACTATATATAAAAGCACAGAACTGCTCTACAGCTGAAAATAACTTCTAGAACTACTGTACGCACTGTTCTTTGAAATGCCCACATTTTCTAAGACTTTTTTAGGCACTTTGTTCCTTTTGAATTACTGCCTTGTAACACACAGGCATCGAGTTCGTTAAGTAGCTAGGAAATATGATGAGAAAAAAGCCAAAAGCCATTTATAAATGGACCCAAACCAGAAGTGATATGTTCTATTACCAGATACTGTAAGTGTGCCATGGCGATGAGTGCATTTAGCAGTGTTTTTAGCCAGACCATTTGTAAAGGCAAGTTAGAGAGAGGCAGCATATGTAATTAGTAATTGATACCTGATTCATCGCTCAGTAAGACACGTACTGTTTGCCTTTAGTTTCTAAAGTAAAGCATTAATATACAACACAAATAAAAATACTGAAATTCAGCTTCTTTCATTCCTTGCCAAAAGCCAAAATGGGTTCCAGCAAAACTGCAAGGAAGTTCAGTAAAACAGTTTAAAATAAACAAGTGAGCAGTGAAATGAACTGCTGCATGGCACCTGAGCCACCTGTGTGATACCATAGCCTCTAGAGAGAATAAATGGAAAAAGCAGAATAGTGAGCAGTGTTACATACAGATTCCCTGGTATGTTTGTATACAGCTGCTTCTACTGCTTCAAGTTACTGGAGGCTTCCCCCCATGTTATTTACACACCTGGAGGAGATAACGAATCTGCTGCTTTGTTGCCTCAGACAGTCCTTTGGGAATTAATTCTTCAATATCTTCAGTCTAAGCAAAGGGATGAAGAAAGAGACATCTTGATTAAGAATTTTGCCTGGTTGATCATTATGAAGTTTCTTAATTAATTACACAGCTCTGCTATGAAAAACATGTTTAGCACAAGGCAAATAAGAATGAAAATAGATCAAAGCATATCCAGAAAATTTCCAAAGTGTGGCATATAAAAACTGAGATGAAGTGATACATGAAGTTTATATTTAAATCTACACTAAGCTTAAATTTTATTTTAAAAGCAGCATTCAAAATCATCCTCTCTTAAGAAATAGCACTTAATTCTAAAACAGAGCTCGCAGCAGTTAATGATTATGAGCAAATCTCATGTTTCTAAATATTGAAAAGACTGTCAACAAACAAATGATGACTAAAGTTTTACAGGAGATGCTGACAGCCATGAAGTGGCATTGCTTCATGTAATTTAATCCTAAACAAACATTTCTATCACAAGCATAACGACTTTAAAAAGAAGAAAGGCCCTGATGATTGTATGCATTACGCCTGGATTCCCACAAGCGAGCAGTCAGGAAATCTAGAAAGTCATTCTGGCAACTTAAGTTCCTCTCATCACAGTGAGAGGCAGGGCTTTTTTTTTACTTCTGCAGTGCACAGCAGTGCATGTTGTGAAGCAGCTGCTTTGTTGGCAAGAGAATAAAACGTCCTTTGCAAAAATGCATACTGAAAATACATGCATCTCTGTACGTTTGTTTTACAATGAAACCATTACTGGTGTAACAGGAAAGACTCAAAATTTGACTCGTACTGCAATAGTAATAATAATAATGCAAATTATTGAACTTCCTTTCTTTCAGTATTATCACACTTGCAAATGCAAATGCATGCCCAGCAGTAGGTTTCAGGCTCTGAATGCTATTAACAAGCAGAAATCATGAACTAACAAAAGATCAGCATCATTCAATTAAACTTGCTTGGCCTCATTTGCTCCAAGATCCACACCGCTCTTACTGCGACTTTTAGAGATCAGCTTTGTAAGAGCCCCCCTGATGCTTACCTGACTCGTAAATTCGATGTCATGGTTCCTGGAAAACAGACAAAATGCAGTGGGCTGATGAACAAAAGACTTTGCAGAACTTGACCACTTGACAGCTACAAAAAGACTATCTGTCTTTGCAGTGCAGAACAAAAAGGGTTCATCATAAGATTAAGAGCCATTAGCCTCCCTGTAAGGCAACAGGCAGTGCGTTGTTAAATATTACTCCTTGTACAGCTGTGTGAGGAAACTGCATTACCAACAGCAGCACAGTCAGCACAGGCTAACTCTCTCTGTTTCTCTGGGCAGTTGTCCCAATGATGGTTGGTTAACCCGGTTCTTAATTGGTTTGGGTGATGTCTTTAACCAGAACTAAGCTGAAGTTTATTGACATGCATCAGGTGTTTTCTTAGCAGTGCTGGGGTTCTTTGTGATGTTTAAATCCCACTCTTCCCATGCTACAGAGCAGTTACACTCATTTCAGTGAACTTTTTGAAAGCACCAAGTGAGAGAGAGAGGGGAATACCAAAGTAATGCTGATTGTGAGGGAAGGATAAGGACATTGTCAAGACCCAATCAACTTGTATCTGTGCTCCCAGCTGTGCATTCCTAGGATTTCTGGAATACCAAAATGTCAGGTGACAGACATAAGGCCAATACCTTCCTCCTATCTTTTCCACATGCTGTAGTAAACAGCTGTACAGGTCGTTGGTCTTGCGGTTCAGTTCAGCAAGGAGCTCACCGAAGTAGCGGCAGTCCAGCTGGTCATTGTTCTCCTGAGAGCAATTGAAGTAACAGATGGTAAGCAAGATGATCATAACCCATTCACTTCCTTGGGAAGAAAGCTGCATGTGAAAATGCTACCAACGTGGTGGAATTTTTTGTTTACTCTTACCAATGTGTGATTTGTTTATACTATTCTTTTCCTGGCTATTGTGTGTTCCATGTCTTCTGGTTTTCAGTAAACTATACAGAAGTAAATTCTTCCTTTACAGCAACAAGAAATAGGCTAAGCAATATCTTTTTCAGCAATGTTATCATTCTTATTCTAATACAGAAAGCATAGATAATTAGTAAAACCTCCTTTAATGATCTTCAATGTTTCCATAGCTGTAGTAGTGGGCAGAATGCATATGGACAGCACTGAGAACTTACAGAAAGGCACTCACATAAGCCACCTCCTTCTTTTTTTGTTTTTTTTTTAAACCCAACAGAAAGTTAAAGCATCTTTAACTGAAGATAAAATGTTTACTTACATGAATAATAGAAGTGAAAACAGGCTAAACTGAGTTTAACTAAGTTGTTTTATTGGACTCTTGTCTATGGGAAATTTCCACAGACCAATACAGCCATCACCCAGTATGTCAGTCTCACCACCTGTATGTTCAACAGATGCATGGGACAGGACTGCCACATGTGAACCCCCAGCCAAAACAGTGCTACTCACCAACTTGCACATGAAGTTATTTCAGACCCCCACTGAGCAGTTCAGATAGAAAGCAGTGCTGAATTGGCCTATGTCCAGTTTACAAAGCACTTTTTACCTACATTTTACTAAAACGGGAAAGAAGCATTAAATCTTGTATTACTCAGCCTTTGTTGTACTAACAGATGAAACCTGACTGAATCAATGAGCAGCACTCTGAGATAAAGAAAGAAAAAAGCACCACAACAAAGCGGCAGGACTTGATGGGTACACTTAAGCACTTTGCTGTTTATACTTACAGAAGGGACATAATGCTTAATTACCACGCTATGATTTTGAATGTGGACTTTTGAAGAGCAGAAATCAGTATCTTAATCTATATGTAAAGTTCTGTACTCCATGTCCAAAAGCATATTGTGAGTAGTAAAACATGCAGCAAATGATTCTTACCTGTTCGCAGGTTTGAACTGTCACCCTCCTCACTGCACTTCCTCTGCAGTCATCAGTCACAGAGATGGGCATTACTTCACAGGGGCTGCCAGTCTGTGTTTGCTGGCACTGCTGTGTGACTGCGGGCTGCTCGGGCTGCTGGCAGGGCTGCATGGCACAGCACTGATCAGACAGCTGTGGAATCTGACACTGGTGGGAAAATTGGTACTGCTTCTCCTAAAATAAAAACAGGAGTGAATTTTCTTTAAGTTGCTGAACACATCTTAGTGAGGTGAAAGCATAATAAAAATACGTAAATGAATGAAAGGTGTTTTGGCATCAAAAGACTGTTTCAGGTATTTTAATAATGTTAATAAAATTGCTTTTTCTTACTATTTGAATATGAGTTTGCCTCATGCTATTACACTTCAACACCAACTTTTACCAACTCCTCACATTTTAGCAGCTGCAGATGAAAGCACAGAAGACACACTTTTCTTAATTGAGCTGTATGCTTTATTGTATTGTTCCACTTAACATGCTCAGGCAATAGGAACCTCCATTATTTAACTTAAAACACACGTGCATCCTGTTCCATTAAGTATTCCAGAGATTAAAGAGCTCCAGTTGAATTACTGAGTGTTTGTTATTTCAGTTAATATAAATGTATTTTCCAGGAAATAACCAATGGCATTTTCCTCTACAGACATTTCAGCAGTTCCAGGATCAGAGTGTACACCATATCACGGACACATCCATCCTGTTTTAATAATCCAAGAAAATGCTGCTGGCAAAATCACCCACCCACCCAGCTAGTTTATGTTCCAGTCTTTGAGAGGTGTTCTCTTCCTCAGCAAGGCAGTTCTCTGGATTACTTCACATTAGCACAACACTACTATTAGTTCACAAGGCACAACAAATGCTACTTTTCTTGTACTGACTGAATCTTCCTTTGCAATAGATAACAGAAATAACCAACTTACTTGATGGGGATTTAATAGTTCATATTTTCTTATTGTCTTTTCATAGATGACATTATTTCCAGGACTGAAATTGCCCCCTCTAAGAAATGAGGATAATGGCTCCTGTAACAGATTTTAATAAAAAGCACTCAAAAACGTTGGCAGCAAATTCAGAGTTAGCACAACTTTAACCAAACAGTGATGACTTTCTTTTGTGATTCAAAGTGGCACTTTAAGATGGTTTTTTTGGAGTTACCAATATTTAAGTGTGCATTCATTTCATCCTCTTGAACTCGGATTTATTCTTTTGCAGTATGCACACAGCACGTACACAGACTTTCATCTTGCATCTCTATTTCCCTTCACCCCCCATGGTATAATGCCAAATGCACTGTTTTCTCTCACTGCAGAATCCTGCTAGGCAGAAGAAAATGAGCAGGCTGTGTGCCAAAGGTGGACATTACGTCACGTTAGCTAGAGTTCATGCAGCTATGAAATTTGTTCACTTTAAATGTTCACCCAGGCACCACTGAGTGACCAATTCGGGTAGGCCTGCTCTGAGAGCTCTGAGAGCACAGAGCCAAATACAGTACTTATCAGACTGCTTCTGAAACTGCTTGGGGTCTCAGGAGTGTGAAGACAGAGCTGCTGGTGTGGCTGCTGCATCTTTCAGCCGCGCTGTTCCCCAGCTCAGGTTAAATGCGTACAGCTTGTCATGAAAGGTCGCCTGGTGGGCTGCTTACAACCTCTTCTTGGAAGGAGACAATTGTTGAGCACTCTACCTTCACGATGTTTCTACCCATAACATCCAGACATGAACATCTAATTCCACTCAGGAGTTTGTCACAAAAGAACTAACAAAAAGGCAGAAGGTTTTTCAAAGAGCTTTCTTTAAATCTCTACAAGTTCCTCTGCCACTTTATGAACTATTCTCTTTTAAATTGATCTTCTCCATTCGGAAACAAAGCAACTGTGCTTCCCCCTTAACAACATCCAAAATAAGCAGAAATTATCTGCTAACAATATAATCGAAACATATTAATAGAGACTTAATGCCAAGAGCTGAGAAGCCCAGCTGGCAATTCTGTAGTGCTTTCAGTTCCTAATAGTTTCCTCTCTCCCAGAGGTTTGGACCTTGTGATTTCAAAATATTCAGTGTGGCATTACAAAGGGAAGGAAGTACCTTTCCAAGCTGGGGCAATTTAGGAAGGAAGGGGTACAAAGACTCCAGCAGCAAACAGTTTTCCTACCTGCTCAGGATTCTCTATGATAATCCTTCGAACAGTGCCCTGCAAGGAAGAAAATAAAGATTCAGTACTTCAAAATCTTTTATGCTCAGAATTCATCTTACATACACTTATGAATCTGAATATTGCCATCAGCTATAAACATTCTGAGATCTGTTGGCTAATGTCACTTAGCAAAGTTTTAAAGCTAGGGCCATTCCACCCAACAGGAAATGCTATGCCATAGTCTGGATTCTCAGAAGTTTGGGTTTTTTTCCTCAATCTCCTATTCATAGGTTAGAGGAAATCGGTCCTTATTTTCTGTAAATGCCAAAAGAACAGGATACAAATGAAAGCTAACATGCTGGGCCGGCACTTCAAGGATCTCATCTCTATTCCATGTAATGCTGTCTTTAACCTACAGTCTTACATGTCACATAAGAATGTCAGCTCATGCAAATTCGATGTACTGCTACAAAAAACTTCTTGCTTCACCATGGGAAGAAAATGTGTGCTTAGCTTAATCACCAAAATAAAAGTTGCCAACAAACCAGATCCCAGTATCAGTGAACCGTTATCTCATGAACCAGTGAGTGCAGTTACTTCAAAAAAGTGGCATGAAACACCATAATTAACACCTATAAAGATGCTCACACAGAACATTTGCTCATTCTTGAAAAAAAAACAAATACACTTTTCTAAATTACAGAAATCCACAAATTGCAGCAGTTTTGTTACTTTTTTACTACAAATTTTTTCTCCTCCTGCACTGTCTACTCCATCCTGCGGACCAAGAAGAGAAAGTTGACGCATTCTGCTTGAAATCTCCATGTTCAGTTGTTTATCCAAGTGAGCAAAATTCCCATGAATCTCATCTAAGCACTAGGCAATTTGTTAGTCTACAACATGCTGTTTATTCCTCCTTGCAGTGCAGACTTTCAATTTTCCTAACAAATCATTTATTCCCCTAACCTGTGGGCTTGGAAAGTATACACTGCTTTAGTTGAGCCTCAGAGACGTCCTTAAGAGCAACTCCGAAGTAGGTCAGATTTCTAGTTGTGAACTGTTGTGTAAGTTTAGGAAGCCTGAAGCAGTTTTCCAAATCTCCAAGAGTGAATCATAACATCACCAGGGAAGAGAAATCAAAGTAGAGAAGAAATTGTTTCAGCACCAATCACAGTAATTAAGAAATCTCAAAATGATAACTGGTGCAGAAAACTTGGAAAGCTGCTCCTTGGTCCTCCCGCACTCCATGTACCTGAGTTAGGCCTTCGGGGCTGTCATGGATTTGGCTGGGATAAAGTTGCTTGCAGAGGCTCGTATGATGCCATGTTTTGGATTTTTGATGAAAACAGTGACGATGACACACTGCTACTGAGCACTGCTTGCACAGAGCCATGGACATTTCAGCTCCTTGCACAGCTTGCACTGTTCTGCTCCCGGCAGCACAGCTGACCCAAACTGGCCAAAGGGACATTCCATTCCACATGGCACCGTGCTCAGCAGCAAGAGCTAACGGGATGGAAGAGAAAGGGGGGATGTTTGGAGCAATTGCATTTGTCTGACCAAGAAACCACTACATGTGAAGCCCTGCTTTCCTGGAGGTGGCTGAAACCACCTGCCTACCAGTGGGAAGTGGCGAATGAATTCCTTCTGCATTGCTTATGCTGGGCTTTCACGTTACCCAACAGTTTCAGCTCCTCACCTTCTCGCTCCTCTCCCACCCCCTGGGGGTATGGCTGCAGCAAAGGCAGTACAGGACAAAGCCCCCTGAAATCAGCACAGCTCTGAATCACAACCTGACACTGCAACAAGACCACAAGGGAGCAGGGAGCACAAGGCCCCAGTTCTACACCTCACTGACACCTGAAAAGCCAAAATGAAAAGTAAAATACTGAGCAGACAAATGCACACATTAACCAGAACCAAGGCGACCAAGGGTCCTGCTGTATGCCTTGCACAGCCCAGTCTCCTCTTCCACACAGGAGCACCCACAGCAACACAACTGACATCAAAGGGAAATAGATGCTTGTTCTTTTTCAGCCTTGGCTACCGTGGTGTGGTGTGGCGCATGAAAACAAGATGAGCATTGTCTACAAAATGAAAAGGCACATTTTCAATGTAGTGCAAAGCTGTACAAACCTGCCTCATGTAAATGCCACTGCCACAGGACTTTGGAATATGTAACTCATGCTATCTATTTCAGGAAGGATAACTTGTAAATTACTGTACCTAGGCACTTATGTGCTCTCAGAGCAATAAATTCAGAAATCAGAAGACTAGCAAATTTTAAGTTAGAATACATTTTTAATCTTGTAGTATTCAAAAGGACGGTATAAATCACATGCAGAATAACATACAGAACCTAGGTTTGTCTGGATAAAATGACACCTATTTGTAAGGCACCCAACTCTCCCTTCCGGCATGCTCAGATGCAGACATGCTTCCCTCGCCCCGCAGCAGAAGGGCTGTGCCTGCTCCCCTCCCAGACCAGCCCAACAGGCCCAGCCTGCGCCAGCCGGGAGGGAACCCCAGCCCCAGGAACGCTGCAGCCCAGCGCCAGCCCCAGCCCAGCTCACTGGGACACAGCCCCAGGCTGCCGCAGACCTCTGCCGTCCCCAAGGGTACATCTGGGGTTCTTCTCCTTAAGCCTCTCCTGGGTTTCCTACAGTGCTCAGAGATGGGACATCCTGTAACAGAAGGAGGAAGGTGAGCGCTATGCTGGCAGGAGAGCCCAGTGCTGCCATGGATCCCAGTGTCCGGATTGGGTCTGGGATTCGTAAGGATGGGACCACAGTTCTGGGTTTGCATTTACAAGGGTAACTTCAAAAGGCAAACATCAGCTTTTTTCACAGTGACGTCTGCTTGTCTTTACAATTTTAAGATCTTAAAACAGGTCTTTGATAGATTTATCCAATCACTGTGCGCAAATTTTAGGGGAAAAACCTATCATTACACTGACCTTTATATCCAACAAGTTTCCCTTCAGCTTCTGACAAACTTGCGATTACGGTCAGAATTCCACCAATGCCAAACCTTTTCTATGTAGCATACTGTCTCGTTAATTACAAACAACCCGGCCATCTAATTGGAACTTCAGAATTACATCTGGCAGCTGAAAGAGGGAGGCCACCTCTGGGGATCGTTGCAGTGAATACAGAGAAATCCTACAACTTAGCTGACACCACAGTAATACAGCACCATCCTCACAATGGGAGGCAAGACCCCTCCATGCTGCAGCACTGAGCTGACCATGGAAACCTCACGGAGTTCCTCACGAGTGAACTATTGCGAATGCTTTGGGAGCTGTACTCCTACCTACACCAAAAACAGACACCTCACACCAAGAAAATTTATGCTGAGCACTATTTTCCATTTAGTTCAGGCAGATGAGAGCAAATTTGCCTTCAATTATTCCAAATGAAATCTGCCACAGCTGGGAGCGGCACTTGGCTTGTGCATCAAGGATAAAGCAAAGTCAGAACCCAAAAACTGGGAAGAAAACTGACCCCTGAACACTCTGTGACCACAAAAAGCACTACCACACACTTTATGCACATGTTACTTCTCCCTCTCCCCCTGGCTTATTAGCAGAGTACATAAACTGAACAGGGGATGCCAACCATAAGACTGAATGCTGTGAAAGGGTATCAATAGTGATGATATAATCAATCTACAAAAGCTCTCCAAAAGCAAATAAAATATTGCCCAAAGAAAACCCTTTTGCTTATCAGTGATAAGAAGATTAAACTCCAGCATTAGGCTGCCGCTAACTGCGATCTGAGAGTTGAGTTATAATCTCTGCAGGAGGCACGCGATGCTATGCTATTTTGTTCAGGCTATACAGGATCTGCTCAAAGAACAACAGAATCCACCGCAGAAGTGCTCTTCTGGGCACAGCTCTTTACCAAACGTTTTCCCCCAAACTTCTCAGCTGCAGTCAGCACCAGGCACACAACTGCCGCCTGCTCACAGCCGGCCTCCTCCTCACCCTTCTCTTCCCGCGTAACTTCCTAGTAGCCTTTATTAGCCATCTGCCCACTCTGCCATTACAACTGCTACCCACACAAAACCCAATCTGAGCTACACCCTTTTTTATTGTTAAAGTCTAATCCAGCAAAACACTTCAAGAAGAAAACATTTTTCTTAGCATGACTTAAAGGACTCAGAGACCGTAACAGATGTTGAAAATTAAACACACCTTGCAGCGCAGAGACAGCACTTGAGTCTGCAATCAGAGGTCGGTGCACCCATCCCAGCAGAGGAAGCCCGAGACTCCGCCGTTTGCTCTGAGGAACGTTACCTTACCCGAAGACAACCCGCACCGCGCAGCCCAGAACACCGCGTCCCACCGCAGCGCCGTCAGCGCGGCGCTCCCCGGCTCCCAGCGGCCGCCGTGCCCGCAGGGGTGGCAGCCGTTCTCCGCAGGGCGCTGAGGGCCGGGCCGGGGGCGGCGGTGTGCGGGACGGCTGTGGGCGCCAGGAGGGCGGGAGCGGCCCAGAGCCCGCACCGGGCGTCACGGCGGGGCACCGCTCTGCTGACGAGCAAAATGGGTACAGCAGAAAAAGTTACCTGGAAGTTTGTGGGGTTTTGTGTTTTCGTGGTTGTTTAAGTACATTGGAGTTACCAAACAGGAACCAAATGCGAAACTGATGCAAACGAAAAAAAGAAACGTAAAGGGAAGCGCACCGCCGCTTAAAGCTCCTCCCGCCCCGGCAGCCCCCGGTGCCGCTCCCGCTGCGGGCCAGGCGGGCCCCGGGGCAGCCCTCCGAGGCGCGCGTTTTCTAAAGGAGCTTCAGCGGAACGGCCGAGCCTATCTGGAGGCTACGGACCGCGCAGCCGCCTCTCCCTGCTAGGGGAAGCCGCGCCTCCCGGCACCGCCGCGGAGGTAAAGGGCACGGCCGAGGGGCGGCACCGAGGCGCTCGGCCCCGCTCCGCGCAGACGGCAGTCGCCACCCGAGCCCGTACCTGCGGCGGCGGCTGGCAGCCGGCGCTGAGCTGCTGGTGGCCGTGCGAGCGCTCCAGCGGCGAGGAGGCGCGGGATGAGCAGGACGCGCCGACCCGCCGGCAGCCGGGACCGTAGGTCCGCACCCGGTCGAACGCCGGGCCGCCCTCCTGGTGCTGCGGAGCCGGCGGCTCGAAGCAGGGCGGCGGGAGCGGCGGCTCGGGGCGGGCGGGCGGCTCGAGGCACGGCGGCGGCTCCGGGCACGGCGGCGGCTCGCGGCACGGCGGCGGCTCGCGGCAGGGCCGGCGGGCGGCGGGCAGCGTGCTGTAGTGCTGCTGGCGCCGGTAGTAGTGCTGGTGCTGCTGGTGCTGCTGCTGGAGGTGCGGGGGCAGCGCGAGGGGCTGCAGCTGCTGCTGGCCCCCCAGCATGCCGGCCGCGCGGGCCGCGCTCCGGGAGCGGCGACTCGAGGCTCAGCGGGGCGGCGAATGCGGGCGGGCGGCAGGGCAGGGCGGCGATTAGTACCTGCGGGAGGGCCGCGCCTAGGGCGGGCCGCACCTGCACCCGCGGCTGCCTCCCCCTCGCGGGGCGGGCGATGCGCCGCGGCGGCCTCGGGGAGCGCGGGGCTGCAGGCACAGCGCCGTGCCGGAGCCTGCCTCGTAGAGAAACGTGGAGTAAAGTAAAGGAGGGGGCTGCTTATTTTCACCCGTGTTATTAACCTTACGAAGCTCGTCCGTAAGAGACAAGGTTGGAAACTTATCCAAACTGTCGCTCTGTAGAGAAAAGTATGAACTCGGGTTAGTTTCTGAACGCAGCACTTTTTAGTTTGGGCTCCTGTATTGCATTACCCGAGTCAGGCAAGCCCTATCCAAGAATGTAACTTTGTTCTGCGTGGTAACATTGTAATAACATAATTATATAATATTGTGTAATAAATACAATCCTTAATAATCTTAGGTTCTTAATTTTGTCAGTTTCCCCTGCGTGCCTCCTGCACTTTCAGGTCACTCAGCACAGCCACATAATGGCAGAAGACCCTTGACAACAGAGCATTACTCTGTGTGGCATGGCAGTGACATCTGGAAAAATATTCATCAAAAATAAAGTTTCCCTTAATCCTCCATTGTTAAACCCAAGCAGACATCCATTTTATCTAGGAGAGCATTTAAAACTAAAGACACTTGTAGTAAGTTCTGTCCTGCTGGTTTCAAAGGTGCTGTATGCCAGAAGAAATGACTTACCCAGACAGAAGAGAAATACACATTTTCTCTTAAAACCTCATTCTCGGTTCACCAGCTTAAAAAAAACATTGATGGCTTCTGACATAACAATTAAAAAAAATCTCACAGAAAGTAATAGCATATGGTTACAACAGCCTGGTCTCTGTTTCTACACAAACCATTAGAACTTGCTTTATGCTTCAGTAGGAAACCACAGAAACTACAGTAATACTCCTCCAGGAAAAACAAGAGCTGTGTAATGTATCACGTAGAAAACAATTAGTTACCCAGCTCAGGAAACATTACCAGCCTGCAGTATACTTCCCTGTTTAATAAAGAGTGGCTTGGAAATTTCTTACAAGGGTCAGCAGAAAGAAAGGCCCAAGTCATCCTATTGTAATGGAAATAAAAAATAACTTCCGGAAGAGTTTGTAGATGTGGCAAGGATTATTGCAGTCATAAATCATAACAGTAAGTAATACATGCAGGGTAATCTGTACCAGTTAATGAGAGCCTCAAAGTGCGTGGATTTTAATCTGACAAAAGTTTTGTATACATCAAAAATGATGTTCCATTCTATATCACAGTTATCTGTTAAAGGAGTTCCATTCCCACTCTGATAACTGTAGTGAGAAGGAATAAAACTGTGTGTTGATAAAATAGGAGAGAGAAATACTTGTCTGGGAAGAGGCCTGCAGAACACATCATATCTCGTTGTCTACACTTAAATTATTATTTTTTTCTTTGTAGGGCAACAGATATCTAAACAACATGGGGTTAGGAAACTGAAAGGCTTGAGAAGAGACGGTTAAGAAGCCAGCAAAATGGCAGGGAGCTGCAAACAGCCATAACTTGATGAGGCCAGAGATAAAAATCTGCTTTCAAGCGTAAGGGAAAGCTTGAGAGACTGAAGAGGAAGTTACAAGCAGTAGTAAGTAGAGGCTTTGGTTTTCTGATCCTTCCTTTGAAGGAAGCACTGGAGGCTTGGTGGAAGGTGCCTGTCTGCAGACACTGATCCAGATAGCTGGTGTAACACTTCCCTCTTACAACTTAACACTCACAACTTATTTTCAACTTTGAGTATTTCATTAGCACAGTATAGAACCATAGGTTTTCCAAGGTTGGAAAAGACATTCAATATCTTCTAGACCAACTGTCCACCTACCACCAGTATTTCCCCACTAAACCATGTTCCTTAGTACAAACCTACACGTCTCTTGAACACTTCCAGGGACAGTGACTCAAGCACCTCCCTGGGCAGCCCATTGCAGTGTCTGAACACACTTTCCAAGAAGAAATCCTTCCTAACATCCAACTGAACTTCCCCAGCACAACTTGAGGCCATTCCCTCTAGTACTGCTGCTAATTACATGGGAAGAGAGGCTGGCTCCCACCTCATCACAACCTCCCTTCAGAGAGCAATAAAGACATATAATGTCTCTCCTGAACCTCCTCTTCTCCAGACTAAACAAACACCCTTTCCTCAGCTGCTCCTCATAAGACCTGTGCTCCAGATCCCTCACCAGGTTCACTGCCCTTGTCTGGATATGCTCTTGTAGTGTCAGATCTCAAACTCATGTTTTCTCATTAGTCCAATCTCACATATAAGGACTTGTCTGATACCCACCTTGAATACAGGTAAACTCCTTGCACCCACTAAGTCCTCTGGAAAGAACGTTCAGCAGATCTTCCCCCTCGCATTAAGAACCTCCTTCTGAATTTGACTCCTATTTCCACAGGCTCTGGTTCTTCCGTATAACTTCATAGCTTCGAACTTGAGCCCCCTCTTCCAGGCTAGAAAAAAAAAAAAAAAAAAAAAAGCAACAAAAACCTTCAATTTTCTTCATACAGATGTCATTCCATATCTTGGATGATCTGTGCTCTTCTCTCTTCCGTAGTATTCCAAAAGCGGTAAAATCATGGATTTAAACAATGGTGCTTGTTCTTTTGTTCTGCTTCTTTCTTAATAGCTTCTAATGTTTCACTTGCTTTTTTTGACTGCCGTTAAGCAGTTATCTGCCACAAAGTCTTGCACTAGAGCAGTAATAAGCAGTTCTTTGGGGTCCATCACTTTACATGTTCCATGTCAGCATTCCTGTAATCCACAACAACTGTATCCACTGTACTCTATGTAGAAACGTTGTATTTTAACAAAGGACCTTGCAGCGCATAGATAGCAAGACAGGATCTGGAATGGTTCAAACATTATTTCAGAATTTTACACCTCTTCATACATTATAGTGCTTCAGTGGTAAGAAAGTTCAGCAAGAAGGTTAAACAGAGCTTAGGCTATGTTTTAAAGGCTGTCACAGTACTGGCAGTAACTAGTGATCAGACTGTAAAATGAACTGTTGCAAGACTGAGGGAAAACTCATTAATTTTTCTTGTAAAAAAATTACGTGGTATCAATTACAGCTTCATGTTTATACATTTCAAAAAGAACATAAAGTCATTTGAATACACAAACAAAAACAGACTTAAAAATTGAATCTAATGATTAGGAGCTAGAACGATTTATCATCCAGAATTATCATAAACATGCAAATATAGCCCTTCTACTTCTGTTGTACCAGCACGTGAAAAATAATCTTCATACTATGGTAAAACTGTGAGCAGAAAAACAAACAAAAAATTCTGCACAGAATCACTTTGTTTTATAAAGACGCTGTTTTTGTGATGGCTGTCAGTATCTTCAGCAGCTCAAAAGCCCAAGAGATTGTATTTCATTCCATGAAATGAAATAATGCAATACTGTACTTAGCCGTAAGCAGAAGTTATTCTTTTGTTCCAACCATCTTCCTGTTTAAATTGTTGAGGTTATTTAATAGCCAATTTGCTTTGTTTCAGGTAATTAATACTATGCATGAGATTGGTGATCAAACCAAAAAAACACGCTGAGCAACATTTCTCCTATCCATTAAAGACCTTATTCAGCATGCTGAAGAGTGGCTGCCTCATTTTAATGAAACACTGTCAGTCATCGTTTACCACATATGACTGCAATACTAACTTAGGAATAAAACAAGGTCTGCTAAGTACAGAACTGTATCCTTATTTAAGCCTTCATACACAGTAACTATCAAAAGATGATGGTAAGTGTATGTCAGGAATGCTGCAAAAGCCCACTGATATCTGTATTACACGATCAATTTTAATTTGTAGTTCTGCAATGCTCTAAAGAAAACTGATAATGGAAAAGGGCCTGCAGTCATATGGAACACAGCAAGGTAATAGTTGATCTATGGAGCAGAATACATTAAAGGAAAGATATTATGTTCATTATGACCAAAGAGCAGGAAATGAGTTTAATTCCAAAACAGTAATTTGCATTTCCCACTCCTGGACAGACTGCCTAAGGAACAATCCTCATTAATAAAGGAGATAAAGGAGTTGAGATTGTGACACACTTTAAAATAAATGTTAGTACCCGGGATTCCAGGGAGAACAAGATTGGGGTCTGGGTGTTTGTTTATTTATCTTTGTTTTTACTTGGACCTATCTAAAAATATGTCATAAGAAAAGCTGGTCTGTCTTTAAAAATCAGAAATCATCAAGCAAATAACAGAAGAACATCTGGAATTTGTCTAAGTTCAAAGTTTGTATAAAAATACTAAAAGCAAGGGAATACCTTCTCATTATGGGATGTATATTTTAAAAAGATGACTGCTTTTCCACCCAGTAACCTATGAAAAAGAAATTATGGTTTAAGTTGCACTTTATTTCAGATGCACAATTATGTCCACATTTTTCAATTGCTACAAAGTTTCTATGGCCAGGTATGAAGGATGATGGGAATTTAAAACTACAAGTGTAATTAATAGAAAGTTCTATGGACAATGCATGTCATTGCAGTGAAGAGATTAGAACACTATCTAAAGAGCTCTGGCAACCTGCTCACAGAAACTGGAAGAGGGACAGCTCCTCCTGCTTCATACTACCATGACCACACTTCTAGTATGGAAACAAGCTAATGGAAATACATGTGATTTGTCTCCATGTTGTGGCCTACACATCCTTTCCTTTACATCATATTGTTTGGCTAAATATATTTTTTAAATTATGATTTAAAAGCATATATCCTTTTATTATGAGATTTCAATTTCTATCCTTGGAGCAACCTACAAACGTTGCTATATTCCTATATCATACCTGAAATTTTAAGTTTTTCTGTGAGTACTGAATTTATGCTCTTTTGTCTGTATGTAATACAGAAAATTTGCCTGGTTACAGGTATGTTTACCAATCTTTTGGTTTTGCTTTTTAAAACATTATTATTTAAAAGCAAACCATTCTGCAGAATTTCACTACCTGACATTATTCAATTCAAGCCCTTCCGTTATGTCTGTCTATGAGAAATCTTAAATTTCTAATCTGTCTCTTACTGGTCAAGCAAACAAACAAGAAACAAACTTGATGGCACTTTATTTTCCACAGACCTGTAGTTGCTTCTTTAAGATTTCAGAAGCAGAGCTCATGACAATCCTCCCACATCTGTTTCATCAGCTGATTGAAATGTAGATCTCCTACAAGGTAAAACATTTTTGGATGATGGGCGTTACTCAAACCAACTCCTTAGTAAGGGAACAACTTTATGCAAGATCAGCAAGTTGGCAGCATAAACATGAAACAGTTCTTTTAAGCACGACTTGATATTTTGTTTTTGAGAATTTTAATTCAATGACTTCTATTACACGTTCAAGCATAAATGTTTTTGTTACATTTAAAATTTTTTTGCAGTACAGACTTAATCTAGATGAAGAAAGATTTCAAAGATTTCAGATAGGAACCTTGTATAGAGTGACAAATATTTGGTTTTCTGATTGTGCTGTGTATACTGGAATGCAATGAAGGGTGACTTTTTTTTTTTTTAAATTTCATTTCACTCTTAAAAAAAAAAAAAAAAAAAAACAAGATTATTTTGCTGGTAGAGATTGAATGTGCCATTACATCTAGCTTTATAACTACTTCTAATTACATTTCAAACTGGAGAAGTAAAAATAAAACATTTGAGTAAAATGTATATTTTAATTTCTCAATTTGAAAGGTTATATTTCTAAGTCAGAACTGTTGAGGATTCTTGAGGAAGGCATTTTCATTTTGACCCAATTCCACTAACTGTTGTTCTCAGACTTGTTTCGCTCATGCCGACTGTAAACACAGCAGCTGGCCAATCTATTTTGCCCTTCTACTCAACCACAAAACAATAATTAATTGTGCTAAATTACAGCTAAGCCTATGCCATGCTAGTAAAAACAGTCAAAACAGTCACTCTCTGTCCCAAGCAAATATTCTTTACCTAGTGTTAGAAATAGGCTCTGGGAAGCAAAAACATTAATCCTGCAACTCTTTTTACTTCAGTATCTCACTCTTAATTATACACAGTATGACTCAGAAAATGGAAGTTGAAAGTGAATGATCAATGACTGGTGCATGAGAAAAATGAACAGAGCATTCCTGATGGAACAGCAGGAATTCTGCCATCCATTTCTATTAGAATTGAAAACAAGTGTGCAAGCCAATTCTCTGAAAAGATTACTAGCTTTAGAATCTGAAACATCACACTGATCTGCCAAATTATTTAGCTTTAACATTTCAGGAATCAGGTATGCACACAGCAGGGTAACATACAACTCACCATTTGGGTCAGTATTGTAATTCTGACCAAGCAAATATTTTCTAATCTTAAGTCTCTCACTATGATTACTCTTTTTACAACTTCTGTAAATTTTGTTCCAGATCAGAGGTTCAAAAGTATCATGCAAAATAATATTTTGGTTCTACAGGTGCAGCCTTTCCCATATGCCTTCTCTAGACATCCACATTCATTCAGGCTGTAGATGATGTTCTCAAATAACTTACTGTGATACGGAGATTTATTCTTTCCCTGTGAATAATGTGATACTTTGCACCTTCCTCCAAGTGAGGTCTTTTCATACTTATCCCATATAGGATGACAGAATGAGAGCAAAGTTCATTGAACAGTGAGAGACTAAAGAACCTCAGCTTTCACTAACTGCCTCCTGGTTCTCCACTTAAAGAAGCTTAACAGTCATCCTGTCATCCCAAGGTGATGGTTACTCTGTGCAAGCAGCACTCTAAAGAGGTACCCTGCTGTGGAACACTGATGATTTACATAGGTATGTAAGTTTACATGTGCACAGTAACAGAAATACATGCTGTTATTTAAATCTACATTAGCTGTGGTTTTCATGGTTACATCAGAGTCTACACTTTTCAGCAAAATATTTTTCTATCACATCTAAGTATTACTAGATTCTGTTTTCTACATTAATCTATTCACATGTAGGTAGTACTTGAGCTTTCCCGCTCTACCTTCTATTGTTTGGCTCAAAAGTAAGTTGTTCTTTTGCAACTATTTTCATTTGTGCAGAGATGTCCTTACCTGAGAAGCTACTGATGGTAATCAATTTGAGAAACTTCTACTTCTTTTATAAGAGAGACATTGGTCATCCATGCTTATTTACATTACCTGAGAAACAAGACATTTTATTTTAAGATAATCATCAAAAAGTTTTCTCAAATGAAAATAGAAAGATAAATAAATAAGTTGTGGCAAGTATATTTGAGTTCTTTGTCTGAGTGTGTGGTCTGTGTCATACCTTCATTGATTTATCAGCTATTCTTTTCAGCCATTAAAGGTACTGGTAAAATTCCCACCTCAAGAAGTCATAACCATTTTAATTAAATCAGAAAAGATGTCTCTCCCATTCCCAGCATCCCAACCACTCTGTCAGGAAGATAATCCACAAAGTAGAATGAAACCATGTCACAGCAAAGAACATGGCTAAACTCAGCTCAGTGTAGTAGAAAGAGATGTGATTGCAGATAGTTAGAATGAAGTACACAAAATACTAATTCTGTGGTCAGTGCAATTTAAACTATCACCTCCAGAGCTCTTAACTTAATAACTGCCTTATTATCTCTTAATTGCGAGTTGGCTGATAATGCAGCTGATCAATTATAGGAGGTAATCATCATCAGCCTTTCATAAATGACCCATCAGTTATCCATCTATCCACCTATCACACTTTCTCAGAGACATGGCTGATCTGCATGCACCCCGTCTGCAGTTTTATGAATCAAGAAGAGTACTGGAAAATCACCAACTATCAATAATAAGTTTTTATAATGACAGGAGCAGAAGAAATAGAATGTCCTTTAGGCAGGAGCGACTAGTTTAAACCAGTTCTGCAGGAAGCTTCAAGAGTGCTCATGTGTGACTAGAAAAGAATAGGAACAAAGCTTGATATAAGGCACGTAATGAACAATGGCGTACAATCAGCTTCTATACACCCACAAGGTATCTAAATTTATAAAATATACACACCACTGGATAAAATTTAAACGTATTTCCCATTATTGAAGTATAGTAGCCAATCTGCTACAACACAGGACCATATTGAGATTGAGTAGACCATTCTGTTTGTTAGAAACTTACCAGAATGTGCTGGTATTTATATCTCATAAAAGCTGTTCAGTAAACACAGTACAAAGACCTCTGATATCACGGAATGCATAAACACATGCAGAGAATTTCATTCCAAGATTTTGGACAGGAGGGAGCTATCTCTGTCAAATGAGTTTAACTACCCTTCCCCTGGCTCTGTGAGATTAACGTCTTTCCACTTAGAAAAGGTATCCTGGCTTAGCAGATAACAATTTCGGAGATCCAGATGACAAAGTCAGAATTTCCCTATGGCATATACTTTTAAGGGGAAATGAAGGAGAGCTTCCTAAAAACAACAGTTGATTTCTGTGTGTGGCTTTGTTTTCCCCATCTCTCTACTAATTAGATTTTTCAGGGGCAGGATTTTGTGGAGGCCAAACTGGTCCCTGTTCCTATTACATTTCTGTGCAAAGTTATGCATGGCTGCAGTTTTTCTTTATTTTGCCTTTTTCATGACAGTCCAAACATGCAACAATGACATTTATAATTTAGTTCATTTTTTAAAAATCCTTTGTTAGTCTTACAATAAAAGTTAAAGATGACTATGAAGCACCATGATTATCTTTGTTCTATACAACTGCAAAACCTGCTTCTCCAGGCCACACAAACTGAGGAGGTATTAAATCAATAAACTTCACGGAAAAAAAAAAAAAGTATATCAGGGTCATAGTTTCTGCATTGATGGGAAAAGGAAAACTCTAAGTTAGCATCTGCTGAGGCTAAAAAGTATTGAGGCACACTTTTTTCTTTCTCATAGACAAGAGGAGGAAGGAATCTTAAGAGGTCATTTCTCTCGTGCCAAAGCAGGATCAGCTATACCTAAAAGCTCCTTAAGGTTTGTCAATCTCTTTCTAGTAACAACATTACCGCTGTAGAAAACTGATTCCAGTGTTGAACTGTGTTCATCAGAATTCTCTTCGGTTTTACTGTAAGTTTTCCCTGCTGCCACTTAAAGCCATTATTTATAGAGTCACTTGTAGTGGATAGAGAAAAGTGCTTATTCCTCTTCCTTTTACAGGTTCAAGAATGTAAGACCACTTATAGAGGAGTAACTCTATTAGAAGTATCTGCTTAAAAAAAAAAAATCAAAACAAAACAAAGACCACCTAGAAATACCTGAAAGAGCAACAAAGAGTAACACAACAAACTTGGTAAGAGATCAACCTTTATGCAAACCAGACACACTTGTTTAGAATTAGTCAGGAGTTGCAAAACCCGAGGAAATCCAGAAATCTCTATTCTTAGTCTGGAAGCTGTTTGGGTTTGCTGCAGAGGGTACGAATCACTCTCATGACAGACAGCGTGTTACAGAGCTGACTGCACTGGGAGAGGTCACCTGCTTACCTTCCTTCCAGGAAGTCTACAATGGTCTGCTAAACCAGGAACTAGAGTCTGTTGTTATTTAAATAAAACAAAGCAAAACAAAAAAACACACCACAAAACAGTCAGAGCCCCCATCACAAAATTAAACCAGAAGGGTTTATTCCTACTAGCTGTCTTCAGAAAGGAATTGAGGATGATATTTAATTTCAAGTTTAAGAATCAATAATTAATATACAAGAGAAAGGCCAGCACAGTGCCAGAATTCCTGAAGAAAAACAATAAAATGCAAAGTTGAAAAATAACTTTTTTTCCTTTCTAAAAAAGAAAAATAAATCTGTTATATGTTTGGATCATCATTATCTCACTGAAATTCTGTATTGCAATTTATGAAAGTTACTTAGTTTGGGGATACAATATGATCAAAATCTGAATAATGAATCATGAATTTGAAAAGGTTTCGTCACTACCGATTGGGCTAAAGACCGAGCAAAATACAGCTCAAAAGGAAAGTAACTGAGCTAACAAAGAGTTACCTTATAGGAATCCATACAGAAAATATAGAAAAAATGCAAAATAAAACAATTTGACACATAAGAGAACTTGCTAGTAAAATATTTGTATATAATTTTATAATTCACATGCTTATAGTTCTGATAATGCTGGAAGAATAGAAGAGATTGTGCTGCGTATTTTGCACTGCTGACTAGAGCAGAACCAAGTATTTCAGAACTGTCTTAGCACAAAGTTTTGTTAAAGGTAAGTGACGAGGTGATTTTACAGTGTCTCAGATTCAAGCAGTTTTGATTTGTAATCTTGGAATTGTTTTTGAATGGATGTCAATACACAGGAATCTTGTGCAAGCATTTTACAGTGAGAATTATGGTTATACAGCAGGAAGAAGGTGCTTTGTAGGGTGGAGTTAAACTTCAAAGACAGTGAAATAAAGAACAGTCATCGCTACACCTAACAGCTGTCCTTCTACTGCAATTAAACAGAACATTCATTTCCAAATGTTATGACATTTAATCAGCTGTATAAAAATAATAATAGTAATAAGAATGATAAGCATCATCACCAAAGTTGTTATGAGAGCAAACGGAGATCACATGTCCAGCGTTTCTAAAAGTTGTTACAAGCAAAGTGTTTCACTTTGTACTGTCCAAAATATTTTTTTGGAACGTATCCAGATAAGCTTCTTTCTTCAAAGGGAAAATTTGCAACAAATTCCACAGGTCTTATTCATTAAACAAAACAACTATACTCTGTCACTGTACTGAATCTATGTATCCACATAAAGACCTGACTTTTTTTCTGGATTAGAAGCACACTTCCTTTCTTCTGCAGTGAAGCAATTCTAAACAAAATCTCTTCTAATAAATGGGTGTTTTAAACTTTATACCCCAGACTGAGTAAAACACTAAAACTATAAAAAGATGTCAGGAATGTGAAGTAATAAATTTGATCAATTTTCCCATAATCCATGTTCTAGAAAAGAGAAGAAAAAAAAGATGCTAGTCCTGAAATATTTGGGGTAGAAAAGAAGACTGACCTCACAGTTCCTATGGCAGGTTTTGTATCTGCTTTTAAGTGGCTTTTTATGGGCAATCAAGCACTGGCACCATACTGGAGCCTTTCAAGCTTTTCTTGAGCTGCATGGCTTACAGAAAAGGTTAGTCCACTGGAGCTACACTAAAACTACAGCCACAAGTGACAAGTGCTATTTTGGTTATGACAAAGCTGACAGAATGATACATTCTCATCCTTGTACATTTTCAGTTCCCTACAGCATATTTCAACTAGGTAATTGATACGGATTTTGTTTGTTGCAAGGTTTTGTGTGTTTGTTTTTCAGAGAGCCACTGTGAACAAACTCAAAACCCATCAGTGATCCCCTCATCACTGCTTAGGGAATCCTCTTCTGACTATTCTTGGAAAAATATCTGTTGCGTTTTCCAGCCAGATTTCACAAGTGGATAAAGATAGTAATAGAGGGGAATCTTTAGAAGAAACCACCATATATCTTCTGTTTCTGAACACAGAGATGCAACAGAAGTCTTAATTTCAAGAACCAACTTGCAGTAGAGAAAATTCATTCTTAGAATAAAAAACAAAGAACGTTGTCACAGAGCTGCAAGCACCACTGGTCCACGTAACCAATCAGCTGTGCTTCTGCATATTCTACATATTTGTCCATCACTCCCTTTGATATACTTGAATCACCAACTAGATCTGCAGCTGGCAATTATCAGCTCCACCCTAACAGTTCCTATTCCTCACCTTTCTCAAAACAAAACAAAACATTTTTCAATTTATTTTGCAGAACAGCTGATTGATCTCCCTTTCATACATTCCTGCCAGTTAGACAGTGACAGTACGGAATTTTCTACTGAGCTGGGTCTTATCTTCAGAGCACTAATTTGGCAAAGCAGTTATCTCTAACCCCTTCCTAACAAAATCTAATTAATTTTTTTTCTTGTATTATTATCTTCATAACAGCCAAATGATAGTCCTGACAGCATGAGCATTTTCACTGGATGTTATACACTCTTTCCCACACTTTGCAGTGACATTGTATTTGTTATTTAGAACAAACCCAGATTGTTCCTGGAACTGTGCCTATAGAAACTACTGCAGTAATGTGTTTATATGATATATAATTATATGCATGCTGTAACCTGTCCATAGCCACTGCAGAACAAGTTACATTATCAAAAACATAAACCCATCCCTAGATTAACTATTCAATCTGATATATTCTTTCTTCAATAGTTAATGTTAAATAAATTAAATGAATGCAAGTTACATTTTTGGGCTTTAATAGAAAAGACAGCATCTATACGATATTCCAAGCATTCTCAAAACTACTGAACACTCCCTAATGCAATATGGATTTCAAACCATTATGTTTCAAGATGAGGTCACTTAATATCAGGCATTGGCATTTGAAAATTCCAGCCAAAATCACAAAGTTGCTACAGGACAAAAAATGTTACTCAGCTACCAAGTCATGGTATAAAAACAGACGAACCTAAGTACTTAAATATGAATTCTAACATTTGGTTACAATCCTAGCAAGAGATTATTACTACAGGCTTTGATATAAGGGGTTTTATTACAGGTTTTTAATCTATAATAGTCTTTAATCTTTCTCAAGATAATCAGGAAGATATTTTTATAGAAATAACATTTTCATTAAACAGAATAGTGGAGTCTGTGAAAGCTCAATTATCAAAGGAATGTATTTTGATGTACTTCACAGGCTTCAGTTTCATTTCTTACTCAGTATCCTACGTTTTCTATTTTCTTGAGAAAAGCTGTAAAAACGTGGCTCTAATTTTCCCTTTGTGCATCCTTTTTTTTCCCCTCACACTTTTATTCCAAAAAACAAGATATTAAGAAGATATTTTAAAATCGCAGTAATACAAATACTTTTTATTCCATACGTCAAATATCTCTTAAGTGATGGCTAGGACAGATTTGTACAACTCTTCTTCAATAGCATCTAGTGAGCTTTTTTACTATGTTATTGTACAACCTGCTGCTATGCATACACCATAACAACACAGTTAAAAAGCAGCTCCAACAGTATTGTTTTGTATTGCATTCACACTCACAAATGAACTAAACCAGAGTGCAAAGAGTTAGTGCCACTGAATCCAGAGGGAGAAGAATGAGTGGAGACGGACAAGCGGTATAGGAGCTGGTACTGCAGTTTGTCACTTTATTTTGGATCAAATCCAAACCTAGAAGAAATGTATTTTGCAATTATGAAATGGATGTGGTCGAAATAACACAAGAACAGCTGGTCTCATTAAAATGAGTTACAGATAGCAGAAATCTTGCAATAACAATCTCACAAAATTTGGTAGAAAAACTCTATCGTCTGCCTAATCATTCGCTGTGGGTACATTCCTACAGATGTGGGGAAAACAACGTCTGCTCTCTCACATCTAATTTCCAATTTGCTACTCCAGTAATATTTGCTGTGTATGAAATGTCTTGGCTTTTCTTCTTTAATTTAGACTTGCTCCACAATTACAATCAAATGCAAGAAACAATTACGCAGTGTTTTCATACTGTTTCCATCGTGTTTTCTGGGATGCATATTACTACATTATGATACTTTTTAAAGATTATACTGTAAGAATGCAAGCCAGTATCTTGCACTGAATCTGATGAAGTAGAAGAAATACACCAAAATACCACCTTATTGAGGTAACCGCCAATACAAGGGTATTGCAAGACATGTTTAAAATTTATTCTTCCATGGAGAAATTCCAAATAACAGCACAGTAGTACCTCAATTCAGCAGTCTTACAGCTCATCTCTTCCTTCCAATTTCTACTAGGTTGTTATAAAACACAAAGCTACACAGTGTTTTAGTCATGAAAATAGCCACATCTTTTAATTCATTTCTAAATATAAAAGATTTGCACAGTTGCAGGATGTTCTTTTAAAAGTGTATTGCATTTTTGTATGAATGACATTGGAATCAATATACGAAATATGATGCCTATGATTTCCTGGAAAAATGCAACTCAATTACAAATATATCTGATTATCTCAATTATATTCATTTCTGTTCATGAATATGTACAATACTGTATATTTAATAAACCTAGGATTATTCTAATATGTAAATATATAAAATACTATAAGCAATTTCTACTAATAAATCTGTTTCAGTATGCCAGCTGTAAGCACAGTAGATCTATCATAAATAATGGTATGACAGTGTATAGAATCATAGAATGGCCCGGGTTGAAAATGATCATCTAATTTCAACCCTCCTGCTACAGGCAGGATTGCTAGCGAGTAGATCAGGCTGTCCAGAGCCACATCCAGCCTGGAAGATTCTTAGCTGATAGGAAAAATCTACATGGGAACACGCTTTTTTCTTGCAAGTTCTGTTACAAATTTAAGGTCACTTGAGGTGATCTTCTTCACAAAGCACAGAATTCCATTTCAAAAAACCCTAATAATGAAGCTATCAATACATATAAAACATGCTGTAGGCAAAACTAATCCTCACTTGTCACAGTAGCTTGAATTGGATAACTTTTGATGTCCCTTTCTCTATGATGTGTAAATATAAGTGCATGCATATGTAAATACGAATTTATAAAATAGATTAGGCAAATTATTTTTCAAAATATTCCACTCTCTCCACACTTCCTTCGGCAGCACGATCTTCTCACAACTGTTTCCTGAGTATTTATAGATCTGAGGGGCACATTCCAAACTCAGTTATGTGGCTACAAATGCTGAGTGACTGCCCTGAAGTTACTGGAACTCCTCCAGCCAGAAATAGACAAAAAATTTGTCCTTTCTCCATGACAAAAACAACTGAATTTTACGAATCAAGTGAGACAAGGCATTCTTTCTTATTACGCTTTTTACCAAGAATAGAAATGCCAAGTTCTGCCATATTCACATTATTTAGCAGTACAGTACATGTGTTATATGCACTGTAGGAACAAAGAAAGAAACATCTCCTTCCATTCCTGCATGGAAGTAACTCAGCAGTGCTAAAGGTAGCCTGACTCTGCAGCCCTGCCCTTTGATTAACGCCGCTAATGTGTGCAGAGGGTTCACATGAAAAGGGACAGCAAGTGTAGGCCCTTTCTATAAGGGCATATTTAAATAGAAGGTCATTCAAGATAATTTGACTTATGAACAAGACTTCATTTGAGTCAACCAATTTTTAATTACCTGTTGCTCGTGAAGTGAATTTCTGGATGTTATTTTCTTTGATATCTTTATGACTCATAGTTCAGTTGAGCAAAGCAAACTGCAATTTGCTAATGCAAGTGTGTACAAATTTGAAACTGGTTAGGTGAGGTGTGTCTGTCTATGGAAACATATATTTTCTCATAGTTTTCAATACATGTTACTGATAAAAAGTTATTTGGCCACTTCTTAGCTGAATTTAAGTACTTAAGAGTTTGAATACTGTTATTTAAAAGTTAATTCAACAACGTAATAGTTGGAGTTCAGAGCAGAAAACTGCAACATTCTGGAAAAAAAAACCAGTAACAGTAAGAAGCTGTCTGTCTTGATCAGGTTGCGTAGGTTATATAACCAGTTGGCATCAATTTACAACACCTTTTGCACATGCAGGCCCACTTCCTTCATACATCCTATGGAAAGCAGAGGGCAACTGGTTTTCATTTGAGAGGACTAATAAGTTATTCCTTTTGCTTTGCTCCAGGCTGTAGTATAAATTTGAAGAGCCTGGAGCAAATTTACTCCCTGTTTACCACTTCGCAAAGAGATGAAGGAAGCACAGCCTACAGCTCACTTCTATTGCTATGTAGAACGTTTTCTGCATAACTTGCAGGGATTCACAGTCCCAGAAATTGTGGTAAAAGACTCACAAAACACAGAAAAGAGCAGCATGTATGCACTTACAGCACTACTCTCTCCCTCTCTGTGTTGTGAGGACTTGGCTCAGGCACTGGAAGGCTAGGCAGGGCACTCTGACTGAGAATGAACATATATGAGTGTAGATAGCCTACACAGTGCGAGCGAGCCTGTAAACTGCTTTGGTTATGCTAACAGACCGACAAATCAGCCATCTCCAGAAGAAGACAAAAGTGTTATTAGTTTATCTAAACCTGTGAGATACAAATTGTCATCTTCTAGCTGAAAACATAGTATTTAAGTCCTTAGCATTCTTCCCTTTAAGCTAGCACTACTGTTGACTATTACTAATTCAAAGGTGGAACACAACTGTAGTCATCCCATTATAAAAAGCAAAAATCAAGAGTTATTGTATCTTATCAATAGACTGGAATTTTCAGGTAAAAAAAAAAAAAAGGAATAAATGTTGTTCATATTTAAACTTAAGTAGCTACCTCCAAGCATATTTAATGGTACTATCTTAAATTTTGATGTATCAAATAGTACAGTTGCAATATACTGTATAAGAAAAATATGACTTGTAGACCAACATTTCAGCTTACTAATTCACAGCCTTTCAAATCTGCATATCATTTGTACATCTATAAATGTTAAAAAATAATTATATCATTCGTTTTCTCAAAATGTTTTTTCATCTATCAATATAGACGTTTCATATGAACTGAGTGATTAATATCTAAAACTGCGATTATTTCAATAAACACAAAGCAAGATATTGGATTAAGTACGATTCCAACTGTGAGTGATTTATAGTGATAAAAATACACAGATGCCATCTGTACCAACAGAAGAACACACATCACCAATTTGTTTTCTAGTAACACTTCCCTTCCATTTATACTGAAATGAGTGTCGGTTGTTTTTTTGCTTTTTGTTTTTAACATGATACTGACAGTAAAATATGGCTACTTTTAAAATGAGTAACCTAACTGTAGGAAAAATACACTGAAAGCTAAATTAAAATACTCATTTGACTTGCCTAGGGCCTCCATAATGTTTCCTTGAATTTGCTAGACTAGCTTTGCTAGCTTAGTAGCTGTGTCCATACTAAGACTTTTTTGTTGGGTGTAACACCCCTCAACACTCCCAGAGAAAGCCAAAACAAACAAACAAAAAAATAGTACCTCAATTGAAATAGCAAAAGCTTTAAGTTCAGAACCCAGCCTAAGTCATTAGTCTGACATCATCAGGTTGCCAGCATCTCTGCCAGTTCAGCATTAAGCAAGAGGGCCATGGGGTATGCACCAGGGAAAATAGGGCAGGTAGTGAGAGCACTGATAAATATCAGTCAACTTCAAATACTAACAAGAAGATCAAAAGAAAAATCGCATTTAAATAAAATCTGCACATGGAGAACTTCATTAGCAGCAGTTGCAGAAAGAAAGATATGATAGCCAAAGCATTATAGAAAGATGAGAGTTACCATTACCTATATAGAGTAATGAACTAATGGCAAGTGCAACATGCAGCACAGTTCTAGTTTGGTCTTTCTGTTGAGTATTTACAACCACAGCTGTAAATCTTTACCTTGTTTTCTCAGTTCTATGTTTGACACTGAACTTCACTGCATGTGGAGAGAAAAATAGATCACATACTCTAATTTTTTATTAATATGCCAATTCAACCTCAGGTTCTAAAATATGACAAGAATGAAAATAAAAAGTAAATTTGAAAAATTTTGATCTTTATTCTACAGCTGTGCTTCACCTCCATTTGCTTCAGTTTTTCCAGCCTTTCAGAATTTCCTATCAAAAAGCTGACAGGTTTAGCTCCTGAAGCTAGTTTTCCTGTTGAAATTTAAGAAAACAGAACAGCTGCCATTCAATCACACTTCAGCATGTGCCAATCCTGTTCACTTTCAAATGTTTATTCCTCAGGAATCAGCACTTCATTGGTCTGTCCTACTGACATGTCATAAAAAACATTCAGATCTGTCAGACATGGAACAGACACATTATAGAGCCCGTGGTTCCAGAGTTCCTACACATCCGATGTTTGCTGTATTTTTAATATGTCTTCACTGTCTGAAATTGTACAAATTTTTTAGTCCAGAAAGTCACTGTTACATTAAGAATTTGCCTTAATGGAGTAAGCCCTAATAATAGTTCTACCTACCTGGAGCAACTTGTACTACCTGGAGCAATAAAAGGATAAGCAGCAAGTGATGCTCCAAGCTGAATCAGTGAAGCTGCTTCTTTCATGCAGATTTTATGATTCTAGGGTCCAAGCATATATAAGACTATACTAATATGCTACACTCAAATCCAAGATCTTTTTCCTCCTTATGCAAATTTTGACACTAAGATTTCACTTAACAGCTAGCCTGGAAGCGTTCACTGCTGAGTTCCCTTTGACATTATTGTGAAGGCCCTCACTAAATCTTCTAAAATGAAGTACACTAAATGCAATAAAAAATACAATTTATCAAGGAATAGAGAAAGACATAGCTAAAACTCAGGAGAGTTATTTAATTTCCTGTAAGAAAATAAAATAACAGTTCAATTCCATAGAAATATCACAGAAATGAAAAATGAATTTACTGTTTTACAAAGAAGACAGCAGTTCAGTTTCTCTCTCTTTTTTTTTTTTTTTTTGAACACCCTGCTACTCATTCTAATGGGACTGGACTTTGGATTCAAAGTTTGATGTTTCTGTGTTTACTACTGTAATTTCCACTCTAGTGAAATGCCACTTAGGTGTGAGGTAGAACTGCAGAAGCAGCTGATCTGAAATGGTTTTTATAATGACATTCTCTGGTTATAAATAAAGGTGTCTCTGTACAAAATTTACAGAGGCATATCTTTAAAATGCAGTTACATGACTTGTATCGAGGGTATGATAACTACAATCCGTAACTACACAGATGCACTTGAAAATTCCACGAAATACTACAAAATGCATTCCTCAAAATATTTTTCTCTTGCAAAAGGTAATGGTAGTTTGCTTCTAGAAGCTGCACTCATCAATACTAGCAGCAGAACATCATTGAGAACAATAAATAATTTAAAGATGTGGCTGATCACTGGGAGAAAAATACTAATTTTACTTCCCTTGAGAAAAATATATAGTGAAAAATGCGCCACGTATCAACACTTTTCATATTTTCATGCCTCTAAATGAGTAGAAGACATAAAGATTTTTGTGTCAAAACATCCTTACAGAAAGTAACTGAATTCGTAGATAAAAGTCACTTCATAATTAAAACAACTCATAATTTGAATTTGTTTCTATCTCTTGAAAAAGGAGAGCATTATAATTGACTACATTACAAAATGCTACAATGTAGGATCCATCGTATACTATTATCAACAGTTACATATCATAGAGGACAACTGGGTCTCAAATTCTGTACCCATTTTACATAACCTTGTCCTGCCTAGTTACGTCACTGCTCCTGCAAACTTCACCTTTTATCTACAAATGGACAGACTTAACACTTCTGCTTAAAATCTGATGATTTTCATTTAACTGAAAGAAAAATGCCTAATCAAAGCCACTGAACATAAGCAATTGCAACATATGGCTCCCCAGCTGGGAAAGCGTCTGACCAGTGTATCTGCAATTTGAGAGACAGAGACAAACAGCCCCATCAAATACCTTTTCACCAAGAGACAGGTGCACTGGGATGGAAGCCAAAAGACCAGGCTTCAAAGACCCAATTATTGAGCAAAACCATACGAAGAGAGCAGGTATTGTTCCCCCATTTTACAAATGAGGTTAGCACAAGGTTGCACAAGAATCCTTCTGGAGATAGCTGGGAAGGAATCCATATGTCTATTATGTCAAAACTTATTTTCATCCACTTAACTGACACTCAGAGAAGTCTAATCCTAATGTATGTTTCTGGCTTTGCAAGGCAGGCAGATACTTACACTTCTAACACCAGCCTCAGTGTAAATATTTAGCTTATCACAAACTATTACAGGTTTTCTGCGAATATTTCACTCAGCATGGCTCTCTTTCCCCATATCTTCTTTGGGATTGAGACCACACACCTTTCAACAATGGGATGCTATTTCCCTCAAGGCTCAATGAAAGCAAACCTGCTGTTGGAAAAAAGAGCAACGAGATGGTAGAGAGGCAAACAAGAATTTGAATGTGAAAGTGGCTGATAAGGGACTGAGGTTGAGGTACTTGTGTGTGGGAAATTGAGCACAGAAGAGGAGAGAGCAACACAAAAGCAAAAAAGGCAGGGACAGGACAAAATGAGGGAGGAAACAGGGAGCTTTGAAATTAGGAGCGTCCAAAACCCCATGCATCACTCCAGGATTGGGGTGGAATGGCTGGCAAGCTGCATGGAAGAAAAGGATCTGAGAGTGTTAGTTGACAGCCAGCTGAACATCAGCCAGCAATGCGCCCAGGTGGCCAAGAAGGCCAATGGCATCCTGGCTTGTATCAGAAATAGTGCAGTCAGCAGGAGCAGGGAGGTGACCATCCCCCTGTGCTTGGCACTGCTGAGGTCACACCTTGCGCACTGTATTGAGTTGCACCCTTCACTAAAGAAGGACAGAGGCCCTAGAGCATATCCAGAGAAGGGCAGTGAAGATAAGAAGGGTCTGGAGCACAAATCTTACATGGAGCGACCAAGGGAACTGGGGTTGTTTAGTCTGGAGAGAGGGGGGCTCAGAGGAAACTTCCTTGCTCTCTACAACTACCTGAAAGGAGGTTATGATGAGGTGGGGTCAGTATTTTCTTCCAGGTAACAGTAAAAGGATGAGAGGTAATGGCCTCAAGTTGCACCAGGGGAGATTCAGGTTGGATATCAGGAAAAATTTCTTCTCGGAAGGAGTGTCCAGAGAGATGGTGGAGTCACTGTTCCTGGAGGTGCTCAAGAAAAGGGCAGATATGGTAGTGAGTGATAGGCATATTAGTGGGAACGGTGGAGATGGGTTGATGGCTGGACTTGACAATCTTAGTGATCTTTTCCAAACATAATGATTTCATGTTTCTATGAAACGAGGAAACAATTGCAGATGAATGCAGGGAGGAAGTAGAGAATGGCAAGACGGGGGGAAAAAAAAGACTGCAGTGGATCGCTGGGACAATGAAAAGAAAGGAAGCATAAAAAAAGACAAAACTGCAGCTCAGTGTATCCTGAGATGTCTGACAAGTATAAAGAACGTGCTCCTAAGAAGCCATAAGGAAGTATAGTTTTGGAATTGTTTGAAAAAAGAATCTGAACATCAGAAATAAATTCTAAAAAATCAAAGAGATCATTTTTTTCCAAGTACACAGAAAAACAGGCCAAAATATATTTCATTTAAAAGATGTGTCTCAAGGGTAATCTTGGTATGATTTTTGAATTTACAGAACCAGAATTGTCACCCTTCAAATCTATATAAAGCCTTCCCAATGTTTGAATAAGCATATTCAATTTCAGTTCTAGAGCACATGCCAAGTATCTTGGACACTTTCAACAGGCTTTCGACTGCTACTTTCAGACACAAAATACTTACAATGCAATGTAACACTTGTTGTATTCATATACCGCTCAAATCTCATGGCAAAATAGATTTTCATTCCATACTGTAGAGCACTTGACAGTAAGAAAGTTAGAGAACACCTCCCTCTACTGTTCCTTTCTTGTAAAAAAAAAAAAAAAAAAAAAAAAAAAAAAAAAAAAAAAAAAT